>NC_140960.1:39161208-39506208 GCF_014529385.1 Adiantum capillus-veneris
TATACATTGTGCCACATTGGGACTTTACGAAAGTTAGGACAAAATATTTTTCTATGTAATCTTTCCTCTATCTCGTCGTCGTTCAGAGGCATGTATGTTTGATCACTTTGACTCTACATAAACCCAAACCAAATTAAACAATTATCAACAGCTCAAAACAATTGATACAAAATTACTTGTCTAAACTTATCTCTTGTAATGATCCAACCACCGCGTCAAATTTCTCGCGAGAGATGTGGTTGTTTTCGAACAACCATCGCCAAGTATCAAATTTTGTATGTCGCTCTTGATACTTGACCATCTCTCTGGTTGGTCGAGAGAGAGTGATATTTTCCTAAGTTAGCAATAACAATACCAAATCATCAACTACAATCTTTATAATCACCGATCGACGTTATAATTTAATCAATCTTACATATTTGTCCTTCCAAGATCCCTTGCCTCCTGAGCCATTGTGCGTGGGCGTTTGTCTAGCGCGAGCATCGCGTTTTTGTATGTATGATGAGCCTATCGCAGCTTGGTCGCTCTTTTCTTGAATTGCCCACTCCCACTCCGCGTCTACCATGTTGTCACCGCGGTAACTCCTGTCTGGATCTCTGACCCGGTTGGCTGTTGCGCTTCGCACACTGGAATGCTTGTTTTCCAGAAATGTCTTTATGTAGCCCTCCAACCACTGTTGTGAAAAATTTTGATCGGGGACATTTTGGAAATCTAGCTAACAGAGCGTCCTCAATGTACCATGCATGATCAAACAGTTGGTCTCTAAACTTTATAAAACAATTCTTATGAGTTGAATGTATAAGAATTTGTAGATGGCGTTGAAATGCCATGCCCTTTGTTGTGGCGAAGTCCACCTCCCCGCCATATATTAACCCTGTAGTAGCTCCCATACGTGTCTGGCATGGGTGTGTCAGTATCCTCGTCCTCTATGTCAGAGGGGGCACGCTTTGAAAGTGGAGACTCCATTTCCCCGCCACTACCAAAATAGGCAAAACCACAAGATCCACCGCCGCTTCGTCTCTCACGACGCTCGCTGCCTTGAGATGAGCGTCGACGCGTGCTACTAGAGGAATTTTGTCGATGGTGTTCTTGCGAAGCAAGAGTGGATGGAGTGGCGTAGGACCCTATGATGCCATGGGAGTGGGACCCTGTGATGCAAGGGGAGTAGGACCTTGCGATGGAATGGGAGTAGGACGATAAAAAGGGGTTGTAGACTGAGGTGCTGTCAGTGCAAGGCTCTATAGGTAAGGAGTCCCTCCCTGACTCCCCCATGGTGTAGTTTGCGCAGAAATACCGTAGGTCGCAAGCTGTTGCGGAGTGTAGAGACCGAAAAAATTCTCTCTCTCTCGAAGGTACTGGTATCGTAAAGAGAGAGCCCGCTTTAGGTGTGGATCGACGACCGATGGAGGAACCTGAGAAGGGTAGATGTAGGATAGCCATGCCTGCAAATAACAAAATAAAGCTTATGACACTCATGGTTTAGGGTTAACTAGCCAAAAACATTCTTTATTTTTTTGCTTGTTCTCACCGACTCAAGACTCAGATCCACTGGAGGCGATGTCCACCCCGGGTAGGAGCCCACTTGGTATGTGAACCAACCAAAAGAAGAGCCAGTTGACTGCTCCCCACGAGTTGGTCTCTCGTCAGACATCTACATTACAAAGAGCAATATAAGATTAATCTTTCCACCCTACTCACTCATCTATAAATACGTACACAATTATATAAGCACACAAACACGTAGATACATATACAGACTAGTATATTTAAGTAGAGGCTAGTAGTGTCAAAGGCCAAGTGCACCTCATTAGATATCATCACATCTCAACCGTGGTAAAACCAAAGGTACATTGCGGTAATCCATGCATGAGTGGATCAATGATCGCAATGCCACGATTAAAGAAGGACTATACCCAAGAGGAAGCGTCTAACCTTCGGGTGCTATGCTCCCGTACTTAGTGCCTACATACATGCATAAACAAATATATATGTACACACAAATATATATATACATATACTTAATGTAGCCATCATTTTGAGTAGAGATAAAGAGTTATGGTTGTAAATGTAGCCATCGTTTTGTGTTGTGCGCAGTGCGAGAGTGCTCATGATTCTGTAGAGTGCTATGAAGAAGAGCTTCTTTATTGTGCTTGTTGTGCAACAGCTCCTTGTTCGAGGGATTACTTTGCCTCCATTCTGAGGTACGATATCGTTAAAAGTTGTCCAACCTAATGCCTATTTGGTGGGGAGAAAGAGATAGGAAGAGAGATCGAGAGAAAGATAGAGAAGTTAAGGAGAAGAGAATAGAAAGTAATTTCCAAGGGTCTGTCGACGTCACGTAAACAAGGTCTTTTTCATAGCACTCTACAGAAGCACGAGCATACCCACACTACGCACACCACAAAATGGTTGCTCCGTCTACAACAATTGCTCTTTATCTCTCTATTTCTTTATCTTCCTCTCTCTACTTATCTCTTTATGCTGATAGATATCTCTATTCCTCTCTCTCCCTCTTTCTCCCACGGATATCTCTATTTTTCTCTCCCTCCCTTTTTTCCTATCTCTCTATATCTCCCTCTCTCTCCTCTCCCTCCCTCTTTTCCATCTTTCTCTCCCTCTCTCCTCTCTTCTCTCTCTCTCTCTCTCTCTATGTCTTCTCTATCCCTATCTCTCTTTCTCTCTCTCTCTCTCTCTCTCTCCCTCTTTCCCCTCTTTCTCTCTCTCACTCTTTCCTCTCTTCTCTATCCCTATCTCTCTCTCTCTCTCTCTCTCTCTCTCTCTCTCTCTTTCTCTTTCCCTCTCTCTCTCTTCCTCTTTCTATTTCTCTCCCCCCCTCTCTCTCTCTTTCTCTCTATCTCTCCCTCTCTTCCTATCTCTTTCTCCCCACCAAATAGGCATTAGGTTTGGGATATGGGATGCATTACACTTGTTACATGATGCTTCAATTGACTCTCAAGTGAATGAAGCTTTTCTACAACGCCAATGTATTACGGCTTGGGAGAAATCCGGTGGGTCACGCTGTCGAGAAATTTGCGGTCTTGCCAGGAAAGCACCGGGCTTATGGCTGTGAGAGTTTGTGAGAGAACTCAACAAAAACTATATGAAGGAGTTAAACCATAGATGCCATGAAGACTAGGGTTTGGAAAGAAGTGCAATCAAAGAAGACTCACTCTTTCTCTCTTGCATTCACACACACAAAGAAAGAACGCAAAAGAGAATGTCAAAACAATACGAAGATGAAAACATCAAGGCTATGGTCATATCGTATCATGGGTAATATGAAATGGTTAATGGATGAGTTAATGGCATTCAATCTTGGCTGACCAAATAGGCTACGAATTGTTCTTTGGAATTGTAGTTTTGTGCTTACCATAATATATATATTTTGTCTAGTGATTGGGATTAATTGTGTGTACAAATCCTCTTGGTTCATAGCAAGATAACTACACTTACGTCAAAAGAAAAATTATAGTCTATGAGAGGTAGTATGATGGGATCTGGTGATAGAAGTATTTCATTGAGCCTTTCAGGGCCAAAGAGAAACACTATACGTTGTTGAAAGTGTATTTTACGGCTAATCCATACGTTAATTCTAATAGATTGTATAGAGTGAAAGCGATAGAAATGATCATCATGTGGGTTATTCATCTAGGATAGTATGTGAGAAATGTAGATATGAGAGAAGTGAAGAGATGAGAATTTTCCCTCCCAAGCCCTATTCTCGCCCGTAGACAGTAAGGATACTGCGGGGAGAGATGTACCTGTAGCAAAGAGAACCTAAAATTTATAGAGAGGATGAATTACTAAGAGTGAGAGAGATAGATTTGGTTAAGGAGATAATATTAGATACATATATATATATATATATATATATATATATATATATATATATGTTAGATTAGAGATGAAAAAGAAAACAACAAGAAATCAAGAAAACATCAATGTAGAACACATCTTGCTTGACAAACCCTTTGGCACCATTATTGATGGAGAGAGAAGAAGAGTGGATAATTCCACTTTGATTGATACACCAAGTGAAAGACCTTCTTTGATTAGAGTTGATCTTCCAAGGTTAGCTTGTTGCAAGAATGGCTAGTCTCCCTCTAGGAGAAAGTGTAGACTTGGGCTTATGTTAATGGCTAAGTACAATTAGGCATTACTACTCACTCCCTCAAGAATTCCTCTCATCAATGGCTTGAATGCTTGAGTTCCTTTCAAGGAAGAAGAGGTCTCCTTTTATAGGTGAAGGGAACCCCCAAGGGTTTACACAAGAAGAGAGGAGCCAGTGTGAACAGAAATTGGAAAAGTTGGAAATGAGCTGTCCCTGCATGATGTGGGCAGATTGGGGTCTAGTATTTTGATCATATCTCCTCAACCGTGGATCTAAATAAAAAAGTAAAAATATGGGCAGAAACTTCAGCTCATTAGCTACGATTTTCATTTTAAAATCATTTTCCAATTCAGATTGGAACCTTGTGTAAAAAATTCATCAAAATAGGGTCCATTTATGGCAGCAAAAGTCTTCATGTGGTCTCCTTAGCCTAGACTTTCATTTAATTCCAAAGGACACCTCATGCCATATGAAAGCATGACATTGCTCCTTGACAAAGTTTTGTAATCATGCTTGCAATAATGCATTAAAATAAGTGTATCTTTGAAATCATGCCACCTACTGTCCCACTAGGATTTGATTCTCTCCTAGTAGCTATTTAAAAATAAATATAAGAAAAGTATAAAAAATACATAGAATATATATATATTGGAGTTTACCCTAGATATAGGATCTAGCTAGGGTGTGAGATGATAATGAAATAGTAGAAATAAAGAATCAATGTTTTTTGCCCCAAGTTAAAGAGGCGGAGCTATTGATGCTTTTCCCATAGTATTTTCTGATGGTAAAGTAAGGATATGTTACCCTTGAGAAAAATAATAGGATGAGATAGAAGGCTTATTATTATACTTAAATATGCATATGTACACTATAGGAAATATAATTATGTATCTAAAAAAATACAAGATAGATCTTGTAGCATGCGTTCCCACTATGTACGTGTCACAGCACGACAACGCTTCATACATTACACCAACTATATTGCCCCCAACTACAAAACCATGTTCTTCGCTGAGAGAGGAAACCGTACTCACACTTACATGTTTGAGCCTATTCCCTTGTCCGCGATACGCACTATCGCAGCAAATCGGCTTAGCTCCCATTTCCTTCGATGCGAGATAGGACGTTGGGACAATGGAGAAGAGTCAAATCGATTGTGCACATTATGCTCACTGCAAGTTCGAGAGTCTGAGTACCACACACTACTAGAGTGCTCAGCTTTTGATCACATCCGAACTTGCTGCTCTCACATTTTCAGCCATAACTTAGACCTACACACTTTCCTCTCCCAGCCAAAGTGTGGGCTCTCCATTGCGACTCTCATCACTACAATTTTGGAGCATCGAGAGTCACTCATCAGCCATACACATACTACATCACATGTAGCTTTGGTCCCATAGGTCATATTTGACCTCCGAGGATGATAATAAAATCTATCTATCTATCTCTCTCTCTCTCCTTCTCTCTCTCTATCTCTCTTTCATTATCTTTCTCTTTCCCTCTCTCTCTCTCTCTCTCTCTCTCTTTCAATTTCTCTCCCTCTCTCCCTCTTTCTATTTCTCTCCCTCTCTCTATTCTCTCTCCTCTCCTCTCTCTCTCTCTCTCTCTCTCTTCTCTCTCTCTCTCCCCTCTTTCCCTATCTCTCTCTAGTCCTCTCTTTCCCTCTCTCTCTTTCTCTTTCTATCTCCCTCTCTCCCTCTCCCTCTCCCTCTCTCTCTCTCTCTCTCTCTCTCTCTCTCTCTCTCTCTCTCTCTTTCTATTTTTCTCCCTCCCACTCTCTCTCTCTCTCTCTCTCTCTCTCTCTCTCTCTCTCTCTCTCTCTCTCTCTATATATATATATATATATATATATATATATATATATAATATTCCTCTCTTCAACAAGATCCACAAACATTGTGGAAAATGATCCAAGATCTCTTAAGTGTGGAGATAACAACACAACCGCCCAACCAACGACATCGGAAACCATGATCATGGCATACTTGGTATCATTGCAAGAGACCGTAAACAAACAAGGCGAAGACTTACGAGCACTTGCAATGGAGAATGGCACACTAAGGGTACTTGTGGTTGAGAATGAGAATCTCAAGAGGACACTTGAGATGCAAACAACATGTTTCATGCAACTTGAAGAGGAAGTCAAAGAATGTAAACGCTCTTTTGTGGACTTGAATGCTTTGAAGGAGCGGATGAGCAAAGTAGAGCATGACCATGTATTGAAAGAGGAGAAATTTGACACCATGAGCCGGGATGTATGCGACATGAAAAATGTATGCACAAACAAGTCTTGGGCTAATGTATGTGGTAGCAATGTGGTTTCTAATTCCTCATTCATGCAAGATATGGCTCAAACAAAGAATGTTGAGAATGTGGATGTGGAGGAGTTGAAGGAACGGGAGCGACGTTCCAAGAACATTGTTATTCGTGGAATTCCCGAAGAGAAGCTAGAGACACCTCCTTCTCTTGCCATTGTTATTGAAGATTTCTTCAAAACCTATTTTGGCATGTCCGGAGTTATGGTCTATGGAGCCCATAGAGTGGGGAAGCAAGGAGCTCCTCGCTCGGGAGAATGGCCAATTGTATGCACCATGCCGAATGAGACCAAGCGAAAGATTATCCTTGATAATAGTTGGATCTATTTGAGGGATACAAAATGTTTTGTATGTGAAGATCGCACTATTAAGCAACAAAATATGCGTCGCAAGGCATATGAGGAAAAGAATAAGAAAAACAAGGAGATCTCTCATGAAGAAAATGTGCCCAAGGAGGAGGCAAGTTCCTCGAGCAAATAGGGATGCGTGACCTATGAGACCGAGTTACAATTGAAAATATGAATTTGGAATTGTAATGGATATCCATGGAATGTGGCATTTGTTATTGATGAACTAACAAGCAAAGCCGATGTTGTCCTTCTTGTTGAAACTTGGGAGCATGATACACAAAGGATTAACAGCTTGGAGAATTACAATGTACATTCATTGATGTGGTTAAAGAATCCTAAGCAACGAAGAGGAAAAGGAGGGATAGCATGTATGGTTAAGAAAGGATTGGAAGATCTTGTATCAATTGTGAAATATGACAAGTACAAACGTTATGTATGGCTGAAAATTATGACACCAAAAAGAGCACCCATTTTTGTAGCCGGTTGTTACATTCCTCATCATGATTCTCCCTTTTATGCTTGCATGGATAGAGATCGACCATTTTTTTATTTATAAGAGGACATTGCTTATTTCAAAGGTGAAGGTGATGTTATTGTATTTGGGGATATGAATGCTCACACAAAAACATTGCAACATGATACTCAACAATTTGATATGCCATACATTTCAAGGGAGTTGGAGGAAGTTCACTTGTATGATCGTTCTTCAACGGATGAGAAAGAGCCGGATCACTATGGAAAGTTGCTTTTACACATGTGTAATAGCACGGGTATGCTCATTGCCAATGGTGTATCTTTGTGGAGTGGAACCAATGGATTTACATGTAGGAGACATAATGGGGATAGTGTGATTGACTATATGCTACTCTCCGAAGCCATCATGTATCACATAAAGAGTTTTATGTTTGGCCAATGGACCCCGTAATCCGACCATCGCACCTTATGTATTGACCTTTCATGTGGAGAAGCAACTAAGTATGATAATCTCAGCCGAAAGAAAGAGAAATTGTCACTATGTATGGATTTCAAACGGGCACCAATGTACATTGAAATGGTTGAGCAAAAGTTATGGATGACAAAGCTTCAATATGATGCACCATTGGAAACTAAATGGGAAGCTTTCAAGAAAGTTATTTGTTCATGTGCCGAAGAATGCTTTGCTATAAAGCATCTCCATGGTATCAACAAAGATAAATCATGCAAAAGGTGGTTTGATAAAGAATGTTGCTCGAAAGTCCTTGATAAAGCTTGATGCAACTATGGACAAACACAACTATCAAAGTCATTTGCATACATACAAGACATTGATTCAAAAGAAGAGAAGAAGATGGGAAGTAAAGCAACAACTTTTTTAAGTCCAAGAAAAGGCACACGCATGTGGAAGATTTTGGAGAAACTTGAGGGGCAAGTGGGTTGAGAATTCTGGTAACTTGAGTCTTGTGGATATGTACACACATTGTAGGCAATTTATATGAGCAAGAAAATGCTGAAAAAATGTCATTTTATGGTTCACTCCCATGTATGCCCTGTTTTTTTACTATTGAGGATGTATGCGGTGGGCTTGAAAAGTTGGCTACTCGCAAAGCGGGAGATCTTCAAGGTATCAAGCCGAAGATGATCAAATGGACAGGAGATTTTATCCATGAATGGATGTGTGATATGTTCAACCTTGCACTTCAACATGGTATGCCTTATGATTGGAGTACTAATTGGGTTAAGCCTTTGCACAAAGGAGGGGACATTAGGAAAAATATGGACTCTCCATGGGCCTTGTAAGAATCCCTAATTTTAAGGAAGTATGTTGTGATTAAGGGATACAAAGGAAATGATGGGGGCTATTTTGGTAGGTCATTTTCTAGCCTTCAAGCCTAGAAAAGGTGGGGTAAGTAGTGACTAGGAGGCTACCTTCTCTCTCTAGCTTTTCAGCATCTCCTAGAGAAAAGGGGGTGTCATAAAGAGGGAGAGGGACCCTTGTAAAAAAAGAGAACCCCACCTTTCATTTTTTTCTAAAGGCTTGGCCAAAAATAAACCCTAAAAATTTGAAATTTATTGAAATTTTCAAAAGTAGTCATTTCCGCCCAAAAAGTGACCCCAAACCTATTCTAATATCAAAACATCATTTTTTGCCTCCAAAATCTCTTTGTCTCTCTCCATGTCTCCTCTTTTTCTCTGATCTCACTCCCCTTCCTCAAAGTAGCCATGCCCACCATAGCTAGGACCTGCTGCATCTCCCTCTTCATCTAAATGCTAAATCCTCCTTCTCACTCTTACAGAATTTTGCATCTCCCTCTCCATCTACTTGCTAAACTCTCCCTCTCATTCTCACACACTCCTGGATCTGCCTCTTCATCTACCTGCTAAACCCTTCCTCTCACTATCACATTCCTCTCCTCTCTTCTTTCTATCCCTATACCCTCTTCCATTGTTCACTGTCCTCCCTCAAAAATACCAAGATCTATAGCAACTACCTCCTCAATCTTCCATTTCAATGTCAACGTCCCCTCCCCTGACCCTACCCCTTCCCTCCCACTCAACTTACCCTATCAACCAAGCCCACCCTGATTACAAGCTAATGTAGTTGTCTTCACATCCACCTTTGCCTCTATTTCATCCCACAACACTAATACCCAACTTCTAAAAGCTATGGAAAAGACTCTAGCATACCCAACGTCTTGCAAGCTATGGAACATAATATTTATTTTTCATGTAAGGTGGAGTCACATCATAAACTTTCTAGTTGGAAGGACACAAAAGGGTGCCCCCGCACCACATGTGGAAACTCCATAGCCATGAGATAGAGATGGATCCCAAGCATAGGAAGGTCAAGTATGTCAAGCAATGGTGATGTTACTTTACACAAGGGCACTGGTTTCAAACCCGAGTGTATTTGAGGCAACATTTAAAGAATTTAGATATGTACTCTATACATGCGGATCATGTATCCATAATGCCCAAAGCTATCAACATATCTTTTCCTTTGTAATCTCATAAAATCATGTTTGAGGTGGTCTACAATGGACATGGTTTTGTAACAACAAGCGCTATGGCTTTAATATATGAAATCTTTGATCTTGCAAATTATTTTCCATGTAGCAATTTCTTTGAAGATTTGATTCTTACTGAGGGGTTTGATGCTTATACAAGTGTGTCACATGAATACGGTAAATTCTTGGTGAATACTAGGGGTTCATAACTAATATAGAAAGTGTTGAACCAATGTTGAGAATTATGCTAGTGGGGAGGATTACCCATCACTCATAAGCCTGCATCAAGATGGGCCATGTAATTGCATCATGGTAGCATTTCTGAGGCTGCAAAACTATATCAACCAATGCTTCAAAGGTAGGGGCTAGTTGGTTAATTTAGGAGAGGAGGCAAGGGTGCCTATTCATGCATTGGATGGAAAAGAGGCATGGGATGGGTTTAGAAAACCTTTATTATCTCTCTCTCTCTCTCTCTCTCTCTCTCTCTCTCTCTCTCTCTCTCTCTCTCTCTCTCTCCACCCCAAATATCTCTTTGCTTTCAGCTAGCTAGCCATGTATGATCAATTATTTTTTGCATAAACTTATAGAGTAGTGTTTTGTACTAATAGAATTTGTCTCCTTTATGGGTAGCTTCTTTAAGAATCAATTATCTCTCTCTATATCTCTCCTTTTTGGGCAGCTCTGTTTCACTAGTAGGCCTTTGTGACACTAAAAAGTGTCTTGTACAACCAAGCAAAGCACCCCCTTTTTCTTTAGAGACCAAAACTAGAGCATACACACTATGGGGCACTATCTTGAAAATCAAAGGGGGGCTTGCAATGCGCCATGGTATGAGATAGCTATTATTGCATGGTTGAGTGAAATTTGAACATCCTATAGGACCATGTCAACCATGCCAAAGAAAGCTGGCACAGATAGAAGTCAAGTCAAGGGATGCATAGGCCTTGGGAGGCCCAAAGAAAGCCTGCCACAAGGGAGCGCATTTGGGCCTTCCATAGGTCTATGGAAGGCCCAAATGCGCTCCCTTGTGGCAGGCTTTTTTTGGGCCTCCCAAGGCCTATGCACCCCGTGCCTTGCCTCCTACTCTTTGTGCTTGCTTAGTTTTGGGCATGGTGGCCTTGGGCCTACAAGATAACCATGAACATCCATCCAAAGAAGGATTTTACAAAACTATAGCTCATATGATATATCTAGAAAAAGCAAACTCATACTCTACTACAAATGGCTATAGATCGCTCACCATGTGCATGATGCATTTTCTACTCATTCTCTGCTACATATGGCTCAAAGTATGCATGATGCATACTCAATTAGCAAGCAATCCAAGGAATAACTTGTCTTGGGTTTGATCCATGTATCATGTCATTTATCCATCATAAGAGTGTATCCTCAATAAAGGGGCAATGCCCTTGAGTTCCAAAAGGATCTCTCTCTCTCTCTCTCTCTCTCTCTCTCTCTCTCTCTCTCTCTCTCTCTCTCTCTCTCTCTCTCTCTATCCCTAGATATCTATCTATTTATCTATCTTTGTGTTTTTTATCTGCATGTGTATCTATCTATCTATTTATGTATCTATCTATCAAATTATCTATCCATCTATCTATCTATTAATGTATTTATATATATCTATTTGTCTGTCTGTCTGTTTATCCTCCATCTATCTGTGTACAATATATATATATATATATATCCCCTATCTCTATCTTGTTTGTTCACTCTCTTTTCTTTATTTTGATTTCACAATCTGTGTTCCTTGGGGATTTCAAAGAACACAAGCTTATGGTTGAACTTACATAAATTCATATCAATTAATACAATATAATAGCATGCCATTGCATTATTGATGGCAAAGGTAGAACGAAGTGTTTGCACAATGCCAAGAGGGGATTCATGTGTGTGCTTGCAAACATGAGGGAATATGATTGCTCTATCTTTCTTGGATTAGGTTTGAGTGTATTCTTTCAAAAATTTGAAGCCTGCCAAATATATTGAGATAAATTCTGAGTGCTTATGAACTAAATGTTTGTTCAGTGCCACAGGAGGCTCATGTCTATGCCTGCAACACAAGGAAATATGATTGCTCTATCTTGCTTAGATTAGTCTTGAGTATAGGATTCTTCTAAGAATTTAAAGCTTGCCACCATTTTGAGATAAACTTTAAGTTCTCATACAATAGAAAATGAATCAAACCTGACTTTTGATATTAGATGGCTTACTAGATCTACATGCAAGCTCATTGCAAAGGTGTACTTGCTACCAAAAAATCAGTTTACTTGATCAATTCACTTATGAGTACCAAAAATTTGGCAGGAAGCACAATACCCATACAAGATTAGATGAAACAAAAATTGATCACAAGCACAACATCATATAGTTGAAGATTAACTAGAGTGGAAAAAAATGTAATGAAACAAGAGTGCTTTCTATTCAAGTAGTTTCATTACAAAGTTTGTAGCTTGGATACAATAATAGCTTGGGATGTTATGTTCTGGATCAAACACATTGAATGGAATATAGACTGAGGCAATTGCTATGCTCTTAGCAAGGCTTGTCTCATCATTGATAACTCCATGGACCTCCATATCCACAAGTATACACACCAAACAAAGACTGTTTAGAATGATCTTCTGATTGGAGAAGTCGCACTTTCCACTTGACACCAAACCAAGTTGAGCCCAAGCATCCACTGCAATAACATCCCGTAATACGACAAATATGGTGTTAGCTACTATAGTTTAAATTAATATACATTGTTGAGTTATATAGATTAGTTCTTATCTATAGCATGCACAACCATAAGGTACCCAAGAAGCATTCAAGCGGTTGCTTTGCAAGTAAGCTGGATAAAAAAATACGTTCACAAATACCGTTGTCAAAAAATATGAACACATGCAAATTAAAGAGGACATATCCATAAGATGACGTAGCATTATACGTACAATGAGGTGCAAATTGGTTTGAATCTTTTTGCAAGTGGATATCAGCTACACTATACACATGTTGAGTGATGGCCACCATTCCAGATTTTGTTTTGAAAGCCATTAGTCTTCACTTCCAATGGCGTTCCAGTATGCCTCGACATTGTACTCCATGAGGAACAACACTGAATGGGTGCATGTAGACCCATGAGCCTTGCTAAATACCTGTGGGATCCATTCCACCTTCGAGCTCTTTGTGTTTTGCAGTATGACCTTTTGTATCTCAAACTTGGGCCGTCTATGCGTGGTATGGGTGGACATTCTTGGGAAGAGGTCGGGTGGCCACATAGCAGAGAGAGATTGGGAAGGGGTAGGGGGGTGAGGGTTGGAGAGAAGGATAGTGAGGTCTACACAGTACAGAGAGAATGAAGGGGAGAAAGGGAGAGATAGAGAGGATGGACAGTCAGCTTTTGGCTATGGTGGGATACTGATGAGCTTTGGGCTATGGTGGGCTGCATTGTGGAGAATGGAGGGGTGAGGGGAGGGAGAGCTAGAGAGGATGGAGAGTGAGCATTTGACTATGGTGGGGTTGACTGTAGAGAGAGTGAGGAGAGGGAGGGGCTACAACTGAAGAGGAAGATAGTGATAAGCTTTGGGCTATGGTGGGCTGCACAACACATAGAGAATGGAGGGGGGAGGGGAGGGAGAGCTAGAGAAGATGGAGAGTGAGCTTTTGGCTATGGTGGGGTTGGGTGCACAGAGAGAGTGAGGGGAGGGGAGGGGGCAGGGGAGAGAAGATTGTGGGAGAGAGAGAGAGAGGGAATTTGGAAAGAAAAAGTGACTTTTTCATGTTTGGTTATGTTTTGGGCAATTTTGGAGGGGAAATTTTCATTTTTCAGACTTTTCAAAAATTTCAAATTTTTAGGTTTTTTTGACCTGTGCAATTTTTCTTTTGGGGTCCCTTTTTGTCAAGGGTCCCTCTCTAGGCTTTATGACACCTCTTTCCCACTTCCCCCCCCCCCCCCCCAGTCCACCTCCCCTTTCTCTCTAGGAATCAATCATTGAAGAGGGGGACAAATAGGCTGCGCCCCTATCTCTCCTTAGCACTAGAATGGTAACAGGACACTTTTATGTCCTTGGACACTTTTGTGTCCTGTTAAGTGACCATTTTGCTAGAATTATTTAAAGAGTATGAAAATGAATTTCTTGGTGCTATATATCCACAAAGTTGCCTTATGAGCTGAAAAAAACTTAGCATTTTTTTTTGAGTATCGATCTCACCATTAAACTTACTCTTGCACAACATTTTGAACCTAAAGTGTGTGAAAAAATGGGTCCTGTTTTTGTCTTTTTTTTCAATTTTTGGCAACTATACCACTCTAAACTTCATGTTTGTGAGGTTTAGATGGCTAGAGGTTAGGCCTTCATAGTTCTCAACATGTTTTGATGCTTGTAGGGAGAGCTACGTGTTAAAATTTGAAAGTTATGACCAATTTACAAGAATTGCATAATCCTGTTTTTTGGCCAAAATTAGCACTTTTATGATTTTTTTGGTGGCTTTTTTGATATCCAAATTCAATTTTGATTGTGTAAGTGTAATGTATAACATAAATCTAATCTTCCTTGAGTTTTGGGGGACCTAATATTCTATATAGCATAGTATATGATGATGGTTGAGTTTTTTGATTGCTGAAGAATACGATACATTTTAGAGTAGCAAGTATAACTTTCTCAATATTGCTAGTTTCTTAGGCCAATTGTGTGTATTTTGTAGGGAGTGACCATATCTAATCATAGACTACAAACTTGGCTAGATATTGAGTAGTTTCTATGGGTTTCTAGAGGTCATAATGCTAAACCCAGTTTTTTCATGTTTGTTGTATTTAGCACTTTATCATTGCCCCCAAGGTTCCAATTGTAAGAGATACATTATTCTTTTGACATGCTCCATGGCTCCTTTTGAATCCAGAGGCCCAAAGGGAACTAAGAAAACATGTATATAGTATCTGTATTGAGCGTGACTATAGAAACTTTGATGATAGGTCCGCAGAATGGCAAAAATACAACTTTTTTGTACCTTTTTTTTTCCCAAAAAAAATTAGTGAGGTAAAAGCAACCATATGTTTTGGTCACCAACCCATTGAAGTTAACGGGTCATTTCATCTCATGTCCTACAAAAATCTCCACTCTTATTTATATGCAATCAACCATAAGAAATTGTTGTTTTGGGCAAAATGCACTGGTCCATCAACTTTGGAGGCTTGTAGTGACCAAGGGATGAGAAAAATTACAAGTTTCTCATTTTTTCCATATGTAGTAGTTATTGAACTATAAGCTCATGAAAGGATTTTTCAAAATGAGTGGATCTACTATGGTTTTGGAATTTTTTCCCAAAACCCTGAAAGGACACTTTTATGTCCTGTTAGGTTACCATTCTAGTGCTAATTAGGCTATAGGGGTGAAAGCATGTTAACATGTCATGATTTTTCATGTCCCGGACAATGCTATCTAGCACAATTTTGACATATGCTAACTAGTACAATAACTTGAGCTGCATCTCCAAGATCTATGACATATGATATATCAATAGAAAGCACTTGAAACAAGGAATCCAAATGTAAAACCTCCGACAAATTTTGATATTATTTGTAAAAAATTTACCAGATGCCCAACTGTTCGAAGATGTGCTAACTTGAAACTGCTAACTAGCACAAAAAGCGCGACAGGTTAACACGCTTTCACCCATAGGTGATATCCCAAGAGCCCTCTCATTGGTTCTCCACTAACCCTTCCCTAATCAAAAGGGCCCTAGGAGAGTCCATATTTTTCCTAATGGATGTAAAGAATGTAAACAACTACCGGACTATAATGATTGGGTCTCTTATGGCAAAGTTGTTTGGGTGCATAATGGAGATGAAATTGAGTGATTGGGCTGAAGATAATGACAAGCATGCAAAGGGACAAGCGGGATTTCGTCTATGCCATAGCACCATTGATCATCTTGTCACTCTTCGTGTTCTCATGGAGGAAAGTCGATTGAAAGGCAAGCGATTGTATTGTTGTTTTGTGGACTTTAAGAAATCCTTTGATATGATTCCACGTAACAATTTGTGGAGAAGGATGGAAGAACTCCAAGTGCCAAGTGAGTTTATTCTTGCATCTCTCGAATCTATGAGAAGGTGATTTGTCAATTGCGCATGGGAAGAGAAATTTCAAAAAATTTTGTAAGCACTATTGGGGTTAAACAAGGATGTCCGTTGTCACCAACTCTCTTTGGTCTATGCATCGATCAATTGGAACAAATGGTACTTGACTTTATGCAAGAAGAAGGCATTGAAGAGGTCACTATTTGCAATGCGGTAATCATGCTTTTGTTGTATGCGGATGATGTAGTGCTTCTAGCACACACTTTAGAAGATGCACAAAAGCTTATGGTTGTCCTTGAGAACTTTTGCTTGCATAGTGGGCTGATTGTGAACGAAGCTAAGACAAAGGTTATGCTTGTGAAAACCAACCATAAGGAGAAACCATGCATTGTGTACAACAATGAGACACTTGAAGTTTTTGAGAGCTTTAAGTACCTTGGTCTTGAGGTTCCGTCCAATCACAAGTGGCATGAATGTGCTATGCGTCTTTTGGAAGCGGGAAAGAGAGAATTTTATGCATTTGAGAACATGTTTCATGCGGGAAACATCAACTGTTGGGTTATCAAGAAGTATCTTTTCGATGCATTGGTGACACCGGTTCTTCTTTATGGAGTTGAAGTGTGGGGCGGCAGCATCTGAAAGTGTTCTTGGAAAGAGTTTGAGAATGTCCAAAACCGTTTTATTATCAACTTTCTCCAAGTGAAGACACAAACACCATATATGCTCCTACTTCTTGACTCGCGATGTCTTCCAATTGAGGTTATGGGCATGGAAAGGGTTGTGGAGTACATGATAAAGATGCGTCAAAACCCCTCACATCAACTTCCTACAATTGCATGGGAAGCAAGCAAAAAAGTTCAAAAGATGCAAAAAAGCAACATCTTGAGCACAGGATGGATGCAAGACATAAAGAAGTGGTTTGGGAGATGGGATGCATTACACTTGCTACATGATGCTTCAATTGACTCCCAAGTGAATGAAGCTTTTCTACAACGCCAATGTATTACATCTTGGGAGAAATTCGGTGGGTCACGCTTTATACATTACACCACCCATATTGCCCCCAACTACAAAACCATGTTCTTCGCTGAAAGAGGAAACTGTATGCACACTTACATGCTTGAGCCTATCCCCTTGTCGGCGATACGCACTATTGCGGCCATTCGGCTTAGCTCCCATTTCCTTCGATGAGAGATAGGACGTTGGGGAAATGGAGAAGAGTCAAATCTATTGTGCACATTATGCTCACACTGCAAGTTCGAGAGTCTGAGTATCACACACTACTAGAGTGCTCAGATTTTGGTCACATCCGAACTTGCTTCTCTCACAGCTTTTCGGAAGAGGGAGACCTACACACTTTCCTCTCCCAGCCAAAGTGTGGGCGCTCCATTGCGACTCTCATCACCACAATTTTGGAGCATCGAGAGTCACTCATCAGCCATACACATACTACATCACATGTAACTTCGGTCCCATAGGTCATATTTGACCTCCGAGGACGATAATAAAATCTATCTATCTATCTATCTATCTCTCTCTTTTCCTCTCTTTCCCTCTTTCCCTATCTCTCTCACATCAACTTCCTACAATTGCATGGGAAGCAAGCAAAAAAGTTCAAAAGACGCATAAAAGCAAGATCTTGAGCATGGGATGGATGCAAGACATAAAGAAGTGGTTTGGGAGATGGGATGCATTATGCAGTCCTTCAACAAGATATTGCGGCTGAAAAAATTTTACTCGAGATTGTTCGTATAGAGGATGCTAATTCCATTCTCTCTCTCTCTCTCTCTCTCTCTCTCTCTCTCTATCTATCTATCTATCTCTCTATTTCTCTCCCTCTCTATCTACTCTCTCTCTCCCTCTTTCCGTCTTTCCCTATCTCTCTCTATTCCTCTTGTTCCCTCTCTCTCTCTCTCTGATCTCTTTCTCTATTTATCCCTCATTCTTTTCTCTCTCTCTCTCTCTCTCTCTCTCTCTCTCTCTCTCTCTCTCTCTCTCTCTCTCTCTCCCTCTTTCCCTATCTCTCTCTATTCCTCTTTTCACTCACTCTGTCTTTCTCTATATATCTCTCTTTCTATTTCTTTCTCTATCTCTCTCTCTCTCTCTCTCTCTCTCTCTCTCTATTTCTCTCTGTCTCTATCTATTCCTCTTTATCTCTCTCTCTCTCTCTCTCTCTCTCTCTCTCTCTCTCTCTCTCTCTCTCTCCCTCCCTCATTCTCTCTAGTTATCTCCCTCTCTATCTCTCCCTCTTTCTCTCATTCTCTCTCTCTCTCTCTCTCTCTCTCTCTCTCTCTCTCTCTCTCTCTCTCTCTCTCTCTCTCTCTCTCTCTCTCTCTATTTATCAGTCTCCATCTATCTCCCTCTCTATCTATCCCTCTTTCTCCCTCACTCTCTTCATCTATCTATCTCTCTTTCTCTTTCTCTCCCTCTCTTTAAATTTATCTCTCTTTCTCTATTTCTCTTTCTCTCTCTCTCTCTCTCTCTCTCTCTCTCTCTCTCTCTCTCTCTCTCTCTCTTACAAATTTAACATTTCTCTCTAATATTTCTATCCAAACAAGCCGAGCAAAGCAATCATTTTCAAACAAGCCTAGCAAAGCAACCATTTCCAAGCAATCCGAGCAAAGTCACCATTTCCAAATGAACGAGGTATGTAATGATTTTATTTATTTATTTATTTATTTATTTTTACGATTTATTTATGTGTGTGTGTGTGTGTGTGTGTGTGTGTGTGTAGTAGTAGTAGTAGTAGTAGAAAAAAATAGGGAAAGAGGGGGGAGGAGCTTTGTTTTGTGTTTACCTCTTTCCTTGTAGCGCGGTTGAGCTTCGGCTAGGTTGAGCTTCCAAAGACGATGGAAAAAAACCCCCTTCAACAAAAACCCCTTTCGATGTTGTTCTTCCAAAGACGATGGCAGAAACCCCCTTCGACAAAACTTGGGAAACTTGGAGAAGGAGCGAGAGGGAAGGGAGAGAGGAAGGGGGGGGGGAGCGCTTGGGAGCGATGGCGAAGAGGAAGAAGGCAGAGTATACAGCAAAAACACGGCATACTCTGCTTTCTTGCCTATTTTAGGCGCCAGACATTATCGCGGATATTACCACATCCATTATCGCATCTATTACCGCAGTCGGTCATTTCAAATGGATACATGTGAATTCGAGGTTGCAGAGAGGGGGGGAGGGGGTGCACCACCCCCTCTATCCTTAGCTATCCATTATTCCATTTTTTAGCCTTTTGAGTTTTTTGATAAAGATTTTTTTATTTTTTATGGATACTTTAGTTTGTAGTACTTTTAAGTGTTTATTAATTGCATTTTTTAAGTTCTCTTTTAGTTAAAAATCAATTTAGCACTCATTGTCATTTATTCTCTTTGAACTTAACTTTATGTGTTTTTTTTAATGGAATTTAGGGATTTTCTAATTATTTATCTTTTAGGACACATGACTAAATAAACAACATTTCACATGTGCAGGACTGAGTTGATCGTGGTCCCCCTGGAGGCCCTGAGCGCGATCATTGGCTCAAGGAAAAACTCCCTTGTCCTTGCGCCAAGTGCAAAAGGGCAATCTCTCGCTTGAGGCGCATTGTCTTGGAGCACATGGAGAGCGAAGGGCTTTGGCATCCTCAAAAAAGCGCTCTGAGAGATGAGAGCGTGACTCATCCGTCGCTTGAGGAGGTGCCCCATTGTTCTGTGTTCGGCGGTGGTGCACCGGCACGCAAGGCTGAATGGCAGAGGCAAGAGCGACTGGGCAATTTGGGTGCATCGCATGGTGATCCTCTCGTTGGCTCTACTTGGCAGCTCCTATATATGGCGTCTCCGTTGCACTTTGAGGCAGAGGACGAGCACATGTTCGACATGTGTGATGAGTTACTAGCTCATGAGCACGACGTGTGCAAGGAGGATTGTCAACCCTATACTAAACGGGCTGCCAAAATGGAGCACAAATTGATGATGAGTGCCCGAACACCTCTTTACGACGGTGTACGATACTCGGTGCTCTGAGCATCGTTGAAAGTCCTCAATTTGCAAGCAAAATTTGGTTGGAGTAATGCAAGTGTCGATGCACTACTTCTGTAAGCATGGAATGTGGTAGACAAAGTGTCAAATATTGATGTCTACCTCAAGCCCCTCATGGAGAAGTTGGAGTAGTTATGGAGAGGCATTCCTGTTATCGATGTCTCACTTGTAAAGGGGGGGAGAGAGTCTATTGTGAGGGGAATCCTTATGTGGACTATGCACGACTATCTTGGGCTTGGAGAGATTTCTGGTAACCCTCTTTCCTCTTGTAAGGTCTCAGACCCCGATCAAAAGAGCACCATTGTACCATAAAATGAACATAATGGAAAAAGTTACTATTTTTAGCGGTTTTCCAAATTCTGTCAGTGCCATGATGTTTAGAATGTTTTAAAGCTTCAAAATGTGAATTAAAATAATTTTTGTAAAAAATTTCCAAAAATAGCAAGTTTTTGGTCACCCGACCCGTCCAGTTTTGATCGTCTCGAAAAACTACACCCGTACCCCGAATTTCAAAAAAATGTATTTTCGGACCTCGAGGGCTGCTAAATATGGCAGGTACTCGATCCAGTACGTCTTAGTTAGAGCTCTGTATAGCAATTTACGGCATCAAAATCTGACTCGTATGACCCGTTTTAGCCAAAAATCAATTTTTCCAAAAATTGAGCGGGGAGGCACCGGAGCCCGGGACTGTGTGGGAATAGGTCCCAGGCCGCTCAAGATCAGCTTTAGCAGCTAGGGGGCGCCCTTTGTCCTTGTGGGAGTCCCGGGAAACCTGCCAAGCCAGTAACTAAGTCTCAGAGTCAGTTAACCTAGCCAACCTGACACTTGGTGGGTAGGGGAACTGAACTTGCCAATGCAGAGACTGAGTGCTCCTCCAGATGCTAATAGCAGGGCTGATCGATTTTCAGCCTGTAGGAGCCTATTTAAAGGCCAGTGCAAACACACACACATGCTCACACACACACACACACAGTGCACACACACAAACCTACACACACCTTGGGAAGGTGCTACCGGTACACACACCTTTTGAAGGAGAAGCAAGGAGTGAGGTGCTGTCGAATTCTCGCCTCAAGAAGCTCGATTAGATCACAGAAGCGAGAATATTATTAGCCCTTAATCACGGTAACCATGGTTTAATTAATGCCTTCTGTAAATTCTTTTCATTACCATCTAAATTCCTTGTCTATTATGCTTTTCCCTAGTCATAATTCTCTATAATTACTCTCTAATTTCTCCTTAACCATATTCTATTATGTAATCATCATCCCATAGCTGAATTATCAGACATTCATCACTCTTGATTAATGATTAGTGCATGATTATTAGAATTTCTCTCTCTAGGTAGCATAGTAATTAATCGGTAAGCTGGTAATTGTGTAGATGATGAGAATCATTCGTTCTATCACTCATTAATATTGTAGCTGAATTAGATTCATTTCTCTTATGCATTAAGATATAATTAAGGGAAGATTAATCTGTCATTAAGTCTCTAAGAGGTGGTTTTTCTCACACCTATACATGAGGTGATTCTGCTCCCTCTAATTGCTAGGAAAGAGATTTATCATGCTTAATTCATCTCTCTGATAATTCCATTAGTAAAATCCTATTATTCCTAATCATGTAAGCCGAGTAATTATCTTTAGAGCCGGTACCCATAGGATTATGTGTCATCCATAATGATTGCTATATGAAAAATCTAGACCTCTCCTATAGGAGGGATTAATTGATGTTGCTAATCTATCTATTGGGTTGTTATGACGCTTGCGAACCTTAGCTTTTTCTCCAAGCTAAGTATTTAAAGTAGTGAGTAAAATGGCTCCGGTTAAGAGAACTCGCTTCGGTGGTGCCCACGACCGCGAGGCAGGAACAAGCAATGTCAATGGAAAGGGAAAAGCTCCCGTGGAGGAACAAATACCGGCCATCTCATGGGCCATCGACGAAGAAATGGAAGAGGTAGGTCATAATTTCATTCAAGTTGTTTAATTTAACATTGCACACGTTTAGTTAAGAATGAACATATCCCCAAACATGTTAGAGAAATCCGACGGAAACCTCGGCATTGAATTCATTGTACATTAAGTTCTAAAGTAGGAAGGAAATGATTGATGGGTATGTTGTTTGCAAGAGGAAAGAATGTCTGCTAGGGAAAATTTAGCTTGATATGTTCATTTTATTTCTAATGTTGAATCAGTCCTGACCCCCCTACTGATCACAAGGGGCAGAGTTCCTCGTTAAGGGATCTTGAATCCACGACTTGCTTTCTATGCGGTGGATACCCACGACTTGCTTTCTATGCGGTGGGAACCCACGTCTTGCTTTCTATGCGGTGGGAGTGTCCATGACGTGCTTTCTATGCGGTGGACATACCTAGTTGTATGGGCAGCTAGGCGACAGCGGGAGGAGTGAACTCTCGTTGGAGGGGGGATGTTGTACCTCCAGAACATTGGAATTTTTATGAATAAGTTTGAGTAGAATTTTTACTAGAATTCTGTCTTGGTGTTGTTTGCAATACTGGTTGCAGGGCGGTTTTAACGAACAATGTGATTCGGAATTAAACAAGGAATCTTTATGTTGAACAACCTTTGTGGTAGTAATTAGGTCACACAAGGAAGTGTGAGTGTGGGGGTGGAAAGTGGGGGCTTGGCTCAGGTTGCCAATGCATACGAGATGGGTGGTCCTGATTGGTCGGGAACTCTCTGTCCCCATAGTGCTTACTCGATATTAGTAATTACTCATTGCCCCTCGAGCGGTGAAATCTCGAGAGTACGTGCCTCTGAAACATGGGAAAAAAGGCACTTGGGGTTTCTCTCCTCTTGGAAGGTGGGTCTTAGGATCGCTAGATAGTTTAAGTACGCTTCGCCTGCGTGGTGGAACTAGATCTCCTTGCTAGTAGGCTCGAACTCGACTCACTTCGTGATGAGAGATCGTGCGCTAGGCGAACCCTGAACCATTTGTTTGCTTCCGCAACAGATCTAGTGGCCACCAAGTTCACCATCAAATCCGCTGATTGATACGGCGGGGTGGGGACCTCACAGCTGGTATCAGAGCCTAGGTTAGGCTGGGAAATAAAGTCGTATTGTTTGAACATTTAAAAGGAACTGAAAGTATATAGGTATTTGATCCGAATTCCTTGCATTGGTATTGCAGGAAGACCCCGTGCTGGAATATCCGAAGTTCCAAGTGTTTGAGCTTATTTATGAGCAAGGTCGAATATCCCTGGTTTACTAGTTCAGGTGAGATGTCATGGAGATACTATTGAAGGCTTATACGCCACACTCCACTCACATTGATAGAGGATGGAAACTTGATTGGACGTTTCGAGGAGGGGTTTACTACATTACCGCTCGGAAGCTAGGATGCCTGGCTACCGATTTAAAGAAGATACGTTGGGGAGAAGAGTTGAGAGTAATAGAGATATTATATTTGGTACCTACACGATTGGACCAAACTGTTTCAAACAACTCCAATCAAACCATCAACGACTGGCTCTTGGAGAAGGTCACCAATGTGATCCCAGCGAACCTAGTCAAAACCTTTGGATTACTGAAAGCGGAACCCCGGCTCGATATCTTAGCTTATTATCCACTCAAGAATGAGTATAGGAACTATTACACGAATGAAGTAGTGCATCATATGAATACCATCTCCTAGGCGTATGTTATACGCAAATCCATAAAGCCATGTAATAAGTTGATCATCAGTTATCCTAAACCTTGAAGGGTTCGATTGTAATAAATTTTCATCAATAAAGTGCTTTTTGTCTCTGAATCTCTGTCTCTTGATAAAGTAGAATCTTGAATTTTACTTAAAGTCTCGTGTCTATTTTGAAATCCAAGTAATGGTATCAAGAATTCGTATAATCCATGTAGGTACCGGCTGTTGCTCTGTACTCGGCAGGGCAATAGAAGAAGCTTCTCCTTAAGCAAGCCCAACCTCCGATCTTTAAGGGCGAGGGGGCAAATGCGGAAAGAGATGCGGAAGTGTGGATGGAAGCCATGGACGACTATTTTGAGGTTGCAGGGACCCAACCCGTAAATTAGACCATGCTTGTGATGTTCCGCTTGACTGGCGATGCCACGATATGGTAGAAGCAACATTGCAGGGACATGGATATTAAGGGATCTTCCCAATCCTGGAAAGACATCGAAGCTGCGATAATGGGGCGTTATTTACCACCTGCCTATAGAACCTTGAGGATGAATGAATTCTTTTCACTTCGGCAGCTGAATTCATCTATCGAAGAATATTATGCAAAGTTTTTCACTCTTTGGACATATGCTCCTAAGATGACCTTGGAACAACAGGTGGCAAGGTTCTGCCAAGGACTAATCAATCCCCTGAATAATCGGTTGGAAGCTCTCAAGCCGACGACGCTACAGGATGCCTTGCTAAGGGCCAAACTGTTGAGATGTAGAGAGAAAGAGAGAGAGACGAGACAAGAGACACACCATATACGCTCCCAAAGACTGATTCATATTGAGGACAAGATACAAATATATAGGTGAGACCAAGTTCAGTAGAGTGAGCCATATATAGCTCCAACACCCCCACTCAAACAAAGGTCTCTAGCTTTGGATGAAAAAACCCTTGGGGAGTTCAAGGGAAAAACCCAAGCCCCTATACAATGTGAAATATGAACCAGTGGTGATGATGTGAAAGTGAATTGGGCATCTATGTACAAATATTCAAGTGACTTAGATATCACAAGGTGCAAATGTGGAGTGTGCATAGTGCATGGTACCTAAAAGATTACAATGTCATATGTACAAAGCTATACAATAGAAAAGAAGCTAATTTAGAAAGAGTGAGGCCGAAGCAACTCCAAGCTCCGAGCACAAGAGGATGAAACGTGACTCATTGAGGCCTTTGGTCAAAATGTCTGCAATCATCTGGTCACTTGGACAGTGTTCAACCATAATGGTTCCCTTGCGTACTTCATACCTGACATAATGATAATGGACAGCAATGTGCTTTGACTTATTATGTTGAACATAGTCTTTTGCAAGACTAATAGCACTTTGGTTGTCACACCGCAAGGGTGTGCTAGAAAGAGGAGAGTGACCAATATCAACCAGCATTTGTCGAAGCCAAATCAACTCACGAGCTGCAAGTGATGCCGCAACATATTCTGACTCAGTCGTAGAAACTACAACACAACGTTGTTTCTTGCTGGTCCAAGAAACAAGACAACCATTTATAAAGAAGCAATTTCCACTAGTAGATCGCATAGATAAATGTGAGCTTGCCCAGTCTGCATCTGTGTAACCCAAAAGAGAAAGAGATTGCATAGAATCCGATGTGAGTTGTCGTCGATAGACTAAACCAAAATCTATAGTGCCTTTCAAGTATTTCAATACACGCTTTGCAGCAGACCAATGCTTAAGAGAAGGACATGCAAGATGTTGTCCAAGATAGTTAGCAGCAAACAGAATATCAGGACGAGTGTTCATGCCAACAAACTGAAGACATCCAATCAAGTTAGCATAAGGTTGATTTGTGACAAGTTGCCGCCATTGTCAGAAGTATTCTTCGTAGAGCTCGCAAGACAAGGTGTGTTGGTTGAATGTGCAGATTCCATACCAAATTTTTGAATAGTATCTGCAATAAACTTTGACTGTCGAAGGAATAAAATACCTTTTGTACGGTTCCGTTGGATTTGAATGCCAAGACAAGAGTGAATCTCTCCAAGATCCACCATATCGAATGCAGAAGACAATAAATTTTTCACTTGGTGAAGAAATCCCAAATCATTGGAAACAAGGATTCTATCATCCACATAAAGAGCAAGAATCACAAAACTGCTACCTTGGCGTTTTATGTATAATTTGGGGTATGACGAGCAAGAGATGAATCCTTTAGAGGTGAGAAAAAGATCAAATTTTGTATACCAGGCTCACGAAGCTTGTTTGAGACCATATAGTGCCTTATGGAGTTGAGCAACAAGGTCTTCTTTACCTGGAATAACAAACCCTTCTGGTTGTTCCATATAAATTTCCTCTTCCAAGTCACCATTAAGAAAAGCAGTTCGCACATCCATTTGATGAGCTTCTAAATCAAATTGAACAACAAATGCCAATAAAACTCGAACACTTGTAATGCGAACAACTGGTGAAAAAGTCTCTTGATAATCAACACCAGCTACTTGGGAGTAACCTTTTGCAACTAAACGCGCCTTGAACTTGTCAAAAGATCCATCTGCTTTTACTTTTGTTTTATACACCCACTTACATTTAATAGTTGTACGACCAGGAGGTAATTCAGTTAGTATCCATGTACCTTTAGAGATAAGAGAATCGTACTCTGCTTCCATAGCCTCTTGCCATTGATCCTTTTGTGGTGAAGAGATAGCTTCATCATAAGTAACGGGATCTTCAGAAGTAGAAAAAGCATTATCAGCAATATCGTCATCATAAACATGACATGAGCCATGTTCAAAATCAATAGGCAGATCAACAAAAATATCAATATCATCATTGGCAACATTTGGAATGGATGGTTGTGAGGAGGAAAGTTGCTTTATAGGAAGAGTTTCATCTTCTGAAAGAAATGGAAAAGCCTGAAGCAATGATTTAGTATCATCAGAATCATCCATGGACCATGAGCCTCCCATAAGCTGTTCGTTAAAAGTAGCATCACGATTCACAATTACTTTCTTGGAGGAAGGGTCATAGAATTTGTAGCCTTTGGAAGTGTCAGAATATCCAATAAAAATAACTTTAAGACCAGCAGCATCAAGCTTTGTTCGTGTTTCTTTGGGAACATGAATATAAGCAATACATCCAAAGGTTCGAAAATGAGATACAGAAGGAATGTCACCTGTCCATGCTGTGATGGGTATCTTACCAGAGGGTGCAGTAGTAGGAAGATGATTCTGAATAATTGTTGCTGTCAAAGTAGCTTCAGCCCAGAAAACACGAGATAAGCCAGAATGAATTAGCATACATCTTACAGCATTGAGAATAGTGCGATTCTTTCGTTCAGCAACACCATTCTGTTGAGGCGAATATGGAATAGTGTGTTCATGATGAATTCCTGTGTCAGCACAGTAACTCACAAACTCTCAAGAAACATATTCGCCTCCATTGTCACTACGAAGCTTCTTAAGGTGACGACCAGTTTGAAGTTCCGCAGCCTTGTGGAATTGTTTGAAAACAGATAAGGCTTCAGATTTTTGTCTAAGTAGAAATACAGTCGTATACCTTGAGAAATCATCAATGAAAGTAATGAAGTAGCGATATTGTGATCTCGAAGAAGGTAGAGGTCCACATATATCAGTATGAACAAGATCCAAGATGTCATGAGAATGAGTTGTATTTGAAAGAGGAAAGGGTTTACGATTGTGTTTCCCAAGAGCACAAAATTCACAAATTCCCATATGGGGATGGGCTTTAAGATCCATGCCATGAACAAGATCACGACGTTGAAGATCAAGGAGTTTTGAGAAATCAGCATGAACAAAACGGTGATGCCATACTTTGCAATCATGATCACCTGGAGCAGTGACAATATTTTCTACAGCATCGTTGAGAGAGAGTTCAAATAAATTACCGTTTTGAGGAGCAGTGGCTATAGTCTGTCCATCTTTCTCAATTCGGCATTTGGTATAATCAAATCCAACAAACAGACCAAGATCAACAAGTCTAGCAACTGAAAGAAGATTACGTTGAAGATCTGGTACATGTAATACTCCTCGCAAAATTCAAGTGGAAGAAGATAAGGTACCAAGATATAAGTCTCCAATACCCTTAACTTGACAAGTAGTATCATCAGCAAGATAAACAACACGTTGAACTGGCAGTGGATGATAGTTATGGAGCCACTTAGACTGATATGTCATATTTCCTGTAGCACCAGAATCGATAATAAAAAGTGATCCATCACGTACATGAAGTATTCTGTCTGGAGCAACTGAACATAGGACGCAGCTTGTTTCTGGTACAATGTTGTTTCGATGTTCAATAGCATATGCTCTATTCCGATCTGTGTCGAATCGACGCTTATAGCACATATGAGTGGGATGATCAGATCGTCCACAATATTCACAAGAAGAAGAAGAAGAGTCTCTAGATAAACGTGGTTGTTTTGTGGTAATATTGTGTTCTTCATCATATTGACGTGCCCAACAATCATCGTCAGTATGGCCATTTCTGTTGCAGTAAGAACATTGCTTATTAGGAAATTTGACACGAGAGAAAATATTACCGCGACGGCCACCTCTGCGGTTTCCTCGTTGAAATGGACGCCTTCGAGCATAAAAAGCACGTTCCATCTGTTGTGACTCAGTCTCCTCTTGTGAAATCATAGCTGTATCGTGACCAGCATTCCGACGTTCTTGACGTTGAGAGTATTCAATTAAAGACATGCAAGCTTGGTCGAAATCAAGACCATCTTTATTAGAGAGAATAGTAACAATGTTATCATAAGAAGAGTCCTTCACCGTATCAAGGAGAAGTGTAATCAGTTGCTTTTGTGGAACAGGATCACCGGTAGCAGCAAGTTGATTAATAATAGATTTGAAAGACTCAATATGTCCCGTCATGGCAGTGCCAACTTCATATTGTAACTTGTTAAGCAACCCTCTCAAATAAAGTATTTCTGTAACAGATTTCTTCTGAAAGTTTGCAAGAAGGTACTTCCATACGTCATGGGAAGTAGGCAGTTCATACATATCAAGCAAAATGGAATCAGTAAGAGCAGAAAGAATATACCGACGAGCTGCTTTATCAAGTCGTTGCCAATCCGTATAGGCAACATTCCAATCTTCAAATATAGGTCCTTCAGTGATAAGCACGTTATCATTATCCGTATCAACAGGCTGAGGCGGACAAACACGATTTCCAAGAACAACATCGGAGAGTTCATCACCTTCAAGAATTAACAACATCTTTGCTTTCCAGTCTGGAAATCCTTGACCTTGGAAAGGAGGAACAGAACGTTGGCCAGAAGGAAAGCCGTTGACGAAAATATTCATAGCCATATCTTGTTGCGAGAAGACGTATAAGATAAGATCGCAGAATCTGCACACCATATATGGTGAAGGCCGCAATTGAGAATGAGAGAGATATGAGTACTGCGTTCTGTCAACGATAAACGTAAGAAGGATGCTCAAGGAACGTCCAAAGATGTGAGAGACGTCACCCAAAAAAGACAGGGTAAAGGAGACGTTAATAATAAACGAGTCCTCAAAATAGAGTGGCGTGAGACGCAAGATGACGGACACAATACGAATAGCAAAAAGCTAAATCTTCTCGAAAAAGTTAACACCAAAATAAGAAAAACGATCGCGGACGCTTCACGAAGAAGTAGGACGAAGAAAGCTACGTCAAGCTCTATTGCAGTAAAAACAGCATAACTTTCTGCTGCGAACTCCGATTGACGCAAACCTAGAACTCAAATCGAAGAGCTCGAGGAGACGAACAAGTTTTGGATGAAAAGAGCCATTGTGCTACACTCCATTGTGCTTTTCCTGTTTCTCCAAATTTTGAGCAGAACAGCAAGAAAAATTGAGATGAAGTTCAGGGTGTCATTAACAAGAAAACGTAATCAACAATTAGATTGATTATAAATAAACGCCACATAAAACACTAATCATATTCTTCTTAACACAAAACAAACACAGTTAACAAGAATCAACGCTCAAAAATAAAATTTGTAACAATTTTGAATCTTACATGCGAATCGCATACACATACTGTTGTCACCATGAATTGAATCTGCGCGTGATCGTTACCGCTCTGATACCATGTTGAGATGTAGAGAGAAAGAGAGAGAGACGAGACAAGAGACACACCATATACGCTCCCAAAGACTGATTCATATTCAGGACAAGATACAAATATATAGGTGAGACCAAGTTCAGTAGAGTGAGCCATATATAGCTACAACACAAACCTCTAGCTCTCGAGGTACAAAAGGCTAATCAGAACAGGAGGAATCATTGGGCAAAGAGGGCAAGGACGAATGCTTGGGATAACAGACCAGCCAACCAAGCGTATAACCAGCGCCCTATTGTGGCTACCACCACAACCATGGAGTTCCCTGATGTTCGATGCTATGGTTGCGGCGAGCATGGACATTACAGATCCAATTGCCCAGGAACATTCAGGCAACCAACACCAATGCCATACCCTTGAATACCCGTGGGTGTGGCCAAGCTAATGGAAGAGGAGGACGAGGAAGGATGAACAGAGGGCGAGGGTGTGGAGCTACCGCCAGAGTGAATGCCGCAGTGGTACAACCAACTGTGGGTGACGAAGCAGTGGAGAGAGAAACCCTACATGCTACAATTGACAATCCCAATGGTTGCGAGCAATACGCAGCCATTCATATGCCAGGATCTCTCAGAGGTGAACAAGTTAACTTCCTTATAGATTGTGGTAGTACTCTTTCATTTCTTTCACCCAGATGCATGAGGAAGCTAAAGCTAGATAAGTATCCAACAAGCAAGCTAGTTGTAGAGTTAGCAAACGGAAAGGAAGTAGTATCTCAACATTCTGCAGGAAAAATCGACTTTGATTTAGGGGGACATCCAACTTCTGCCCAATTTCGAACCCTACCTTTAGGATTCTTTGATGGGATACTAGGGATGGACTGGCTAAAGAAAAATAGGGCCCACATACATTGTGCACAAGGGAATTTTACCTTTACAGATAACTTGGGTAATGAAGCCTTAATCCAGTGGGAAAATGGGAGACCTAGGGCTACTCTAGTTAAGGCCAGCACACTTTTGAAGGGACTAAGGAAGGGTCAGCAAATTTATGCGGTAAAACTCAACAAAGTGGACCAATCGGATACCTCACTTTGACCAAACTGGTTGAGGGAATATGACGATGTGTTCCCAGAAGACCTTACGAATCTTCCGCCACATAGAGAGGTAGATCATGAGATTGAGACTATCCCTGGGTGTGAACCTATCTCAAAAAGACCTTATAAAATGTCACTTCCAAAGGCCATCGAACTCAAAAAACAGTTTAGGCAACTCATTGAGCAAGGATTCATTCGACCCAGTACTTCTCCTTAGGGTGCTCCAGTTATTTTTTAGAAGAAGAAGGATGGAACCTTAAGGCTATGCATAGACTATCATGGACTGAACCAGGTAACTGTCAAGAACAAGTAATCCAGGATTGAAGAACTTTTGGACAGACTCCACGGTGCCAAAATGTTTACAAAGATAGATCTAAGGTCAGGATATTACCAAATCAGGATCAAGGAATCAGATATTCCAAAGACAGCTTTCAATACTAGGTATGGGCACTACGAGTTCACAGTAATGTCTTTTGGTCTAACAAATGCTCCTGCAAGCTTCAATTGACTTATGCAGGATATTTTCAGACCTTACTTGGATGATTTTGTCTTGGTTTTCTTTGATGACATTCTGATCTATTCTAAGAACGAGGCATATCACGAGGAACATGTTCGCAAAGTACTTGATCTTCTTCAAAAACACCAACTTTGCGCTAAAGAGAGCAAGTACACTTTTTGCTCACCAAAGGTCAACTATCTTGGATTTGTCATATCGGCTAAAGGGATTTCAGTGGACCTAGACAAAGTCAAGGATATCGTTGATTGGCCTCAACCATCGACTGTCAGCGAAGTAAGAGGATTTCTTGGGATAATGGGATGGTACAGGATTTTTGTCAAGGACTATGCACGTATTGTTGCACCTTTGACGGAACTCTTGAAGAAAGGAATAAGGATCGAATGGAAAACCGAGCACGAGTCTAGCTTTGCTAAGCTAAAAGAATTCTTGGTCTCAGCTCTTATTTTAAAACTTCCAGATTTCAACAAGGAATTTGAAGTAGCGACCGACGCTAGCAAATTTTCTCTAGGCGGAGTTCTTACTCAAGAAGGAAGACTAGTGGCGTATACTTCGCGAAAGCTGAGAGATCATGAGAAGAATTATCCTACTCATGATTTGGAACATTTAGCAGTTATTCATGCGCTGAAGTTATGGAGACATTATCTTTTTGGGCACAAGTTTCAGTTGATTACAGACCACTAGAGCTTAAAATGGATTTTTACTCAACCTATTCTCAATATGCGACAACGATGATGGATAGAGCTATTACAAGAATATGACCTTGACATAAAGTATAAACCAGGGAAGGAAAATGTAGTTGCAGATGGTCTTAGCCGAAAATCCTTTCTCTGAGCTATCTCTATTCCAAATAACCCTATCTGGGATAGAATCAAAGAAGCATCTTTAGTAGATCCAGAATACTAGTGTATAGTATCTCTAGTCCAGCAGAATAAGATGCCTGAAGCTAAAGATTACTCTCTTATGGGAGGATGTCTTTACTACAGACATAGACTCTGTGTACCCAGAGATCCAGCCTTAAAGAAGGCCATTTTGTATGAAGCACACGATAGCCCTACATCCGGACATCCAGGCTATGCTAAGACTCTTCATGCTGTCAGAAGGAGTTATTTTTGGACTGGAATGAAAGGAGACATACTTCGCTATGTGAGGCAGTGTATTTCTTGTCAGCGGATAAAGGCCGAAAGGATCAAGTTACCAGGACAACTTCAACCTCTTGACATACCCCAGATGAAATGGGAATGCATCAGTATGGATTTTGTTACAGGATTACCTTCTACAGGAGGTTACGATTCTGTTTTTGTGGTTGTTGATATGCTCACAAAAGTGGCTCATCTAATACCCGTAAAGACAAACTTTACTGCTTCAGATATTAGTCGGGTATTCATCAAGGAGATTTTTAGGCTACATGGTCTACCCAAGCGTATCGTCAGGGATAGAGATGCCAAGTTTACATCAAAATTTTGGACTTCTCTTTTGCAATCTATTGGGTCACAATTAGCTTTCAGTACAGCATATCATCCCCAGACAGATGGGCAAACTGAAAGAGTTAATCAAGTCATCGAGAAAATTCTCAGAGCCTATTGTTCACAAGAGCCAAAGAAGTGGTTACAATATCTACCTTTGGTGGAGTATGCTTATAATTATTCCGAACACAGAAGCATTGGAATGTCACCTTTCAAAGCTCTTTATGGAGAGGACTGCTTAACACCACTGAACTTCTCAGATCCAACCATCAGGGTAGAAGCCTCTAGAAAGATGTTAGAAGATATGGAAGCACATACTAGAGCTATTCACCGGGACATTCAGACCGCTCAGGATAGACAGAAGCACTATGCAGATAAGAACCGTTCGGGAAGAACTTTCAAAGAAGGGGATAAGGTTTTTCTACGAGTCCGACCAAAGAAAAGCAACTTATCACTAGGCAGATATAAGAAGCTAAGCCCAAGGTACTATGGGCCATTCGAGATCATTAAGGTTGTGAGTGACCAAGCTTACAAGCTAAAGTTACCTGCAAACTTGAAGGTTCATGATGTATTCCACGTCAGCTTACTCAAACCCTATATTCCTAACCCTGATCAATTCTTGGACTCAGATCAGATAGTCATGCCAGCACAAGGAGTTCTCGAGCTCCAACCTGACTACGTACTGGAAACAAGGGAAAGGAAGTTACGCAACAGAACTATCACGGAGCATCTGGTAAAGTGGAAGGATTACCCTGAAGAAGATGCAACTTGGGAGGATGAACCAACGCTCATAAAAGATTACCCAAACACATTCTTGAGATGAGGACATCTCAAATTTTTCATGTTGGGGAGGTTGTAACGTCTCTGACCCCGATCAAAAGAGCACCATTGTACCATAAAATGAACATAATGAAAAAAGTTACTATTTTTAGCAGTTTTCCAAATTCTGTCAATGCCATGATGTTTAGAATGTTTTAAAGCTTCGAAATGTGAATTCAAATAATTTTTGAAAAAAATTCTAAAAATAGCAAGTTTTTGGTCACCCGACCCGTCCAGTTTTGATCGTCTCGAAAAACTGCACCCGTACCCCGAATTTCAAAAAAATGCATTTTCGGACCTCGAGGGCTGCTAAATATGGCAGGTAATCGGTCCAGTACGTCTTAGTAAAAGCTCCATATAGCAATTTACAGCATCAAAATCCGACTCGTATGACCCGTTTTAGCCAAAAATCAATTTTTCCAAAAATTGAGCGGGGAGGCACTAGAGCCCGGGACTGTGTGGGAATAGGTCCCAGGCCACTCCAGATCAGCTTTAGCAGCTAGCGGGAGCCCTTTGTCCTTGTGGGAGTCCCAGGAAACCTGCCAAGCCAGTAACTAAGTCTCAGAGTCAGTTAACCTAGCCAACCTGACACTTGGTGGGTAGGGGAACTGAACTTGCCAATGCAGAGACTGAGTGCTCCTCCAGATGCTAATAGCAGGGCTAATCGATTTTCAGCCTGTAGGAGCCTATTTAAAGGCCAATGCACACACACACACATGCTCACACACGCATACACAGACAGTGCACACACACACACCTACACACACCTTGGGAAGGTGTCGCCAGTACACACACCTTTTGAAGGAGAAGCAAGGAGGGAGGTGCTGTCGAATTCTCGCCTCAAAAAGCTCGATTAGATTAGAGAAGCGAGAATATTATTAGCCCTTAATCACGGTAACCACGGTTTAATTAATGCCTTCTGTAAATTCTTTTCATTACCATCTAAATTCCTCGTCTATTATGCTTTTTCCTAGTCATAATTCTCTATAATTACTCTCTAATTTCTCCTTAACCATATTCTATTATGTAATCATCATCCCATAGCTGAATTATCAGCCATTCATCACTCTTGATTAATGATTAGTGCATGATTATTAGAATTTCTCTCTCTAGGTAGCATAGTAATTAATCGGTAAGCTGGTAATTGTGTAGATGATGAGAATCATTCGTTCTATCACTCATTAATATTGTAGCTGAATTAGATTCATTTCTCTTATGCATTAAGATATAATTAAGGGAAGATTAATCTATCATTAAGTCTCTAAGAGGTGGTTTTTGTCACACCTATGCGCGCATGCGGTGATTCTGCTCCCTCTAATTGCTAGGAAAGAGATTAATCGTGCTTAATTCATCTCTCTAGTAATTCCATTAGTGAAATCCTATTATTCCTAATCATGTAAGCCGAGTAATTACCTTTAGAGCCGGTACCCATAGGATTATGTGTCATCCATAATGATTGCTATATGAAAAATCTAGACCTCTCCTATAGGAGGGATTAATTGATGTTGCTAATCTATCTATTGGGTTGTTATGACGCTTGCGAACCTTAGTTTTTTCTCCAAGCTAATTTTTTAAAGTAGTGAGTAAAATGGCTCCGGTTAAGAGAAATCGCTTCGGTGGTGCCCACGACCGCGAGGCAGGAACAAGCAATGTCAATGGAAAGGGAAAAGCTCCCGTGGAGAAACAAATACCATCCATCTCATGAGCCATCGACAAAGAAATGGAAGAGGTAGGTCATAATTTCATTCAAGTTGTTTAATTTAACATTACACACGTTTAGTTAAGAATGAACATATCCCCAAACATGTTAGAGAAATCCGACGGAAACCTCGGCATTGAATTCATTGTACATTAAGTTCTAAAGTAGGAAGGAAATGATTGATGGGTATGTTGTTTGCAAGAGGAAAGAATGTCTGCTAGGGAAAATTTAGCTCGACATGTTCATTTTATTTCCAATGTTGAATCAGTCCTGACCCCCCTACTGATCACAGGGGGCAGAGTTCCTCGTTAAGGGATCTTGAATCCACGACTTGCTTTCTATGCGGTGGATACCCACGACTTGCTTTCTATGCGGTGGGAACCCACGTCTTGCTTTCTATGCGGTGGGAGTGTCCATGTTGTGTTTTCTATACGGTGGACATACCTAGTTGTATGGGTAGCTGGGCGACAACGGGAGGAGTGAACTCTCGCTGGAGGGGGGATGTTGTACCTCCAGAACATTGGAATTTTTATAAATAAGTTTGAGTAGAATTTTTACTAGAATTATGTCTTGGTGTTGTTTGCAATACTGGTAGCAGGGTTGTTTTAACGAACAATGTGATTCGGAATTAAACAAGGAATCTTTATGTTGAACAACCTTTGTGGTAGTAATTAGGTCACACAAGGAGGTGTGAGTGTGGGGGTGGAAAGTGGGGGCTTGGCTCAGGTTGCCAATGCCTACGAGATGGGTGGTCCCGATTGGTCGGGAACTCTCTGTCCCCATAGTGCTTACTCGATATTAGTAATTACTCATTGCCCCTCGAGTGGTGAAATCTCGAGAGTACGTGCCTCTGAAACATGGGGAAAAAGGCACTCGGGGTTTCTCTCCTCTTGGAAGGTGGGTCTTAGGATCGCTAGATAGTTTAAGTACGCTTTCCCTGCACTACAAGAGGCTATTCATATTAGCGAGGCTCACACAGCGACGCTCAAAAAAAAATTCCCGGCGACGCTCATAGCAACGCCGGTTGGGCTAAAAAAAATAACAGAGAGCGCCCAAAAACTCATATCTCAGATCTGAGTTTTTCGGCGCCCTCAAGCAAGGAGCAGGTAACGCTCTCCCTCTCTCTCTCTCTCTCTCTTTCTTCTCCACACACACATACACACACACACATACACACACACACACACACACACACACACACACGAGGAGAGGAAGGAGAGCAAGGTATGCTCCTTCCCTCTCCTCACTCTCATGTTCCCTTCCCCTCTTTCTCTCTCTCTCTCTCTCTCTCTCTCACACACACATAGTGTTTTTGAGAGAGAGAGAGAGAGAGAGAGAGAGAGAGAGAGAGAGAGAGAGAGAGAAAGAGTACAAACATAAACAAAAACGCACACACACATACATAAACAAAGAATGCACACACACATTGAGAGAGGAAAAGAGAGAGAGAGAGAGCATGCATAAACAAAAAACGCACACATTGAGAGAGGAAAAGAGAGAGAGAACATGCATAAACAAAAAATGCACACATTGAGAGAGGAAAAGAGAGAGAAAACATGCATAAACAAAAAAACGCACACACATTGAGAGACAAAGAGAGAGAAACTAATTTAACGTCGTAGAAAACTAATTAAAATTAAAAGACCTAAAGATCTAGCCGACGAGGAGTTGAACTCAAGACCTATTATTCAAGAGGGAAATGGCATAACCAATCTATCATACTTGGCATGGGTGATAGAAAGGTTATACCATTTATCTCTTTTTATTGGCACACACATCCACACACGTGCACACACACAAGAAGAAGAGAGTTATAACGTCGTAAGAAACTATCCTAAAAGACGTTAAAGATTAGGTTAGATGTAGACTTACGTTAAATTAAATTTAGGTTTATTTAAGTTAAACTAGATTAGATTTAGGTTTATTTTTAGTTAGATTTACGTTTATTTACGCTAGATTTAGATTTACGTTATATTAGATTAGATTTAGGTCTCCATAGATTGCGATGCCTGCATGAAGCGGGTGAAGAAAGCCCTCAATGGAATATAGGGTATTGCTGCCTTCACTCATGGTGGGCTCCGTCGATCCAAAAGTAGTGGTGAAATGTCTTCAGAAGATAGGGAAGAAGGTGGATCTTCAGGGCGGCAAGAGTCACTACATCCCCGACAATGACCATCTAGACAACCTCTAGTCATTCAACAGCAACTTCAAAGTTAGTAACAAGAGCAAGAACGGTCCAAAGGGCCAATTGCTGTCGTCAGATGTGGATGGAGATGAGGCAGCATCACCGCCGAAAGCTAACTCTCACATCTTTAGTGATGAGAATGCCAACTCTTGCCGAGTTATGTGAAAAATTATGTGTTAAATCAGTTTTAAGGTTCTTATAATCCCTGTTAGTTTAGTTCTTTGTTTTTAATATAACATAATTTACGTTAGATTTAGATTTATGTTATATTAGATTAGACTTAGGTTTATTTAGGTTTACCCACACACACACACACACACACACACACACAAGAAGAAGAGAGTTTTAACGTCGTAGGAAACTATCCCAAAAGACGTTAAAGATTAGGTTAGATGTAGACTTACGTTAAATTAGATTTAGGTTTATTTTTAGTTAGATTTACGCTTATTTATGTTAGATCGAGTCCACGCAAGAATTACTTACGGCTTAGGGTTTAGAGTTAGACGAACAGTGAAAAGATCTACTGTGAAAAGATGTTAAGATGCTGTGAAGTGCTACAGCTAGAGAAGAGGCAAAGGGGTTTTGTCCACTACATGCAGTATCATGTAGACGTGGGTCTGTAGATTTCTTGTACCCACAAATATAGGTATTGACCAATAAAGACGAGATTATAACCCGGTGGTTTTGATCTCCGTGCACCTCTAGACCGAGGTGTGCGGGGATTGGACATGACTAGAGAATGTGAGGTAGAGAGAGAGAGAGAGAGAGAGAGAGAGAGAGAGAGAGAGAGAGAGAGAGAGATAAGACGAAGAATGCCAATAGAATATTAAATTTGTTGTCCAGGTTATAAGATTTTTATCCTCATTATGAGTAGTGACGAGGATGTGGGACTGTCCAACCGAAACACCTATCTCTCAACGAGGGTCTTATGTCCTTGTAATCAATGCAAGCATGCTGTGCGACGGACAAGACGTGTTTCTTTGCAGCACATTCGCGAATTTGGCGAGTTCGATCCATCTATTATAGATCGAGTTGTTGCCAATTATAACTCGTCGGACTCTGACGCTGGCCAACGAGCAGCAATCTTGCAACCCAATAGACGTGTTCGCAGGCGCTTTGGTCAAGCAGAATATGTGAGGCCACAAGATGTAGCCTCTGACATCTCGGGGGATGATCATGCAGAGCACATTCCCAACGAGGCAATGTTTGAGCCCGAGATTGATGAAATGATCGAGACGATCATGGATTCAGAAAGGCTTATCTATGATGATATGAAAAGTGAAGCCGATACGCCATTGTAGAATGGAGCACGTATATCTAGATTGAAAGCACTCCTAGTTTTTCTCAACATGCAGGCAAAGTTTGGATGGAGTGACACTAGCGTCACAGCGCTTTTCAGGTGATCTATTACAATTAGTTTACTTTAATAAAACTCTAAATGTATAATGATCTGATAGATTTTTACACGACTGTATCGTATTTTTATGTTGTGTAGATTGCTTAAAGAGCACATACCTCCAGCTGACAATGTGATGCCAGATTCTCGAGATGAAGCAAGAAAGATTTTGCAAAACTTGGGGATGGATTACAATTCTATCCACACTTGTCCTAATGACTGCATTCTTTTCAGAGGGGAATACATAGACATGGAGAAGTGTCTGAAATGTGATTCCGAAAGATATCGAGTAGATCTCCACGGGACAAAAATTCCACAAAAGGTTTTGCGACAATTTTCTCTGCTTCCTCGCATCAAGCATTACTTCAAATGTAAGTCCATGGCCGCCCTAGCATCATGGCATGAGGAAAATAAATCTTCGGATGGTGTGCTACGAATTCTTGCAGATTGCGTAGCTTGGAAACATATAGATGAAACATGGTCGGATTTTGCCAGGGAAGCTCGAAATTTGCGCTTAGGCCTGGCTATGGATGGCGTAAATCCATTTGGTCAAAGATCAACATCTTACAGTGTATGGCCCGTTGTCATCGTCAACTACAACATTCCCCCGTGGTTGACTACGAAGAAGGGGCACCTATGGCTAAGCTTGATTGTGCCAAGGCTATATAAAGTGGAGAATATGGATGTGTATCTTCGTAGGGCGCCCTCACTGAAGAAGCAAATCTACGAAGTTCATCAAGCGTATCTTCCAGAGAATCATGTGTTACGCGATGGCTTTTTGGGAAGAGAGCCACCAAGGATGTCTGCACAAGCATGGTTAGAGCAGAAGGAGATGTGCGATGACGGATTGCCTCCAGGGATGAAGAGACTATCTCTATGGTACGAGTTACCATACTGGCCCCGACTCATGATCAATCACTTGCTCGATCCAATGTACATATTCAAGAATGTGGGTAATCTACTATGGGACCATCTGACCGGCAAGAAAGATACTTTGGGAGCCAGAGTTGACCTTAGAAATGTGGATCGTATGGAGCAATATTCGCCGCAAATAGCGTCTGATGGATTGATAAAACTCCCTAAAGCACCATGGATTTTCAGAGGAGCCCAAGAACGCAAAGTAAAAGAGACCATTCGATCTTTGCGGACCCCCACTGGCGTAATGCACTCGCTCCGAACGTGTTTTACTAAAGAAGGAAAGCTTACCGATTTGAAGTCACACGATTGGCATAAAATGTGTCAGGTACGTTCATAGTGGACTTTAATATCATTGCATAAAATGTGGACTTTAATATCATTTTTGCACATACTTTACAGTTTATTTTACCGGTTGCCATTGAGGGATGTTTGTCTCTCGACATCCGTAACACAATCTACAAACTTGCAAAGCTGGTGCAATGGATCTCACAAAAGGAGATCAACGTAGACTCCATACCATTCGCCAAACTAAATGCTGCGGAGCTTGTGTGCATGTTTGAGAAACATTTTCCTACTACCATGCAGGTGCATCTTCTTGTTCACATAGTTGATGAGGTGGAAATAGCTGGCACAGCTCATTCCAGATGGATGTTCTTCTTAGAACGTTTCATGAAAACGCTTAAGGGATATGTGCGTCAAAAGGCACGTCCGGAGGGTAGCATGGCAGAAGGTTGGTTGGTATCAGAGTCCCTAGTGTACATTGGAGAGTGGCTAGATGGATTTGATAAAGCCCGGGACACGCTATGGCGAACCATAGATGATGAGCGCATATCTGGGATTGTCATGTGCAATCTCGGTGTTGAGAAGAAGATGACGGAAGATCTAGAGGCTAAAATCAACCGATTTTGCATGCTTGTCAATCCAGTGATGCAAAAGTGGATTTCACAATATGAGGATGCAAAGCAAGAGCGACAAAGGGCACGAATTGAGTGGAGACGGGAAAGACGACCACCGATGCACTATCCGACGGGTCTGGAGAGCCTACCAACATTCATGAGCTTAAGATGGTTGCACAACCAATTGAAAAGCGCACAACAATGCGGTGACGAAGTGACTGAGGAAGAGTGGGAGTACTCTCGGGGTTGCGCGACCAAGGTAAGTTTGCAATGTACGACTAGCTAGTGACTTTATTTCTAAACGTTTGAACGGACACTCATAATCTTTGTTCGTTGTAGTATAAGTCATACACAGCAGCATGGTGTAAACGTCGACATTTTAGGGTGGAACGGATCGACAAAAAGCGTTTTACTCAAGATTGTGAAATCATGGCAAAATTTGAACAGTCTAGTCGACGACGTTCCTCTGATGCAGATCCTGTGGTGGCGGAACTCACTTACTTCGGCACGCTACAAGAGATTTTGAGGATCGATTACAAAGGATTTTTTGTCGACTTGTTTGAGGTGCAATGGTTCAAGATAATCATGGAGGGTCGCAACGCTACTGTGCGTAGAGGAGAGTCTCGTTTTCTTGAGGTGGATTCTACTAAGAAATGGACTGACCTAAGAGACACTTTCGTACTACCCGAGCATTGTGAACAAGTAAGTATGTAAATAGCTAACATCCCCCTTTTACAAGTTATGTGCTTGAAAGCTCTCATGTAAGTTATGTGGCTCTGGAAGGTAATATTTCATCCTACAAAGTCTACATCAAACTGGTGGTACGTCATAGAGGTATCCCCTCGTAGTGCAAGGACGTATGAAGGCTACCATGTGCCAATCACAACGGCATCAGTGGAGGAGATCAGAGAAGATGCTCAATGAGAAGCCGCTGTGGTGGTGCCAGACGAGCATCAAGATGCTACTACTCTATATGGGGTGCATGCAGAGGAGCTACAAAATGAAACAGAGGATATGTGTTTAAACGGAGAGCTCTATATAGATATAGGAAGTTATGCTGAGTTATGCGAGGATGAGAGAGAGATCTCTTAAAGCCACAAATATTGTATTTTAACAATTTTGCTCCGTGTTGTAAAAGCTCTGGCTCTCTAAGTATCTTCCATGGTGTATAACGCTCTTTTCTACTCGCGCTCACATCTTTTGATTGAAAATTCTAAGTTTTCGACTTGCCTCTTCTATCACTCAATTCATTGCGTCATTGTATTTATATGCGTCATTACGTCATTGTATTTAATGGTCTTTGCGTCATTGTCTACTCTATTCATTCAATATTAAGTTTAAATATTCGTGTGTTTAATGCAGGTATGGATGATGAGGAGTTTCTTTCTTCTTTGTCACCGCAGCAGAGACAGTGGTACGTGGAGCGTCATCGCTCTAGCGCATCATCGCGCGTTCCTACTCCATCCGCATCTCCCTCTCTTTCGGAGCATTCGGCGCGCTCCGAAGCTTCGGTGTCGACGAGACGATCTTCACACTCGTCTAGACACCGGCGCTCTAGTGGTGGCGGTGGCGGTTGTTGTGGGGATTCCGCCGCCGATGCCTCCACACCGCCTCGTGTTCGACGAGGCTCTTTACCCTCCCCTTCTTTGCCCGCCCCCACACCAGCCACAGCATCTCCATCTACGCCAGGTTTTGTGCGGCTGACTGTTCCTAGTAGCTACACACCTCTACCTACTCCGCTAGGAGCCACCCCACTCGACACTCCTCGCTTCGCGGCCCAGACGCCGGTGGAGACACCTGACGTCCGTACCCCCATCGACACGCCGCTAGAGACCCCTGCAGGGACACCCAGGTTCACGGGTCACCGGCTAGAGGGCTTGTCTTACTCCGTCGACTTCAGCGGCGGCATCATCATGGATGATGACGGCAAGAAGGTGATCTCGCGCATGCCTGGTCTTTGCTCTCATCTCTTTAGACACTACATACTAAACAAATGGAGTGAAGTACCAAGTGATTTAAAAGCCAGAGTCATCAGCATACTTCATGATGAGTTTCCCGTTCCAACACGGGATCAGCGCTTCAATGAAGACTTGATGAAGATTCGAATGGGCGAATACTGCAAACACAAGCGTTCCGAAGTGCAAAAAGCAATCAAGCATGGGTGGAACAGGCCAGATTGGCTGGCCAAAGAAGATTGGAAGAATGCGAAGAAAGCAGCGCGCGAGAATCCCGACAAGTGGAAGCAACAAAAGGATGCAGCCAGAGCGCGAGTAGAGGCAGGGAGCTCACACCATTTGGGGAGCGGTGGATCGGCATCATTTGAGGCCGATTTTGTAAGTGTTTTCGCATTGCTCTTTATGTTCGATAGTTTAGGGTTTATGAGTTTTTTAATTCTAACATAATGAAATCTTTGTATGTTTTGACAGTGGTCGATGACAGGATGTGATCCCACACCGTACAAGCCCGAGTACGCAGGCAGGAAGGGCTTAAACGCCCTGATGGACATTCTCAGTTCTCGTGGTGGCATGGTTAGTATTAGGGTTTACTCTTTTCTATTTTTTGTATTGTTTTATAAATGTCGTTATATGTTTATACTTACTGAAAGCTGTCTTATTGTCTTTTTTTGCAGAATCTGACAGATACGCCGCTTGGATGCGATGAGACGTCTGACTAGACGACGTCAGTTTAGCCGTAGCTAGATAGCATTAGTTTAGGGTTTCTCATAGCTTATGTATCATGAGACGGATTTTATACGTCTTTTTGAACCATGTATATTATTACATTTGTCACCGCAGTTCATTTTGCCAATCAATTCTTTATGCCTATGATGTTGTACAATTGTCACTATTACATTTGCCAATCAATTCATTTTGCCTATGATGTGTACAATTGTCAATTTTACGCTTGTCAATTTTGCAAACAATGCGTCTTGTGGGTGACTATTTTGGGTCTATTATCTACCCTTGCACTTTTTTTAAAAAGTGAATCAAGTACAATATGGTTGATGGGTGGCAGGGCATTCAATGCCCTGTCACCAAAAAAAAATTCTCTCGGGCGTCGCTATAACCGTCGCTATTTATGGCTCTATAGCGTCGCTATGAGCGTCGCTATAGACTTCTGTGTAAACGTCTCTATAACCCTCGCTATGAGCGTCGCTATATAGCGACGTTGATAGCGACGCATATAGCGACGGTTTTAGCGACGCCGGGGGTTATAAAAACCCAGTGTATTTCAGTCACTAACAGCATCACAAGAGCACACAACCTCTTGTAGTGCTGCGAGGTGGAGCTAGATCTCCTTGCTAGTAGGCTCGAACTCGACTCACTTCGTGATGAGAGATCGTCCGCTAGGCGAACCCTGAACCATTTGTTTGCTTCCGCAATAGATCTAGTGGCCACCAGGTTCACCATCAAATCCGCTGATTGATACGGCGGGGTGGGGACCTCACACCTCTATCTCTCTCTCCCTCTTTCCCTCTTTCCCTTTAGTTCACTTTAGTTCACTCATCTCTCTAACCATATGATATCTATGCAGGTTTGTCCACATTGGGGCACAATGCATATCCTACTTGCGGACCATTGTTGGTGACGGAGAGGTTCGATTCCTTGTGCAAGGTAATCTATCCAAAAAACCATCATTTCTTACCCCAAGGGCATAACAAGCACAAGGCTCCAACAAATGGGAAGATACCTCTAAAGCTCATGATGGTAGATTGGGCAACCATTTGGGAAAAACACCACAACAACAAACCAGTTCGGTGTCCTCCACCAAAAGGTATGTCAAGGTATTTTATATTTTTAAGGCTTCCATATTGGAAGGAGTTAAAAATACAATACCTCTTGGATCCCATGCACATATTCAAGAATGTAGCCCAAACACTATGGGACCACACTATTGGCAAGAAGGACTCTTTGGGTGCGAGGGAGGATTTGAGGCTTTTAAAACGTCTCCCCGCCTCTGCTACTCCATGTCATGCCCCAAATGGAAAGATTGTGCTTCCTAAAGCACCATGGATGCTAGACAAAGAAGAATTAGACAAGGTGAAGGGTACCATTGCCTCTATTCGCACACCAATAGGATACATGAGGTTGCTAAAGGGAGCTTTTAAAAAAGGGAAGAAGGGTGGAAGTGTTCAATTGGATGGGTTGAAGTCCCATGATTGGCACAAGATGCTTCAGGTTATCTTTATACTCCCTATTATATCAATAGTTTGTGTGTATGATTACCACTCACTTTCCCTTCCCCTGATTTACATTGCAGTTCATTCTCTTGGTGAGTATGTGTATATGTCAAGGACGCTATTTTCAAACTAGCTGGAGAGCTAGTAAGGTACATCAAAAGACTCCAATCAACTACACCTTTTTCATGTACACAGTATTTTCAACTAGCATTTAGTGTATCCTTGTGTGTTTTCTTGCAGATTTGTGAGCTCCAAGGGAATCAAAATAGATGCTAGTCATTATGGCATGCATGTAATTTTTGGTAATCCAAGCCCAAGTTAATAAGAAGCTTTTTAGCGACTGGACGGACAGGGGGCATGGGATTGCCTTCCGACAAGATTTTCTCATTGAGCAACCTGTCATTACATCAACAAGTGAGCAGAATGATTACACTATTGAACTTGTTATTTGGGTTGATGATTAGGATACAATATACTTACCTGAAAAGCTATGTGACACTAGTGTTAGACCACCCATAAACAGATTGAAGATTAAGCATTGCCAAAGCGGTACAGAGAATTGAGATTTTTTCACCATTTAAAGAGGCATACGTGCAAGAGTCTCCATCATCTCATGCTGTTTATCATTGCTCTCATGCCGTCGATATGGACAGGATGACTAAGGTTGATTCGCAATGTTGCCTTGAATGTTATCGCCACCTTGGTTTTCAATGATGGGGTCAATGTCAAAGAACGCATCTAACATCTACTCCATCTCAACTTCCTAGGATGTGGCATTGAGTATTAGTGGGGTAAACTCCACCGCTGGTGTTTGATAGTTGCCGTCTCTATGATGAAATTGGAGCAATATCTACTTGCAAGGATTGATCTACTACATCCGGACGATGAGATTGATAACGTAGATCTTGTAGTTTCTCTAAGGAAAAGAGACCGTTATTGCATATGGGTGAAATCATATTAACTTGTCACACGTTTTCATGTCCCAGACAATGCTAACTAGCACAATTTTGAGATATTATGCTAACCAGTACAATAACATGAGCTACATCTCCAAGATCTATGACATATGATATATCGATAGAAAGCTCTTAAAGCAAAGAATCCAAATGTACAACCTCCCATAAATTTTGATATTATTTATAAAAAATTTACTGAATGTCCAACTTTTTAAAGATGTGCTAACTCGAAAATGCTAATTAGCACAAAAAGCGTAACACGTTAACATGTTTTCACCCGTATGTGTTGATCACAGATTTTTCGTTTTTGAAAGATGTGATGCTTGCATTGTGCACAAGGAAGCGACATCCTATCATCCATAATTTATCTACCAATGATGCAACAAATTAACAAATCACTCTTGTTATATGTACACACCCATGTCTACATGACAATACACGTACATAGATACAGTGCATGCGGATTACTTAAAGAGACAAATCTAATACGGATCGATCCTCTATAGACTACTATTTCTAAAGATTATTTGTGTTTTTGAAAGCTATTTATGTTTCTGAAGTCTATTTGCGTTATTGAAGTCCGTTGCGTTATTTTACTTCGTTTGTCAAAGTCCATTTGTATTTTTTCTACCATTTTTCACTAGCTCTAACTACCTCACATTATCTATCCATATCCGATCTCCGCACTCCTCGACCGAGATGTGCACAAAGATCAGGACCACCGGGTAATAATCTTGTCTTTGTTGGTCAATGTCTATATTCGAGGTTTTCACATAAGTACACATCCTTGTCTACATGACAATTGGCATATACGTAGATCTAGTAAAAACCCCAATCTAATGCATGCGGGTTACTTAAATGGACCAATCTTATACGGGTGGATCCTTTAGAGACTGCCATTTATAAAGATCGTTTGTGTTTTTGAAATCCGTTTGCGTCATTTTACTATGTTTATCAAAGTCGTTTGCGTTTTTGAAGTACACAAGCCATTTCTGAAGTACATTTGTATTTTTCTACCATTTTCCTCTAGCTCTAACTACCTCACATTCTTTAGCCATGTCCGAACCTCGCACATCTTTATCTAGAGGTGCACGAAGATCATGACCATTGGATAATAATCTCGTCTTTATTGGTTAATGTCTATATTCGAGGTTTGATATAAGTACGCACCCATGTCTACATGACAATGCATGTACATAGATATAGTACAAACCCTAATCTAGTAATTTCTGAAGATGATTTGTGTTTTTTGAATCCATTTGCGTCTGAAATCTATTTGTGTTTTGAAGTCCGTTTGCATTTTTTTACTTTGTTTGTCAAAGTTCGTTTGCGTTTTGAAGTACACAAGCCATTTCTCAAGTCCGTTTGTGTTTTTTCTATTTTAATCGTCGAAACACATCCATATCCTGGCAGCTAAACCTTGAGCTTCTTCGTACGACCAAGCACATAAGTGACTAGCCCTACCTAAGACCTAAACCCTAAGCGGACTGAAACAAGCAAATTTCTTATCCTAAGTAACATACCATAAGCGGCTAGCCCTAAATGGCTTGAATACCGACTAGCTCTTAGTGCCTAGTCCTAAGTGGCTAAGCGACTGAAATATACCTAATCAGCTAGCCCTAAGAGGCCAGTCCTAAGTAGCTAGCCCTAAGCGACTAAGCGACTAAATAATGAAGCGGGTAGGCCTAAACAATTTGGCAAAGAGTCTGACTATCTAAGTGGCTAGCCCTAAGTGGTAAGACCCAAGCGGTCTAAATATCAATTCGTCCTAAGAGACTAGCCGTAATTAAGTAGTTAAATGCTTAAATAACGAAGCAAGTAGACCTAAGCAATGTGGCTAAGCAGCTGAATACCTAGCTAGCCCTAAGCCGTCAACCCTAATGAAGCAGTGTGAATACCGATTGGTCCTATGCGACTAGTCTTAAGCGGCTAAATAAATAGGGGGTAGGACTAAGCAGCACGGCTATATGACTGAATACCTAAGTGGCTAGCCGGAGGTGGCTAACACTAAGCGGATAGCCTTGAGTGTCTAGCCTTTAACGGCCTAAACACAAACTAGTCCTAAGCGGCTAAGAAATTGAATACCTAAACAGCTAGCCCTAAGCCATTGAATATTGATTAGACTTAAGCGAATAGCCCTAAGTGGTTAAATATGGAAGCGGGTAGGATTAAGGGGCTCGACTATGTGATTGAATACCTAAGTGGCTAGCCCTAAGCAGCTAGCCTTCAATGGCCTAAATACGGACTAGTCCTAAGTAGCTAGCCTTCAACGGCCTAAATACGGACTAGTCCTAAACAATTAAACGACTGATTACCTAAATGACTAGCTTTAACGGGCTAACCCTAATTAAGCGAATAGCCCAAAGCGGAAAACTATGTCCTCAATTGTTTTGATTTCGTACCTTTATGTTTGAGAAGATTTAAATATTGTTAGAAGTGGTTACCAAATTAAGAATCATGTTTGGCCCAAAAAAAAGACATGTGAGTCTGTACCCTTAGGTTAATTCACAAGGAGATGACTATATCTGACGCTCAGATACACTCCCCAAGGAATTTCCTACTCAAAGCGCCATGGTTAGAAGGGGATTTAATTCATATAATAACACCCACCGGGTTTTTTAATTTTTTCTACACGCCCGCCCATCAACGCTATCACTCCGCGGGCCTACTGAGAAAATATAAAAACCTGCAGGCCCTAAGGGAAAATTGTTGGGGTATAAAGCCCAATGTGGTCGCCCAGGTAAGTGGGCGGGCCGTCAGGTATGTACACATATTCTTTTGTAAAAACCTAATAAGAACTCACTATGCTCTACACATTACAATAGAGCGAGTTCACCATATCATCGTGCTCTTCTTCTCGCACTCTCTCTCGCGTCGCACTTCCGCTCGTACTCCTTCAACTGGTATCAGAGCTCAGATCGAGGCTCGGGGCAGCACTGCAGGAGGCTAGAGTCACCAGCTCAGATTGGAGTGAAATTCGACAGGCAAAGACACGGCCCTGATGTATTGTCAGAGATGATGTATGTCTGTTGAGGGTTTGCTGGCTATGGGTCACGCAGCAAACAACCGCCGCAGCGGTTACAGCATACAGTGGGAAATTTGTGGATGTATGACTTTGTGGGAAGTCTATGTACTGTCAGATTTATTGCAACCTTTGTTGAGGGTCGAGTGAGGTTTTATTGAGCTGGGGGATTCTCGAATGTTGAGATCCTTTCGGTGATACAGGTCTTGGAGCGATCCCTCGAGCACCCTTAGATAGGCAGCTAGGATGTATTGACTGTGAGTTAGACAGTTGGGATTGCATCTTTACTTTACTGCCGTTGAGGCATTGTCGCAGTCTATGCTTACAGGACAGTGACAGGACAGTCAGAGACAGTACAGGTGCAGGACAGGTTTACCCACAGCTTACAGTGTCAGAGAGACAGTGTTTTTGAGCTGTTTTTTGGTCTGTTTTTGAGTACACCATAGCCATTTTACAAAGGAGACTCTGCTGAAATTTATGCAGAATCTGAAGCTTTCTTGGTTCATTTGACAGGTTGATATTGGTTCAGAGGTCAGTTTACAGGGGAAACTCTACCGAATTTTTCCCAGGAAAGTAAACTACTGTGAAGCGTAGCTATGGCTGGATCATAAGACACTGCTCTTTACAATATCAAGAAGCTGGATGGAACCAATTTCCCATTGTGGAAGAAGCATATTTGGCATGTGTTGGTACAAAAGAAGCAGATAAAACCTATAAAGCTCAAGGGGATAAAACCAGAAGATATGGACGAAGATGAATGGAGCGAAATGGATGAATTGGCACTTTCTACCATTATGCTGACTTTGGCAGAAAGCGTTTACTTCAATGTAGCACGAGATGTCGGCTTATCAAGCATGGTTAAAGCTGAGTGATCTTTATGAGAAGCAGAGTGCATCTTCACAGGTATACTGGCTTAAGAAGCTTGTTGACTTGAAGATGAAAGAAGGGACACCTATGTCCAATCATCTGAATGAATTCAACACAATCTATAGTCAGTTGTCAGCTCAAGGTGTCAAGTTTGATGAACCTGTTAGAGCTATGTTCCTGTTGATCACATTGCCGAAAAGTTGGGACACTTTTCGCACAGCTTTGAGTAATTCTGCACCTCCAGATGGTTTGAACGTAGCAGGTGTAGAAGGAAGTCTGCTTACTGAAGAAACCAATAGAAAGACAATGGACAAAGGCAAAGGAACAACCTTAGTTGTCAGGGGAAGGACCAAAGACAAGTACAAAGGTGGAAAGAGGAATCAGTCTCGTAGCAAGTCCCGCAGTGCTAAAGGCAAGAGTGACATAGAATGCTACCACTGTGGCAAGAAGGGTCACATGAAAAGAGACTGCAGAGAATGGAAAGCAGAAAAAGGCAAAGAGAAATCTTAAGACCATGGTGAGAAGAACAAGTCCTCAGTGAAGATTCAAGAAATAAATGTGACAAACACTGTTGCAGAGGATGACAGTCTAGTGTCAGGAGACATCTACTTCTTGAAGAATACAATGGACTCAGCTCTTCTTACAGCATCTGATGGAAATGCACTGAGTGACTGGATTATAGACTCAGGGGCATCACTTCATGTGTCTCCAAACAAGGAGTGGTTTACATCTTATGTGACCACTAAAGATCATGTTCGGCTAGACAATGGGCAAACATGTGAGATCTTAGGTGTTGGAGATGTTCAATTGAAGTTTCAGAATGGCTCTTCTTTCACGCTGAAGAATGTGAGACATGTTCCCGCAATTACAAAGAGCTTGATCAACACAGGTTTACTTGATGATGTTGGCTACGTCATCACTTTTGGACAGAACATGTGGAAGATATCCAAGGGTTCTATGACAGTAGCACATGGAGTAAAGTCTGGAGGACTTTACATGATTTATGTATCAAATGTCTCTAAAAATGTAATCAATGTAACCGAGCAGCCGAACGTTTGTTTGTGGCATAGCCGGTTAGGACATATGTCCAAGAAGGGAATGGAAATCTTGTCTCGTTCTGGTTATTTGCCTGGCTTTTCATTTAATGATTTTGAATTCTGTGAACATTGTCTGTATGGTAAGCAAACACAGCAGCCACATAAGCATAGAAGCAGTAGAAGAGATACACAGTTGGCACTTGTTCATAGTGATTTGTGTGGACCTATGCATAACCTATCTCTAGGGGGAGCTTCTTACTTTATGACATTTATAGATGATTACTCGAGGAAAGTATGGGTTTACTTTCTCAAGCACAAGGATGAAGCGTTTAGTGTTTTCAAAACGTTTGTGACACTTGTGGAGAATCAGAGTGGCAAGAAGCTTAAATGCTTACGCACTGACAATGGTGGAGAGTATGTTTCAAAGGCCTTTCAGGACTTTTGTGAGTCAAAAGGTATAAAACGTGAACTTACTGCTCCTTAATATCCTCCTCAAAATGGTGTTGCTGAGAGGATGAATAGGACCATACAAGAGAAGGTCAGAAGTATGTTGTCTAATGCACAGCTGCCAAATGGGTTTTGGGCTGAAGCTGTATCAATAGTTGTTCATCTTGTAAATAGATCTCCTAGCAAGGTTTTGCAGAAAGATTCAGTGCCAGAGATGGTATGTTCAGGCAAAATGCCCTCATACAAGCATCTCAGAGTCTTTGGCTGTGAGGCATATACTCACGTTCCAAAGGAATTTAGGAACAAACTTCAGCCAAAGAGTAGAAAGTGCATCTTTCTAGGCTATGGTAATTCTGGTGAGATGGGGTACAAACTTTGGGATCCCGAATCCAAAAAGGTTGTCCGCAGCAATGATGTTCACTTTAATGAATCCAAATATCATTCTAAACTAGAGAGGGTTGAGGAGATTAGAAGAGTTGTCTTCCAAGAAGATGGACCTTCACATGCAAGACAAAATGTCAGGGCTCAAGAGGAGCAAGGACAGGATAGAGTGGAACCACAAGTTGTGGCTGAGCCTGAGCCACGTATTGGGAAAGATGTTGTCTTAAGGAGAGTTCCTGCATCCCAAGAGATAAAGGATATTTTGTTTAGTTGTCATGAAGGTGTGTGTGGTGGCCACTTTGCACAAGAGATTACTAGCAGAAAGATTTTACAAGCAGGGTTCACGTGGCCAAGCCTCCATCGAGATGTACAACATTGGTGCCGCACATGTGAGGTTTGCCAAAAAGCTGGACCAAGGCATCTTACCCATGAAAATCAACATCCAATCAAAACCTATGGGCCATTTGAAAAATGGGGGATAGATGCAATAGGGCCACTACCTTGCACTCAATCAGGGAAGGAATACATCATTGTGGGGGTGGAGTACATGACCCGATGGGCAGAAGCTCGTCCCACAAAGCGCATCATAGCCAAGGACGTGAGTGATTTCATTTTTGAATGCCTTTATTGCTGTTTTGGCACACCTTTGGAGATTCTCTCGGATAGGGGACCGGGATTTCGAGCTGATTTAGTCGGGCAAATGATGAGCAAGTTAAAAATCAAGCGCAGGCACTCTACACCATAACCCTCAGTGCAATGGTCTTGTCGAAAAGGTAAATGGTCTTATATGTAAAATCATCACTAAGCAAGTGCATTTACATCCTAAGGCATGGGGCAAACACCTAGATGCAGCACTTTGGGCCTACAGAACATCCTTTAAAACATCCTTGGGGTATACACCTTTTCACTTGGTTTACGGGCAAGAGGCACTATTGCCTATAGAAGTGGAGCTAGCGAGCCTCAGAGTTCTAAAAGCACATCAAGAGGATAGTCAAGAGAAGCAGGTGGAAGGAAGAATCATCGATTTGGAGAGGTTAGGGCTAGATCGAGAGTCAGCAGTGAAGTACTATGCAGCCCAGGCAGAGAAGAAACGAAAGAAGTTCAATCGCAACCTTGTCAAGAAAGGTATCAAGGAAGGTTCTTTAGTGCTCAGATACGACAATCACTTTGATCGCAGGAAGGATGGTAAGTTCTTGCTTAAGTGGGAAGGCCCTTTTGTAGTGATACAGAGGTTCTCAAATGGTAGTTACCAACTAGGTGACCTAGATGGTAAGGTACATCGGACCCCGGTAAATGGTTGGCGATTGAAGGCCTACCAATGTCGTCTTTCACAGCCATATGTTGGTGAAATCAATGCTAAGGATGGTTCAGAGGAGAGCTCATCATATTCGAGCTCCAACTAAGGTAACAATCATGTACATAGTCGTTTCAAAAAAAGAAAAAAAAAAAGGAAAAAAGAGAAGAAAAAAGAAAAAAAGAGAATGCTACCAGTGAAAGTGGATATTGACAATGGATGGGGTATGGCTTTCAAGGGTCTAGGAGACCAGTTGTTAGTCATGGATGGATACAATTATTCATCAGAAAGGACTAAACAAGGTGCATCAGCCAAGAAAGAAGTAACATGGCAAATTCAATTGGTACCAGGTGGGTAAATATTCAAGAGAACCCTATTGTAGCACAACCTACAGCTAGAGGCATCAAATACCTCTAGCTTAAGGGGGAGGGCTATATGATGCATGGTTTTTAGGATATGAGGGTACTCTAGTCCAAGGGATCTCGAAAAAGAAGAAAAATCTACTTCACAAGCACCAAAGAGTAAAAAGTGCCATGGACAGAAGATACGTGGGAACGAGCTCTTATGCATGCCTACAACCTTTATCTTACAGAATAGCCCATTCTAGGTGTGAATTTCTAGTGAAATTTACACGAGGATGTTCGTGTGGACTCACAGCACAGCATACTTCGTTTTCACTTTTTTACCGACAGTAAATATTTTTTACCACAGTAAATATTTTTCACCTACACGGTAAATACAAATCATTTTTTACCTACAGTAAATATTTTTCACCTACATGGTAAATACAAATCACTTTTTATCTACAGTAACTTTTTTTACCCATGGTAAATATTTTTTACTGCACCATAAGTATTTGGTAGGTAACAGTTCACTCTTACTAGAAGCAGTGATTGGGCATCAACAATGCAGTTACAGGAGGAGAAAAAGGGAAAATCTTATGGTAAAGGTGAGTCAACAGGGATAAAGACTTTTGAGTTGAAAAGAGACATGCTGATTTTTTCAAAGAACACATGTCAAAAGAAGCCATGGTTGAGGAATTTTTGAGAATTTGGTATTCAGGAGGACCCAGCTACCACCTCCCCCCCGCAGGTCCCCCCCTGACATGTGCAGAACCTCCAGTTTCAACAGCCACCTTACCTGCTCTTAAATGCTGGTCAAGGCCTTATCCCCATGTGTCACAATCAGAAAAATCAGCATTTACCCTCCCCTCTCACATCACTCTAGAGAATATCTTGATGGTGACATATCAGGTGACCTCAATCTGTTGACCACCCTAAGCAAAAAGTAACCCCAATCAGCGGATTTAAGCATGTTTATCCCTAATCCTAAACCCTCTCAGAAACCTATATAAGGAGGCCTTCTCTCACTCAAAACCAACACTTCACCCACTTCACCAAGCAACGAAGCTATGACGACATTGCTCACAACGAGGAGCTATGGATGGAGCTCTACTCTCTCTCCCTCTAGTATGCTGCATTACTAGCCCTAAAACCTAAATAAGGAGTCTTCTCTCATGCTCCATGGCCACCATCCTCGCCATCATTCTCTAAGGTATTGATGTGTTGCTAGTAGGATCATACCTACTTGCTGGGTTGATTGTTTTTGACAAGGGGTTATGCCATCCTTGGCTTGCTTCTCTATATCCTTGTTATGTATGATCAGATGCCGTTGTATTGTTAAGCTGATGTCTTGTGTATATATATGCTACATAAGGTCCCTAAGCTTCGTTTCTATGTGTTTTGCCATATGTTTTGATGCCATCATAATGCCAGAAGTCTCACTTGCCTATGTGCACTATGTGTGAGGTCCCTAAACCTCTTAATTTAGGGTGGTGGCCCCTTTGTTTTGTTCTTTGCTTGTTTGCATGAGGCGTGGTTTGTGGAGTGTGCACGAGTACAAAGGCCACCCGATTTCACTGCTCTTTTTCCCGCTATCAAAGGCCGGTGTTTCCATGTCCTTAAAAGAAACAATTTCCATGGATTCTGATTAGGGTACACTCAAGGCCTATTGGATGTAACAAAGAGCATACAAAAAGCTTGAATCAAAACACCATGTGAATTCAACCAGCTCATACACTAAGAAGGTAACTCTCACCAACTGGTGTCACATGGGCTCTAGTCACCTTTTGCATAATGTCATTGCATGCAAGAGAGGAGGAACTTAGCTTCTCTTGCACTATGAAAATCTATAATTGTTTACAGCAGCCTTTTACCACGTTTTGTATAGAGAGAGTCCAAAATCAGTTGGAGAGGGAAGAGAGAGGAGGGCCGACCGGGGGGGGGGCTTTTCTCCATTTCAAACATTATCGCATTTATAAGCTTATTACCACGACAATTGCCTCTATTATTTCCGTGAAAATTATCACGTTTATTCTCAAAACCCAGTTTAGCTCCTAAATTTTGTCTTAAACATTCATTCCCTTTGTTTTGGTGTTTCCCTCCCCCTTAATAAAAATTAAAGAACATTATATGAAATTTTCAAATTTAAAAAAAAAAAGATATGAGAACATGGAACAATAGTTAGCTATGTGGATAAACATGAAACGACAAAGGGCTTGCTCCATTCTAAAGTAATGCATGCGGCTCCACGTAAAGCAAGCATTGTCAAATATGAGAAGCTAAACATGGAAGACATCTTTTGTCGAGGCATGGGCATGACAGAGTGAAGTGTGTCCACGTTTTATGAGATGGTACCACCTATGTTAGTATCCTCGAGCTTTATTTTGCAACAAGGTGCACATGGTCTACACTTTTGTTAAATTAAATTAATCATTATCACTTGATTAACATAATTTAGCATGCTTCACAAAAATAGAGAGAAGAAGAGGGGGGGGAGAGAGAGAGATGAATGCATGACACGACCAAAAAAAATCATAACTAAAAATATACAAAATGTTTATGAATCATCTTCCAAAAGATCCCTACGAGAAGTGTCATCCAGTTCTAAGCCCATGGCTCCTAAATAGATAAAGAGGAAAATAGAATGGTCGATTGTGGATGCTTTGGCTTCATCATCTTCAAATTCGTCATCCTCCATGTCGTCATCATCATCATCATCACGACAATCATCTCGCTAAGACATGCGGCTGCCAAACTTGAATCATCGATCTCCCTCTCCACTGTCTCCCCCTCATCCAAAGTAGGAAGGGGAAGAGGGTTGAAGATGGTCTCCACTTCATTATTGGGAATTAAAAACCAAAGTTTTGGTTGGTGGATTTTTGGGATATAATAACCTATAGAAGAGAGGCTCGTAATTAATGTTGCAAGCAAATATGAATAAAAAAGGTAGTCACTCACCTGGTCACAATTGCGTGGAAAAACTAAACTTTCATACATCCCTGTGTGATGCACACTAGAGTCCACCATGTAGAGGCCATTCTCATACCATCTAGACACATTTTCAAACCACTTGCACTCAAAGATGAAGGTATGAAAGGTTCTAAAATTAACCTTTAGTATCCTTTCAATAGTTCCACAGTACCTAGCTTCATCACCATCTATGTCAAAGTTGCCCATGATGCCATAGTCCATGGTGGTTCTACGCTTATCAATGTGGAGCGTACGAAAGTGAGGACCCTTTGACTACATAGAGTTAAAGGAAAGTCACTACAAAATAGGAAAATATATTTTATCATTTACAAAGATAAAATCAAGAGTTTAGGTATATGAGTACTCTACCTTTGGTACGCAACCTCGTGCATACTCCCATTCTTTGTTGGTGATGTTTTCTCCGTGCGCTTTTTCTACGGTCATTCTCTCATTAATGCACTCCGCACTAATGAGATCTCAGAAACATGCAAGGTGTCTAGGCATGGGGGTGCCCTCCTTCCTCCATGCAATTGTTCCATGATTCTCTCTCTTGCAAACACCATGCATTTTCCATTGTCCACAGGTCCACCCACTTGGTCATAACCTTTTCATTGAGAATACAAAAGTTATTGACCACTCGGGATAGATTCATATCCATGTTATAGTAATTTTCCCTTTCCACTTGTCAAGTGTGAAGTCATCCTTGCATCCTCCTTGTATGACCACATGCGAGGCATTGAGGGATCAATTTGTGCCAAATACTCTGAGATGTATACAAATTCCTCTTGCACAATCCACCCTTCGGCCATACATGCCTCTGGTTGAGACTGTAGCCGCACAAAATCTTTGAGAGCCTTTAAAAACCTCTCTTAGAAGAGAATTCACTGTGCAATCACTAATCTACATATAGCAATCTCCTCAACCATCTAAACCAAGAGGTTGATTTGACTAAGAAGAACTGATCAAGAAATGAATCATCAATGCCACACACAGTTTTTGTTGCAAGTGTTGGAGCAGCAGGGATAGTGTCTATTTCAATTTCCTCGGAGCTCACAAAACTGCAAAAAAAACACACAAGAATACACTACTTGTGCTAGTTGATGTTATTGTGTACATAAAAAATTGTAGCTAAGTGGAGTCTTGTGGTATACCTTACTGTAGAATGAGTTTCTAACCTCACTCCTATCTTATTGCAGACATAGCAAGAACCACGAATATAATTGTCAATCCATGGGACGAAGCTGACTCGACTAGTGCATAGAGGCTACAAGAGGTTTTCAATCTTTTGGAAAACAACAAACAACTCGCATCTAACTCAAGCTACACTCAAGTGACAGAAATCTCCAAAAGCTAATCGCTCATTGGCAAACAAATCACATCCTTTATAGCATCAAACCACATCCAAACGTTACAAAACTTCTAGGACATGTTTATAAAACCTAAGCACACATGTGAGTTTTTGACCTAGTTGTTTTTGACCCATAATACATCTAAATGCTTAGCGATGATGCCCCAATACCTCGCCTATACTTAGTTTTTTATTTTTAAGTGTAAATTCCTACTTATGATGACATTAGGCCATGGGTCGGTGATGCCAAAAGCTACAAAATATCGTGAAATTCTTACGTCAATGCGTAGAGCTCTTACCTGCGGTTGCAACGCAATAGATGTACTACAATGTGACAGTCGGGGAGGGAGTAGGAAGCGCAAGAAGGAGAGAAGTGAGCGCTAATAGCTCACTCTGTGTTTCTATTATCCAAAAACTTACAAAAATTGGCTTTTATACCTTAGCCAAGGTTTTTGGTGGTCAAAACTATAATCTAGGAGCTCTAACTAAATACTGATTGATACAATCTGGAAGCTTGTAGCCCTGGTTCATCAATTATAAAGTTTATCTGGAAAGTAGGAGTTACAATATTCCCGATTCATCAAAATAATAAATGTTTTTATAATGAAAGCTCTAAAAAATGTGATCCGAGTTAGCCTGCTTCTAATATTCCCCCCTTCTCGCCTGTGTCGTCCCTTTTCACATCTTTATGGGTTGAAGTAATCTTCCAGTTGACGGTTGGCGAGGCGGTTTTTAAGCACGTGGAGTGCCTTCTCATATGTGAGTCTTCTTTCTTTATCAAGAACCTGCAAGAATTGCATGGTGACCCTCTTTTTGAGCTCAATGACTGAGTAGCCAACAAATCTGGAGGTTAGGTTGCTGATCACTGGCCCAAAAATATTTGTTCGCCAAGTGAAGAACCCTGTGTAAAATGCTTCCTCAAATGCCAACATATTGCTAGGTGGCAAGAACATGCATCGGGCGTAGAAGCCGTAAATAACTTCTTCGGAAGGCTGGCCACTTAGGTTGTAGCAAAGACCCTTATTGATTTTGAGGAATGACATCCACGGTGCTCCTGCTTGCTCTGGCTCGTGAAAAGCTTCAATGCATGTGAAAAGAATTTGGAAAATTTTGTAGAGCATGGTACATTAGAGATCAGGGAGACTTTGGAAGAATGTCATGGCACCCGTTAGGGTTTTCACCATGTATTCCTCTATCAATGTTCCTTGCTCTAGAGCTGGAAATCTTGGATAGTTGAGCCATGTAGGCCGCTTCTTATTGAGTGCTTCATGTGCTTGCCATGTCCTTACCCGTGGTACAGAACAAAAGGTTGGGTCTTTCTGAAGGGCTGTAGGTGCTCTTGTGAACAGAGTCAAATATTGTGGATTCTTGTTCAACCTGCTCTTTCTCCACTTGGGGTGAACTTACTCTGTGCCTTTTGCCTACATATCTTTGTATAATCTTTCTTTGACCGGTAAAAGCTCTACCTTGATCAGAGGATATGGCAATGATTGTTGATGCCATTGTGCATTGATTTGGTTGGGAGTGAGTTGAGTGACATTGACTGAATGGAGAACTGTCAACTCCCAATCCATCACTGCTTTTCATTCTACATCTGTCTCTTGGGATACCTACTCCCTGAGTGCATCTTCTTTAGCTTTAGACAGCTAGACCATGGGCACTTGCTCAACATCTGTTAGTGGTACCTGGAAATCTTCCTCTCCTCCTAGCCCTTCTGCCGACTGTGTTTCCATCTCAGCGAAAGAGACTGATGGAATTTCAACACTTGGTTGCTCAAAGGTATTAGCTTCTTCTCGTGTCTCTGGCTTTCCCTCTCGCAGCAGCTAATTGACTCGCTTGAGCTCTGTTATCTCCTTGAGCAGCTATTCTTCTCGTTGTACACGCATCAGTGAAAGGTCCCTTCATTGTGATTGCTCTAGCTTTAGCTCAATTTCAAGATCTTTATTCTTCTTTTCCAATGCCTTATATACTTCATCGGTACCTTTGATTGAGGCAACTGCAGGATTTTCTCTTATCTATCGCAAAAAGGTTGCTGGATCATTGATCCTTTGTTCTGAATATTGCAGAGATGAATTTGCTACGTCGAGCTGCACTTGGATCTTCTATATTAACAGAGTTGTGGTTAGGAGTTCATTGGTTACCTCTTGTCAGCTGTTGGTCTTTGATCTTGCCGGCATCTATTAACTTGGTGAGAAGTTCACCTAGCTCCTCCATTTCCTTTTGTTGCTTCTCTTTTGCTAGCTGGTGTTGTTCAGCTTCAACTCTCGGCTCTTGAATTTGTCTCTGCAGATATGAGATGACATTCATTATGTCATCTAATTCTCCTTGTAGAGCATTGATAACCATCTACAGCTCTCTAGCCTTAGCACTGCGACTAAGTGCTGCTATTTGCATTTTCTCGGTAATTGCTAAACCATTGCATAACCTAAGAAGTCTGGGAAGTTAAGGGTTTGTGTGGATTACAAAAAATTGAATGCAGCAACAGTTTCAGATCCATTTCCATTACCTTTTATTGATTTAGTTCTGGATGACGTAGCGGGACATGAGATGTACACTTTCCTTGATGGATTTTCACGGTACAATCAAATACCAATGGCTGAGGAGGATATTGAAAAAACTGCTTTTATCACAGAATGGAGAGATTTTTCATACACAGTGATGAGCTTTGGTTTGAAGAATGGACCACCATCGTTCTCGAAGGCAACGTTTAAAACCTTTGAGCCACATTTGACAGATTTTATGAGGATTTTTATGGATGATTTTTTGGTTTTTGGGGAAAAAGTCAGACATCTGGAATATTTGCAGAAGTGTTTTGAAAGATGCAGGATGTTTCAGATGTCACTTAATCCTCAGAAGTGTGCAATAGCAGTGCAGAAGGGAAAGTTGTTGGGACATATCATCTCTCAAGAAGGAATGTCGATTGATGGGGACAAGATTAGTGCAATTCAGAAAGTTGTAGCTCCAGACAATTTGAAGGCAGTGATGCGGTTTGTTGGACAGATCAAATGGCATGGTAGGTATTTGCGGTATTTAGAGGATGTAAGTGCACCACTTAGTCATTTGACCAAGAAGGAAGTGGAATTTGTTTGAGGAGAAGCGCAAGAAAAGGATTTTCAGATCATCAAAAAGATGTTGGTGGTTTCACCTATGCTTCAATCACCAAATTGGGAATTGCCGTTTCATGTGTATGTAGATGCTTCCGACATGGCAGTAGGAGCTGTTTTAATGCAGGATAAGATCAAGGGATGGTTTCGACTAGTTTATTATGCTAGTAGAATGTTGAGAGCACCGGAGAAGAATTACATAGTTACGGAAAGGGAAGCTCTTGGAATTATTTTTGCTTTGGAACAATTCTGACATTATATGTTGGGGAATAAAGTGGTTTTCCATGTGGATCATCAGGCTTTATTGTTTTTGGTAAAGAAGCCAAAATTGGAAGGCAGATTAGCAAGGTGGATGCTCATGTTGCAAGAATTTGATTATATAGTTGTCCATACTCCGGGAACTCAGCATGCAATGGGTGATTACCTTAGCAGATTGGAACATAAGGAGGAATTACCAGGAGTATCGGATAAGTTTCTTGATGCGGATTTGTTCCGTGTGGAAGGACAGTTTTTTGATAATTGGTATGATCAAATGGTTCAGTTTCTGGTGGATAGAGTTTTACCTTCGACAATGTCTCCGGATCAGAGGAAGAAGTTTGCATTGAGGAGCAGACCATTTCTTATTATAGCTGGAGTATTATATAGAAGAGGAGCAGATCAGATTATGCATCGATGTGTTTTAGATGAAGAGCAGAAAGCAGTGTTGCAGGAGGCACATTGGGGATCAGCTTGAGGACATTTCTCAAGGGAAATTACAGGTCGGAAAATTTTACAAGCTGGACTTTGGTGGCCTTTGTTATTGAAAGATGCACATAGTTTTGCCAAGGAATGTGTTCAATGTCGGAAGATGGGGCATCCTACACAAGGGGATAGGATGCAGGATCATCATGTCTTGCCATTGGAACCATTTCAGAAGTGGGGATTGTATTTTGTAGGCCCAATAAAACCACAGGCAAAGAGGACGGGTTCCAGATACATTCTTGTTGCAACCAATTATGCTACCAAATGGCTGGAAGCGGTGGCTTTGAGAGATAATAAAGCAGCAAGTGTGGCATGGTTTCTATATAAAAACATTATGACAAGATTTGGATGTCCTATTGAGTTAGTGTCGGATCAGGGAGCACATTTTTTGAATTCTGTGATTCAGGAGTTGACATCCAGACATATGATTTTGCATAAGAAATCTACTCCATATCATCCACAAGAAAATGGGCAGGCGGAAAGCTCCAATAAAGTGCTGGTGAGAATTTTGAAGAAGATTGTGTCGAAAAACAAACCAGATTGGGATGACAAGCTGGATTTAGCACTATGGGCTTTTCGGATGGCTTTTAAGGTGGTGACTGAAATGACACCTTTAAGATTGGTGTTTGGAATTGAAGCTGTGGCTCCAATGGAATATGTAATTCCAAGATTGAGGTTGTCAGTTCAGCATAAGTTGAGTCCGTAAGAATCAATTTCCCATAGACAGAAGGAGCTGCTTAAATTGGAAGAGGATAGAATTCAGAGTGCCTACGTGGTGGAAGTTGGGCAGAAGAGGAGACAAGCATGGATGTCCAAGCATGTGAAATTCAAAATTTTTCAGGAGGGATATTGGGTGATGTTATATAATTCTAAGTTGGGACCACATCCAGGTAAGTTAAAGCTGAGATATTTGGGACCTTATCAGATTGAATCAGAACAAGGCCAAGCAGCATTTTTGTTGCGAGATGTCTTTGGAACCAAGATTTTGAAACCTGTGAATGGGTTCAGACTGAAGAAATTTTATGGAAAGGTTTTTGAGGTTCCCAAGTGGATGGTCAATAAGGCTGAGGATATTGGCAATAAATTGTTAACAGTTAGTGTTTTGCAGGTTGCAGCGGAATTTTCAGAGGTAGCATTGGCAACTTGTTGTTGCAATTAAAAACCTGTAAAGGGATCTGGAATTTGGAATTTGAATGGTGGACTGGATGTTGGAATTCGGACTGTGGGATTGGAAGTCCATAAAGAGGAAAGTCGGAGGAATGGAATTGTGCAAAAGGGTCAAGGGGTACTCATTAGTGGGGGTACTCACTTTAAGGCTAAAAACTTGCTTAGTGCTGATGTGACTCATTTAAGGACGAATATTTTTTGGGTGAATCTTGCATGGCGTGCCCAATTCAACGTGAAAATTCATCATTATAAGATTAAGGTGGTGAGAAGTGTTGGAGATCACATCCAAGTGTGCGAACGTCGCAGTTCACTGACTATTAAGTCGGAGAAGAAGGGCGAAATGTTTTCTTAGAATATCAAGGGAAAACTGATGGCAGGGATGCAGAATGATGCGTCAGAATCAATGCCAAATACCAGGTCGATGAAGATGGTGATGAAGGAGCTGTTTAAGTCAAGGCAACAGGAAGATCACATCGAGGTGGAGAGTGATGAAGCTGAGTTTATGAATGATCAGGGGAGTGTGGAGACAACGGTGGCAGCGTTTGACCCAAATGAGATGGAAACCCAAGTATGGCTCAAGCGCATAGGCCTTTATGAGTTTGCATGTCTACCTTGGGACGCATGGCCAGAGAATGAGTTCACTGAGCAGCAATGGAACATGATTAAGGAGAGTGATGGAGTGATGACAGGGGATGTGCGCTTGACACCAAGGTTGGTGTCCAAGGTTTTCAAAGTTCCATATTTGCCTGTGCCGGCTAAGGGGAGGAAGGTGACTGACTCCCAGATGAAAGGGGAATTTGGAAATCCGGTTGGGACGAAGGCATACTATATGGTGCAAATGCGGGTGAAATCAGAGCCTTAAATTTGTTTTGGTATCTGGAGAAGGTGTACATTCTGCAGAAGACCGCTTACATGTCTAAGGAAGCTTTTGCACCATTGTTTCAGGCTGAGAGAGGCATTAAGTTTGATTGGGAAACAGTGTTGTATGATCAGATGCAGCTTACAGGAAAAAGATATCGGCGTCAGACACCGGCAGTGGGCCGAGTGGCACCTTATTTGGCCACAATCTTTGAGCATGTTCTGAAGGTTTCATTAGTAGCAGCAGGTTTGAAGACACCGGTTGCAGATGTGTTGAAGGAAGTGGGAACATTATGTGGAATGAAGTGGAGGAAGTTGTTGTTGGGGTCTCCAACAATTGAAAAAAGAAAATCACCTTTTAAAGTTTCTTGGAAGGGTTTGGAGGAGTCTGAATCAAAGCTGAACATTTTCACCATGGAGTCGGAGTCTAAGAAGTCGGAGTCTAAAGGTAAGAAGGTCACACTGTTTATGAAAGGAATGGGTGGAGTTGCGGAGAAGAGTGTTCTAGAGAGTTTGAAGGTTAAGGCAGGTAGCAGTGCCAGTTATGAGGCCAAGGTGATTTTATCTGTGGAGGAGGCTGCTAACTGTTTGGTTGATTTGAATGAGTTCCTGCAGAATCAGGATGCGGCACTCAGGGTGCTGGAAAGTGAGAAGATGGAACATAAGTGTAGTGCTATTCCAAAATGGTAAATGCAGAAAGTCAAGATGCAATTATTTCAAGAGAGATCGGATAAGGAAAGATTGGAGGAGGAGGTTAAGAGGATTACAGCTAAGGTTATGGCAAGGAATGCTGAAGTTTTGAGCGTAGCTGAGGATTTCACTCGGTGGGCAGATGGACTGAAGACTGCAGTGGATGAGCAATTTAAAGAATTGGGGGACAAGGTGGCTGATTTGACCACTGAAAATGTTTTTCTGATTAATAGAATAACTCCATTGGCGGATATGGAGAAGGCGGCATTGCAGAACCAGGGAATGACATGCATCTTAATAGATAATCCGGAAGCGGATGTCTTGAAGCAAGAAGTACTGGAATATGCGCAAAAGATGTGGAATAAAGCAACTAGGCTTTGGAGGGAGCATGTGGAAGTGTCAACGGACCACTTCAAGAATTGGTTTCAGCTAGCTGGAAAGGAGAGCATTAGGAGGGAGAATGAGGCATTGAAGATGGAGAATGAGAGGCTGGTTGCAGAGATGGAGGAGTTGAAGAACAAAAGCAAGGGAATTGAAGTAATTGCAGGGGGTCTGAGTAAGTGGACGGTGGAGCTAAGCAGTGGTGTTTTGGAATAAGATCATAATTTGGCAGGTGGAGTGGAATCAGAAGTAAAAAATCAGGCGGAAGCGGAGGTGGAAAAGCAAGTGGATCCGGATTTTGTGGCAAAAAAGGCTTTGGAGACAGATGCAGAAGGTGTTGCAGGGGAGCAGAATACTTGATCAAGAGATTGTGGGTCCAGGTCAGCCTATGGCTCTAGCCGCCGGGCTGTGCCAGGTGTTAAGCCGAGGGAATTTTGGATGTTTTACCTTCGTGGAATTTGGAATATCAACTTTTGTACTTTTGGGATTCCAAGGGGTGTTCTTGGGAAAGGGCGTTGCCCATTAGTATTCTCGAACTATGTAATTGTCGATCAGTATCTTTTTGGGAATATGAAGGCAAAAGTTATGGTGGAATTAGTCTGTTTCTGTGTTATGTGTCAGTTCCATTTTGATTCCTGTGTTTGTCTGTTTTGAATGTCTGTGCCCATAACAGCTGCTATTTGTATTTTCTCGATAATTACCTTCATCTACTTGGCATATGAGTTTACTTGTAGAATGACTTCATCATTTGTCTGCCAATATTCAGACTCTGTAGGCTGTTTAGATGTTTTAGCAATAACTCTGTGTGGCTCCTTGGGTGGGGATATGGTTGCTTGTGGTTTCGTCGGGGTTTCTACCTCTCCTTGAGGATGTGGAGTTGCCTCGGCTACTTCGGTTGCTTGAGGCCTTGTGGTTGCCTTTGTCGTTTCCTGATGGGTGATTGTAGATGGGGTGGCCTCTATCTTTGTTGCTTTGGGTTGCTCAAAACTGGCTGTCTCCTATGGTTCAGGCTCCTTTTCTTTGGCTTACTCGCCCTCAGTGGGTCTAACTGTTGGTGAAGGGAGAGGGCTTGGCATTGGGTGATATGTGGTCGTAACAGGTGAGGTGAGCTTTGGAGACATTTCCTCCTGATAGTGCTGCGCCTTGCTTTGTGCAGTAGCCTCCGCTTGAGTTTGCTGCTTTGCTGCCTCTTCTCTTGCTTTTCTTTCAACCTCTTGAGCTTCTTTTAGCTTTAGTGCTTCTACCTCTACATACATTCTTTCAAGAAAGTCTGTGGGGTCCTCTACTTCTTTCCTTGCAGGGTTCTTTGTTCTAGGTCCCTACGTTATCTCTTTTGAAACCCACTTTTCCGGGTCTGCACCTGCAGCTTGGCGGCTTCTTTCGTAGGTTTTTTTTCCGTTCAAACCTCACCTTTTTCTGTTGAGGTTCCTCTTGGTGTGCAACCACGGCTTTCTTCTTCCTCTCTTCAATCCTGGCTCTTCTCTCCTCATTGTCTGAACTTTTGATGCTATGTGCTTCATGAGAGATTTTTGCCGACTCTTCATCATATTTGTAAAATCTCTTTGTCAAGCGGGTGGTTCTTGGAGAAGGCTGTGCAGACACAATCCGTGTGTTTTGATCTGGGGTAGGTGGAAAACTGTCTACCATGCCAATAGCATGGTATGCTATTCTTGTCAATACCTCAGGTCCACCCAGATATGTGATTTTACCTTCTTTCTTGGTGCCCTTTAGTGTTGATAGCACATACTGAGCGTGATCAATTGGTTGCCTGGTTGTCGACTTCAACACTTGGGTGAATTTAGTCGCAACTGCATGATTTGGTGTGGTGTACCTTGGTGGTCTCTTTGCTAGAAAATGGAAGTGCTGATGATACAACCATGCTGGTTCTTCCACTTGCTTTTGGATGAGATCGACAAAGGTTGCGACAGCAGTCTCCTTGGTGAAGGTGCTTGTTATCTTCCTGTCAGGGGCCCTCATTGTCATCCCTTCTATTGGCAACTTTAGTGCCTCGGCCACAATTTCTTTTGTGGTCGCCACTTCTACTTTCTGCCCTTGTTGGTCAGTGATTTTGGCTGACCCATCCTCTTTAATTGTAGACAGCAGCTCATAAGCTTTCTGGAAATCTACGCCACACGGTTCTTGGTCATAGAATTCTCTAAGGTCGAGCCTTCTGTTGGCCTCCTTTGTGTCTGGCTTTGCAGACACACATGAACGACATCATAGATCTCTTTAGCTAGCAGTTGCAGCTCTACTTGGTGTCCTTCTTCACTTTTAAACCTGCCTGTGAAAATTGTGGTGTTGTTTTCTTCAAGCTATTCTCTGGACAAGTATGTTGCTTTAGCCGTCTTTACTGAACTGGGGTCCAGTCGGTAGGGTGGCAGCTCTTGCAACTTCTCCTTTTGGGACACCCTCTTCTTGGCCTTCTCTACAGCTTGCATTGCTCCTGCTAAGTGAATAGAGTACCAAAGTTGTAAAATTTTTGTAATTTCCGCCATGAAATGTCCTTCAGTCTGAATTGCTAACAAATTGAGTCCAATTTGCTTCAAATCAATTTTGGAACATGCATAGATGCATAAAAACATGTAAAGGTCAAATTCATAAAGTCAAAGCAAAAATTTGTAACAAAAATAAAAATCATGATTATTTACAACTGAGGAATTTTTCAAATTTTTTGCATTTTTGGCATTATAGGCTTGAAATATATAGCAATTAGATACTCTGAGTGAAGTGTGGGCCCATTTGAGTGCACAAGGTGGAAATGGTGCCAGATTTAGGCTTTTTGTCTCTGAAACAGTAAATATAAAGAGATTTTGAGAATGGTGCCAGATTTAGGCTTTTTGTCTCTGAAACAGTAAATATAAAGGGATTTTGAGATTTTGAGACTTTAAGATTCAAATTAGCTCAAACTTGGTCAGTGGGCTTGGAACATCATGTGCTTTGGTCCCATTTGGTCAAAGTTGCAATTTTCCCCTATCTTGGCAAAAAAGTAAATAATCACGATTATTAACTTTTTCATCAAAATAAACATTTTTTGTGCAACTTGGTTCTAGGCATGATGTAGACCCTGTGTATGAGATATGGTGTGATTTGGATCAAAAAATGTGACAGAGAACTCAAAATTTGGACTGGAAGGACTTCTTTGCGTTTTTTGACAATTTTCCAAGTTATCATTGATCATTTTGGCTCATACTTGAAATGTGGCATGTAATAGGTGTGTACAAGTGATAGGTGAGATAAAGGTACCATTTTCAAGCCAAAAAAGTTCAAAGAAAATAATCGCGATTATTTACAACAATCAACTTTTTTTGCTAAACTTGACAAATTTTGACCTAAACATATTCAGTACACCTAAAACAAGTCCTAAATTTAATTTGGTAAAGTTTTGTCTTGTCAGATCACTTCGTGCTTTATCGACTCTGAATTCACCACTTTTTGTGACTACATGGCCTGTGGAGTTTGTTAGTCACTTTTGAGTCTATGGACTTGTCTGCTACATAGCCCTGAAGCAACCCACCCAGTTTTGGCCCATTTGGAGTCAGTTTGACTTCGCATGTCAGATTTGATGCTTTGTAGCCTTCAAGCTGTTTTCTGCTTTCGGAATCTTGCCTTGATTATTTTTATGAAATCAACCATATACATTGTGTATAGACCCACTCTACAAGCTGTGTGTGGAGTCAGAATTCAATTCTGGCATCTGCCAAAAACCTAGCTTTTCTACTTGGGACCCCCCTTGACCCCTGCCAAATGGTCAAGTGTTGATATAGAAGTGTTCTATTATATAGGGGCATGCTACAGTTCAAGTCTCATCCGATTTGGTTGAGCTAACAGGCCACTATGGTTCAAATTTTGGTCGTAGGACTTCGTGCACTGCTCGGATTCTAGGGTTTTTTCCTAGGGTTTAGACTAGCTACCGGCCATATAGAATGGATCATTGATAAGTATAGAACTTACCCCTCATGTTTCATGTGAGACGGTGCTGTAAGCGGGCGACTGTGGACTCTGAAAATTGTGTGCGAAGAAGGTTGAAAGCTCTCTCTCCAAGGCGACAAGTGGAAATGAGGTGATTTTAGACTACCTTGGATATCTATACTCGGACTTCGCCAACCATTTTTTCCCAAATTTCCTTGTTAGTCCTACTGGCCATGAAACCTATGTTGGACTCAAAAATTTCCTCAACCGGGTTCCTGTAGCTCATTCTACAAGAAATCTGCAAAAGCCTAATTTAGGCTTTCCGCTTCCATCTGTATTGAAATTTTTTGTGTCTATCCACCTTGTCCTTCTAATCATCAATGTATCTTTAGTTTTTTCCAGCTGAGCTCTTTTGCTATTTATTATTAATTTTTGACCTTTTATTACAAAAATCAAAGAAAATAACAAAATATGCTAAAAAAGCAAAGTGAAAATCCAATAATTAAGAAAATTCATTGAAAACACAGATTTATTGTTTTTTGTTGGATTTCTCCATTTTTAAGTCCCAATATCAAGAAAAATTATGAAAAATAACCAAAAAAAGACTATTTTTGATGATTTTCTCTTAGTATATACACTATTTACACTCATCCAGGAGATGTTATCATTTAAACTTTCCCTGTTGATGATTTGTAAGGGCATTATTAGGTAATTTTATAAAAAATCACACGTTAACATCAAAAATTTTATTCCCTCTTTGTAAGGTCTCTGACCCCGATCAAAAGGAGCACCCTTGTACCGTGAAATGAATACAATGGAATAAGTTACTATTTTTAGCAGTTTTCCAAATTCTGTTAGTGCCATGATGTTTAGAATGTTTTAAAGCTTCGAAATGTGAATTAAAATAATTTTTGTAAAAAAATTCCAAAAATAGTAAGTTTTTGGTCACCCAACCCGTCCAGTTTTGATCATCTCGAAAAACTGCACCCGTACCCCGAATTTCAAAAAGATGCATTTTCGGACCTCGGGGGCTGCTAAATATGGCAGATACTCGGGCCAGTACGCCTTAGTTAGAGCTTGCTATAGCAATTTTCGGCATTAAAATCCAACTCGTATGACCTGTTTTAGCCTAGAACCAAATTTCCTAAAAATTGAGCTGGGAGGCACCGGAGCCCGGGACTGTGTGGGAACAGGTCCCATGCCACTCCAGATCAGCTTTAGCAGCTAGGGAGCGCCCTCTTGCCTTGTGGGAGTCTTGGGGAAGCTGCCAAGCCATTAACTAAGTCTCAGAGTCAGTTAAACTAGCCAACCTGACACTTGGTGAGTAGGGAACTAGACTTGCCATGCTTAACTGGAGAAGCTCCCAGATACATTTAGCAACCTAGGTCGATTTTCATCCTGTAGGAGCCTATTTAAAGACCTGCACACACACACACACACACACACACACACACACTTATGCTCATACACACACAGTGCATACACACACACCTACACACATTGGGAAGGTGCTGCTGGTTCACACACCTTTTGAAGGAGAAGCAAGGAGGGAGGTGCTGCCGAATTCTCACCTCAAAAAGCTCGATTAGATCAAAGAATCGAGAAGATTATCAGCCCCTAATCACGATAACCACGGTTAAATTAATGCTATCTATAAATTCTTTTCTCTACCATCTAAATTCCTCGTCTATTATGCTTATTCCTAGTTGTAATCTGCTATAATTACTCTCTAAATTCTCTTTAATTATATTCTATTATGTAATCATCATTCCATAGCTGAATTATCAGCCATTCATCACTCTCGATTAATGATTAGTTCATAATTATTAGAACTCTCCCTCTCTAGGTAGCATAGTAATTAGTCGGTAAGCTAGTAATTGTGTAGATTGAAGAGAATCACTTTTTATATCACCCATTAATACTGTATCTAAATTAAATTCATTTCCTTTATGCATTAAGGTGTGGTTAAGGAAAAATTAATCTGTCATTAAGTCTCTACGAGTTGACTTTCCTCACACATATGCATAAGATAAATCTGCATCATCTAGTTGCTAGGAGAGAGACTAATCATACTTAATTCATCTCTCTGGTAATCCCATTAGTAAAATCCTAATTATCCTTTATCACGGTAAGCCGAATAATTATCTTTAGAGCCGGTTCCCATAGGATTATGTGTCATCCATAATGATTACTAATTCTAAACCTCGCATATAGGAGGAATTAATTTATGTTGCTAATCTACCCATTGAATTGTTATGACACTTGCGAACCTTAGTTCTTTCTCCGAGCTAATCATTTAAAGTAGTGAGAAATGGCCCCGGTTAAAAGAACTCGCTTCGGTGGTGCCCATGACCGCGAGGCGGGAACCAGCAATGTCAACGGGAAGGGGAAAGCTCCCATGGAGGAACAAATACCGGCCATCTCACGGGCCATCGATGAAGAAATGGAAGAGGTAGGTCATATTTTCATTTAAGTTGTTTACATTAACATTGCATACGTTAGTTAGGAACGCACATATCCCCAAACAAGTTGGAGAAATCCGACGGAAACCGCGGCATTGAACTCATTGTACATTAAGTTCTAAAGTAGGAAGGTAATGCTTGCTGGGTATGCTGTCTGAAAGAGGAAAGAATGTCTGCTAGGGAAAATTTATCTCGGCTTGTTCATTTTATTTTCAATGTTCAATCAGTCCTGACCCCCCTACTGATCACACGGGGCAGAGGTCCTCGTTAAAGGGCTCTTGAATCCACGACTTGCTTTTTATGCGATGGATACCCACGACTTGCTTTCTATGCGGTGGGAATCCACGTCTTGCTTTCTATGCGATAGGAGTGTCCATGACATGCTTTCTATGCGGTGGACATACCTAGTTGTATGGGCAGCTAGGCGACAACGGGAGGAGTGAACTCTCGCTGGAGGGGGGATGTTGTACCTCCAGAACATTGGAATTTTTATGAATAAGTTTGAGTAGAATTTTTACTAGAATTCTGTCTTGGTGTTGTTTGCAATACTGGTTGAAGGGTTGTTTTAACGAACAATGTGATTCGAAATGAAGCAATGAATCTTTATGTTGAAAAACCTTTGTGGTAGTAATTAGGTCACACAAGGAAGTGTGAGTATGGGGGTAGAAAGTGGGGGCTTGGCTCAGGTTTCCAATGCCTACGAGATGGGTGGTCCCGATTGGTCCGGAACTCTCTGTCCCCATAGTGCTTACTCGATATTAGTAATGCTCATTGCCCCTAAAGTGGGAAATTCTCGAGAGTACGTGCCTCTGAAACATGGGGAAAAAGGAACTCGAGGCTTCTCTCCTCTTGGAAGGTGGGTCTTAGGATCGCTAGATAGCTCAAGTACGCTTCCCCTGCGAGGTGGAGCTAGATCTCCCTGCTAGTAGGCTCGAACTCGACTCACTTTGTGATGAGAGATCATCCGCTAGTCGAACCCCAAACCATTTTGTTTGCTTCCGCAATAGAGCTAGTGGCCACTAGGTTCACCATCAGATCCGTCGTTGATACGGTGGCGAGGGGACCTCACACCTGGTATCAGAGCCTAGGTTAGGCTGAGAAATAAAGTCGTATTGTTTGAACATTTAAAAGGAACTGAAAGTATATAGGTAGTTGATCCTAATTCCTTGCATTGGTGTTGCAGGAAGACCCCGTGCTCGAATATCCGAAGTTCCAAGTGTTTGAGCTTATTTATGAGCAAGCTCGAAGATCCCCAGTTTACCAGTTAAGGCGAGATGTCATGGAGATACTGATGAAGGCTCATACGCCACACTCCACTCGCATTGATAGAGGATGGGAACTTGATTGGACATTTCCAGGAGGGGTTTACTACATCAACGCTCGGAAGCTAGGATGCCTGGCTACCGACTTGAAGACGATACGTTGGGGAGAAGAGTTGAGGGTAATAGAGATATTCTACTTGGTGCCTACACGATTGGACCAGATTGTTTCAGACAACTCCAATCAAACCATCAATGACTGGCTCTTAGAGAAGGTCACCAATGTGATCCCAGCGAACCGAGTCAAAACCTTTGGATTACTGAAAGCGGAACTCCGGCTCGATATCTTAGCTGATTATCCACTCAAGAATGAGTATAGGAACTATTACACGAATGAAGTAGTGCATCATGTCAATACCATCTCCTAGGCGTATGTTATACGCAAATCCATAAAGCCATGTAATAAGTTGATCATCAGTTATCCTAAACCTTGAGGGGTTTCAATTGTAATAAATTTTCATCAATAAAGTGCTTTTTGTCTCTGAATCTCTGTCTCTTGATAAAGTAGAATCTTGAATTTTATTTAAAGTCTCGTGTCTATTTTGAAGTCCAAGTAATGTATCAAGAATTCGTATAATCCATGTAGGTACCGCCTGTTGCTCTGTACGCGGCAGCGCAGGAGAAAAAGATCCTCCTTAAGCAAGCCCAACCTCCGATCTTTAAGGGCGAGGAGGCAAATGTGGAGAGAGATGCGGAAGTATGGATGGAAGCCATGGACGATTACTTTGAAGCTGCGGGGACCCAACCCATAAATCAGACCATGCTTGCGATGTTCCGCTTGACTGGGGATGCCAAGATATGGAAGCAACATTGCACGGACATGGATATTAAGGGATCTTCCCAGTCATGGGAAGACATCAAAGCTGCAATAATGGGGCGATATTTACCGCCTGCCTATAGAACCTTGAGGATGAATTAATTCTTTTAACTTCGGCAGCTGAATTCATCTGTCGAAGAATATTATGCAAAGTTTGTTACTCTTCGGAGATATGCTCCTAAGATGACATTGGAACAATAGGTGGCAAGGTTCTGCCAAGGACTAATCAACTCCCTGAATACTCGGTTGGAAGCTCTCAGGCCGACGATGCTACAGGATGCCTTGTTGAGGGCCAAACCTCTAGCTCTCGAAGTACAAAAGACTAATCATAACAGGAGTAATCATTGGGCAAAGAGGGAAAGGACGACTGCTTGGGATAATAGACCAGCCAACCAAGCGTATAACCAACACCCTATTGTGGCTACCACCACAACCATGGAGTTCCCTGATGTTCGATGCTATGGTTGCTGCGAGCATGGACATTATAGATCCAATTGCCCCAGGAACATTCAGGCAACCAATGCCAATGCCATACCCTTGAATACCCATGGGTGTGGCCAAGCTAATGGAAGAGGAGGACGAGGAAGGATGAACAGAGGGCGAGGGAGTGGAGCTACCGCCAGAGTGAATGGCGCAGTTGTACAACCAACTGTGGGTGACGAAGCAGTGGAGAGAGAAACCCTACATGCTGCAATTGACAATCCCAATGGTTGCCAGCAATACGCAGTCATTCATACACCAGGATCTCTCAGAGGTGAACAAGTTAACTTCCTTATAGATTGTGGTAGTCTTCTTTCATTTCTTTCACCCATATGCATGAGGAAGCTAAAGCTAGATAAGTATCCAACAAGCAAGCTAGTTGTAGAGTTAGAAAACGGCAAGGAGGTAGTATCTCAACACTCTGCATGCAAATTTGACTTTGATTTAGGGGGACACCCAACTTCTGCCCAATTTCGAACCTACCCTTAGGATTCTTTGATGGGATACTAGGGATGGACTGGCTAAAGAAAAATAGGGCCCACATACATTGTGCACAAGGGAATTTTACCTTTACAGATAACTTGGGTAATGAAGCCTTAATCCAGTGGGAAAATGGGAGACCTAGGGCTACTCTAGTTAAGGCCAGCACACTTTTGAAGGGACTAAGGAAGGGTCAGCAAATTTATGCGGTAAAACTCAACAAAGTGGACCAATCGGATACCTCACTTTGACCAAACTGGTTGAGGGAATATGACGATGTGTTCCCAGAAGACCTTACGAATCTTCCGCCACATAGAGAGGTAGATCATGAGATTGAGACTATCCCTGGGTGTGAACCTATCTCAAAAAGACCTTATAAAATGTCACTTCCAGAGGCCATCGAACTCAAAGAACAGCTTAGGCAACTCATTGAGCAAGGATTCATTCGACCCAGTACTTCTCCTTGGGGTGCTCCAGTTCTTTTTCAGAAGAAGAAGGATGGAACCTTAAGGCTATGTATAGACTATCGTGGACTGAACCAGGTAACTATCAAGAACAAGTATCCAATTCCAAGGATTGACGAACATTTGGACAGACTCCAAGGTGCCAAAATGTTTACAAATATAGATCTAAGGTCAGGATATTACCAAATCAGGATCAAGGAATCAGATATTCCAAAGACAGCTTTCAATACTAGGTATGGGCACTACGAATTTACAGTAATGTCTTTTGGTCTAACAAATGCTCCTACAAGCTTCAATCGACTTATGTAGGATATTTTCAGACCTTACCTGGATGATTTTGTCTTGGTTTTCTTTGATGACATTCTGATCTACTCTAAGAACGAGGCAGATCACGAAGAACATGTTCACAAAGTACTTGATCTTCTTCGAAAACACCAACTTTACTCTAAAGAGAGCACGTGTACTTTTTTCTCACCAAAAGTCAACTATCTTGGATTTGTCATATCGGCTGAAGGTATTTCAGTGGACCCAGACAAGGTCAAGGAAATCGTTGATTGGCCTCAACCATCCACTGTCAGTGAAGTAAGAGGATTTCTTGGGATAACGGGATGGTATAGGATTTTTGTCAAGGACTATGCACGTATTGCTGCACCTTTGACGGAACTCCTGAAGAAAGGAATGAGGATCGAATGGAAGACCGAGCACGAGTCTAGCTTTGCTAAGCTAAAATAATTCTTGGTCTCAGCTCCTATTTTAAAGCTTCTAGATTTCAGTAAGGAATTTGATGTAGCGACCGACGCTAGCAAATTCGCTCTAGGCGGAGTTCTTACTCAAGAAGGAAGACTAGTGGCGTATACTTCGCGAAAGCTGAGAGATCATGAGAAGAATTATCCTACTCATGATTTGGAACTTCTAGTAGTTATTCATGCGCTGAAGTTATGGAGACATTATCTTCTCGGATGCAATTTTCAGTTGGTTACAGACCACAAGAGCTTAAAATGGATTTTTACTCAACCTATTCTCAATGTGCGACAACGACGATGGATAGAGCTATTACAGGAATATGACCTTGACATAAAGTATAGACCAGGGAAGGAAAATGCAGTTGCAGATGGTCTTAGCCAAAAATCCTTTCTCGGAGCTATCTCTATTCCAAATAACCCTCTCTGGGATAGAGTCAAAGAAGCATCTTTAGTAGATCCAGAACACCAGCGTATAATATCTCTAGTCCAGCAGAATATGATGCCTTAAGATAAAGATTACTCTCTTATGGGAGGATGTCTTTACTACAGACATAGACGTTGTGTACCCAGAGACCCAGCTCTAAAGAAAGCTATTCTGTATGAAGCACATGATAGCCCTACATCCGGACATCTAGGCTATGCTAAGACTCTTCATGCTATCAGGAGGAGTTATTTTTGGTCTAGAATGAAAGGGGACATACTTCGCTATGTGAGGCAATGTCTTTCTTGTCAGCGGATAAAGGCCAAAAGAATCAAGTTACCAGGGCAACTTCAACCTCTTGACATATCCCATATGAAATGGGAATGCATCAATATGGATTTTGTTATAGGATTACCTTTTACAGGAGGTTATGATTTTGTTTTCCTGGTTGTTGATATGCTCACAAAAGTGGCTCATCTAATACCCGTAAAGACAACCTTTTCTGCTTCATATGTTAGTCGGGTATTCATCAAGGAGATTTTTAGGTTACATGGTCTGCCCAAGCGTATCGTCAGTGATAGAGATGCCAAGTTTACATCAAAATTTTGGACTTTTCTTTTCCAATCTATTGGGTCACAATTAGCCTTCAGTACAGCGTATCATCCACAGACAGATGGGCAAACTGAAAGAGTTAATCAAGTCATCGAGGAAATTCTCAGAGCCTATTGTTCACAAGAGCCAAAGAAGTGGTTACAATATCTACCTTTGGTGGAGTATGCTTATAATTCTTCCGAACACAGAAGCATTGGAATGTCACCTTTCAAAGCTCCTTATGGACAGGACTGCTTAGCACCACTGAACTTCTCAGATCCAACCATCAGGGTAGAAGCCTCTAGAAAGATGTTAGAAGATATGGAAGCACATACTAGAGCTATTCGCCAGGAAATTCAGACCGCTCAGGATAGACAGAAGCACTATGCAGATAAGAACCGTTCGGAAAGAACTTTCAAAGAAGGGGATAAGGTTTTTCTACGAGTCCGACCAAATAAAAGCAACTTATCACTAGGCAGATATAAGAAGCTAATCCCAAGGTACTGTGCGCCATTCGAGATCCTTAAGGTTGTGAGTGACCAAGCTTACAAGCTAAAGTTACCTGCAAACTTGAAGGTTCATGATGTACTCCATGTCAGCTTACTCAAACCCTATATTCCTAACCCTGATCAATTCTTGGACTCAGATTAGATAGTCATGCCAGCACAAGGAGTTCTCAAGCTCCAACCTGACTACGTACTAGAAACAAGGGAAAGGAAGTTACGCAACAGAACTATCACGGAGCATCTGGTAAAGTGGAAGGATTACCCTGAAGAAGATACAACTTGGGAGGACGAACCAATGCTCATAAAAGATTACCCAAACACATTCTTGAGATGAGGACTCTCAAATTTTTCATGTTGGGGAGGTTGTAAGGTCTCTGACCCCGATCAAAAGAGCACCATTGTACCATAAAATGAACATAATGGAAAAAGTTACTATTTTTAGCAGTTTTCCAAATTCTGTCAGTGCCATGATGTTTAGAATGTTTTAAAGCTTCGAAATGTGAATTAAAATAATTTTTGTAAAAAAATTCCAAAAATAGCAAGTTTTTGGTCACCCGACCCATCCAGTTTTGATCGTCTCGAAAAACTGCACCCGTACCCCGAATTTCAAAAAAATGCATTTTCGGACCCCGTGGGCTGCTAAATATGGCAGGTACTCGGGCCAATACGCCTTAGTTAGAGCTTGCTATAGCAATTTCCTCAAAATCCGACTCGTATGACCCATTTTAGCCTAGAACCAAATTTCCTAAAAATTGAGCAGGGAGGCACCGGAGCCCGGGACTGTGTGGGAACAGGTCCCAGGCCACTCCAGATCAGCATTAGCAGCTAGGGGGCGCCCTCTTGCCTTGTGGGAGTCTTGGGGAAGCTGCCAAGCCAGTAACTAAGTCTCAGAGTCAGTTAAACTAGCCAACCTGACACTCTCTTTAACCATATTCTATTATGTAATCATCATTCCATAGCTGAATTATCAGCCATTCATCACTCTCGATTAATGATTAGTGCATAATTATTAGAACTCTCCCTCTCTAGGTAGCATAGTAATTAGTCGGTAAGCTAGTAATTGTGTAGATTGAAGAGAATCACTTTTTCTATCACCCATTAATACTGTATCTAAATTAAATTCATTTCCTTTATGCATTAAGGTGTGATTAAGGAAAACTTAATTTGTCATTAAGTCTCTACGATTTGACTTTTCTCACACATATGCATAAGATAAATCTGCATCATCTAGTTGCTAGGAGAGAGACTAATCATACTTAATTCATCTCTCTCGTAATCCCATTAGTAAAATCCTAATTATCCTTAATCACGATATGCCGAATAATTATCTTTAGAGCCGGTTCCCATAGGATTATGTGTCATCCATAATGATTACTATATGGAAAATTCTAAACTTCGCATATAGGAGGAATTAATTTATGTTGCTAATCTACCTATTGAATTGTTATGACACTTGCGAACCTTAAATCTTTCTCCGAGCTAATCATTTAAAGTAGTGAGAAATGGCCCCGGTTAAGAGAACTCGCTTCGGTGGTGCCCACGACCGCGAAGCGGGAACCAGCAATGTCAACGGCAAGGGGAAAGCTCCCATGGAGAAACAAATACCGGCCATCTCACGGGCCATTGATGAAGAAATGGAAGAGGTAGGTCATATTTTCATTTAAGTTGTTTAAATTAACATTGCATACGTTAGTTAGGAATGCACATATCCCCAAACATTGCATACGTTAGTTAGGAATGTACATATCCCCAAACATGTTGGAGAAATCCGACGGAAACCGCGACATTGAACTCATTGTACATTAATTTCTAAAGTAGGAAGGTAATGCTTGCTGGGTATGCTATCTGAAAGAGGAAAGAATGTCTTCTAGGGAAAATTTAGCTCGGCTTCTTCATTTTATTTTCAATGTTCAATCAGTCCTGACCCCCCTACTAATCACAGGGGGCAGAGTTCCTCCTTAAAGGGCTCTTGAATCCACGACTTGCTTTTTATGCGGTGGATACGCACGACTTGCTTTCTATGCAATGGGAACCCACGTCTTGCTTTCTATGCGGTCGGAGTGTCCATGACGTGCTTTCTATGCGGTGGACATACCTAGTTGTATGAGCAGCTAGGCAACAACGGGAGGAGTGAACTCTCGCTGGATGGGGGATGTTGTACCTCCAGAACATTGGAATTTTTATGAATAAGTTTGAGTAGAATTTTTACTAGAATTCTGTCTTGGTGTTGTTTGCAATACTGGTTGAAGGGTTGTTTTAACGAACAATGTGATTCGGAATTAAGCAAGGAATCTTTATGTTGAACAACCTTTGTGGTAGTAATTAGGTCACACAAGGAAGTATGAGTATGGGGGTGGAAAGTGGGGGCTTGGCTCAGGTTGCCAATGCCTACGAGATGGGTGGTCCCGATTGGTCGGGAACTCTCTGTCCCCATAGTGCTTACTCGATATTAGTAATGCTCATTGCCCCTAGAGTGGGGAATTATTGAGAGTATGTGCCTCTAAAACATGGGGAAAAAGGCACTCGAGGCTTCTCTCCTCTTGGAAGGTGGGTCTTAGGATCGCTAGATAGCTCAAGTATGCTTCCCCTGCGAGGTGGAGCTAGATCTCCCTGCTAGTAGGCTCGAACTCGACTCACTTTGTGATGAGAGATCGTCCGCTAGTCGAACCCCGAACCATTTTGTTTGCTTTCGCAATAGATCTAGTGACCACTACGTTCACCATGAGATCCGCCGTTGATACGGTGGGGTGGGGACCTCACACTCTTCAAACATTGCCCTTAATTACTTAGTTCCCTTCCACCCCTCCTAGATGGCGTACTCCGGGACGACTTGTGTGCATGGGTTGAACAATCGTGTCTATGCATAGCCTTGGTTGGCTCTACCATGCTTTGAAGATCAATGGAGTCAAAACCATTATGTTGTGCCAGAGTTGAGTCTTGAGTAGGTAATTAACTCAAGGGTTTCTGATGTCGAGGTTTTCTTTTGCTATCTTCCAAAAATCAAGTCTTGTAGTTTGTGTGCTCTTTGCTTGATTGTACCGTCCGGATGCTTTGGTACGCTGATATCCTCAGGTGTCGGTATCAATAGCAATTGTTGTTGAGCTTTTACCCGCCATTGGTATCTTGGTTTGTCTTGGTCAGAATGGTGTGGTTGAGTCTTTCGAGTCTTAACTCCCCATTGCTTGATTGGTTTTATAGTTTGCAAAAAAGATAAATGCTCCTTTTTCTTACAAATCCATTTTGCTTTAGGTTCCCTATTTGAAGATGCTCCTCTTTGTGTCTTTAACCTTGGAACCATCTTTGGTACTGTAGATGATGTTTTGGGCACCCAGATTTGAATCGGCTTGTCCTGAAGCTGTGCTTTTGGTACCCAAATTTTCCTGACTCCTTGCATGCTACTTGTAGCATTTTCTTGTTGATAGGATGGAGAAGATTGATTGCTTCGTGGTTTTCTCTGCTGGTAACCTCCTTTTCATTCCTTCTTGCTTGGGGAAATTGATACAATGAGTTGTCCGCCTTTAGGTGATAGCTTGAGCTGATTGGTATCCCAATCTGGTATTGCCTTGTACGTCCCCATCCATGAGATTCCAAGAATCATTGTTTCATTCATGTGTTCATCTAGTAAGCATACAAATTGATGAGGGCATGAACATCCATGTACTATCACATGTAAGTTCACTACTCCCAATGTTAGTGTTGGGTTCTTGTTGCACCCTTTAATAGTGCTATTCATGTTGGTGTTGGGTTCTTGTTGCATCCTTTAATAGTCGATATTCCTATTGTTAAAGATTGACTTGTTGCTTTCTTGTATGTGGAATAATTGACTGCATTTACTCGAGCTCCTGTATCAACCAATGCATTTATGCTATGATTGTTCAGTTGTACTTTGATGTGAAGTTCCATCCCATCTAAACATTCCTCATCTGTTGACACTGCATCTTTCTGTAATTCCCATAGTCGGACATCTAGTTCCAGAGTGTCGATGGAAATAGGTATTTGTTGATTTTTGATAGCAGCTTTCCTTTTGAGTACTCAAAGCCGAGCTTCCTCTCGAGCTTCATCAATAACCTGCTGTTGTTTTTATATTTCTTTTCTTAGCTGCATACATCCGTTCTAGCAATTTATTAGTTAGTGAAAAATTGTACTTCTTTAAACGGAATCCACTAATCCAATTAGCCATTGGTTCACCATCTAGGGTGGACAACTTATCTACTCAACTTGGAGATACATCTTCAATGATAAACGGTCTGTTTCCCTTTCTCGTAAACTTGGGAATGTGTTGCTTAAGGGAATAGATTAAAACTAAGTCCCCATTTTTAAAGATTTTTGCAATTATAATGGGAATCAAAAAAATGTTTTTGTTTCCGCTTTTGTGCATAGATGTGAGCTACAACAGTTAGCCTTTGCTCATCAAGATTTTCTAAATCTTCAAGTCTCTCTGACAATTCATGTCTAGTCTACTCAAGATCCTTAGCTATCCTTAATGTCGTCAATAGAAATTCTATTGGCAGTATGGCATCAAGACCATAAACAAGGTTAAAGGGTGTAGCATTTAAAGCTGTTTTGAATGAAACTCTAAAAGCCCATAGAGCAGAATGGAGATTCATTTCCCAATCTGTCCTTCATGAACTAACCACTTTAGTCAATACCGAGCTAAGACTTTTATTCGTATGCTCAGCTTGTCCATTTGCTTGTGGATGATAGGGAGCCGATTTGTTATGGATGACCATAAATTCAATAAGCAGATACTCAATTACCTCATTGAGGAAATGAGTTCCCCTATCACTGACAATTTCTGTTGGCAGTCCATATCTCGTAAACACGTACTCATACAAGAATGCAGCGATGGTTCTGGCATCATTCTTTTGAGTTTCTTCAGCCTCGCCCCACTTGGTCAATTAGTCCGTAGCTACAATGATATATTGAGTTTGGGTTCTATAAGCAGGTGGTTGTATTGGACCAACAAAGTTTATACCCCATTTTGCGAAAGCTCTAGCCCCCATCATTGGTCTTAAGGGCATGCTATCTACACGGGTTCGAATTTTTGCTCGTTGACATGCATCACACCTTCAAACATATTCTTTGGCATCTGTAAAAAGTGTTGGCCACCATATGCCTGCCATTAAGATTGCTCTTATGGTGGTCTCACTAGAAAAGTGATCTCCAGCTAATAATCCACAATGTGCTTGTTCTATAATGGGAATATATTCGTTTTCATTTGCACAAAGATGCAAATGTTGATCTTTACCTCTCCGATACAATTGGTTTCCAATAAGACCATAGTCTCTTGCTTGAGTTTCAATTGCTCTTTGATGGCCTTTACTCATATCCTCACGAAATGTTCGGCTTGTTAAGTAAGTAACTAGATAGTTACTCCACTTAGAAACATGTGACATTTGGAACAATGTTACATGAGGTATGGGTGTTTTGTTTTGACATTTAGGAGAATTTTTCACAAAATAATGAACATCACTCCTCATAGTTGGCCAAAATACTCCAAGTCTCAAGATCCGTTGCATAGTTTGGTCTTCCGCAAAGTGAAGTCCTACTATGGTAATATGTGCTTGACTTAGGTATTGGGTTTTCTCCTCAAGATTAATGCATAAATTCAATATTCCATCTCAATTTCTTTTGTACAACCTTCCAGCTAGTAATTGATACATAGCCAATTGTTCAATCAATCCGATTGTAATAGGAAGTGATATTTGTGAATCCACTTGAGCTATGGTTATCAAGAATACCATGTTTTTTGAACATCGAGGTCTCATTTCCACAGAGAACAGATATGCATCTGGCAGATCATCGTCTACTCCCTTAGGTGGTCCTCCTGAAACAATCCTTGACAAATGATCTGCTCTTTGATGACTGGTGCCCTTTTTCACAACTACAATTAAATCAAATTCCATAAGAATAATGAATCATCTCACCATTCTTTTTGTGTTGCATGGCTTGTTAACCAAGTACAATAAGGCTTGGTGGTCCACAAAGAACACAATTTTGTTTGCTAATAGGTAATATTTATACTTTTTTATGGCATAGATCATTCCTAGTCCTTACATTTTGATGGTTGTATAGTTTTTCTCTGCCATATTCAACTGCCGGCTAGCATAAGAAATAGAAAAATCAATTTTCCCGCTAGGGTACACTCGATGGAAAAATTGGAAGCATCTACATGTATGTGGAATATCTTATTCCAATCTAGTGCTTTCAATATTGTAGCTGAAGTGAGAGCTTGCTTAAGCTTCATGAAGGATTATTCACACTCATCAGTCCATTCAAAGAGTGTAATCAAGCTATACATGGGTTTTGCAAGTATAACGTACATGTAAATGAATAGTCTATAATATCCACAATGTCTTATGAAGGCTTAAACCCCCTTGACTGTTGTCGATCTAGGCAAACCAATAATAACATGAATTTTATCCATATCATTAGCTATGCCATTTTTAGACACTATATGTCCAAGAATTTTTCCTTGTCTACCCATAAATGTGCACTTTCAGGATTTAAGCAAATCCTATAAAGTCTACACTTTTTGAATACCTTTTTGAGGTGTTCACAATGATCAGCCCGGATTGATGAATGTACACAAAGATCATTCATATATACTTCCAAGAAATTCAAAATATATTCTTTAAAATCATGTCTCATCAATCTTCGAAAGGTGGTAGGAGCATTAGTTAACCCAAAAGACATAACCCGATAGGCAAAAATATCCCATTCAGTTTCAAAGGCAGTTTTATGTTGATCTTTGGGGTCAACCAAAGTTGATTATATCCAAAAATCTGTAAGATTCTTTTCCTACAACTCGCTCTAAAACATGCTCAATGATTGGAAGAGGAAGATTCACTTTCTTGAGATTTTCACACACCCAATTTTCTATTTTTCTTGGGTACCACCACAATTGGAGACACCCAATCTGTGTGTTCAATTTCACAAATAAATTTGGCTTAATTTAGCTTTTCTATCTCTTCTTTGATATTCCTGGAAAATGTCTACTTGGTTTCACATCATCTCTCATGGGAACGGTACATTGACAGATTTATGGATCAACACCCTTGAGATCCTTCTAAGACCAAGAAAAGATATCTCGATATTTTTTCAGTAAGCTTAACAAAAGCTCTTCTTCTTCTTTCATCGGGTCGTTTGCAATGTAGGCAGGTCTAGGCTCTTCTCCTTGTTTTGCTAGATCTATTTTTTTTACATTTCCAGGTCCCTCGTAGGACTCGCCCTGTTTTTGTAGTTCCCTGACAGGTTGTTCGACTATGATTTTTTGGTCTTGGAGAGTATATTTCTTGTAATGGGATGGAACGCTCACTATATCTTTACCTTCCTCCTCAGTGCTTTCCATTTAAGCTGTATATATCTCCTTTGAAGCTTTTTTCAACTCTTGACATTTCTTTCTTCGTTCAACTCGTGTCATGGTTGAATCCTTGTCCTAGTATTTTGGTTTTTCTTGAGTTTCCATTCTTGTTTTTCTCAATGTTTTTGACATTTTTGGCTTTTCGTTTAAAGGATATATACCATGATTTTGTCCTTGACACAATCATGTGCATCTATCTGCATCAGGAATTGTGTTCTACTGGAGACTGATGGCATAGGTCTAGCTTTCAAGTTTCATGTGTCTCTTTTTCTTCTATACCATTTCTATCTTCTCGGTTTCTGGTTTGGAAAATCAAAAAACTTTTCCTTCCCTCCTTTCATGAGTAGTTTAGTCCTCACATGTTCTTTTTCCGACCCCGAATCATCTGAGGTAGCTGAATGTTCTTCTAACTCATCTGTTAAATCATAGTAGAGGTCTGAAAAGACTTGTTGGGATTTTATCAAGTCCTTGGATTCCTGAATTTTGTCTTTAATGTGAAGGGTTGAAATCATTTGTATGGGAATTATTTCATAGCCATCCTCATTGCAAAATTGAGTAGGCATAGACGTATTTACACATACATCCATTGTTGCTAAAATTTGAGTCCACTCAAATGGTTCAAACAAATGCTCTGGAAAGGGTTCAGGTACATAGGCTCTTCTCTTTTTAAGCTCCCGTTTTCTGAGGCTCCGCACATCCAAACGGGTGTATCTTTGTTCAACCAAGATGAAATCTTAGTTTCAGTCGAAGAGACTGAATCAAATTCTTGTATGGGAGGTTTCATGACATCTCTATAAGTGTGATCTTTTAGATTAACCCTTGTTATTGATCCCACTTGCTTCAAGTACAGATAATTGTTTCCCGAATCTTGGATGAGTTGTACTTGTTGCATGAAAGGTCTTCCAAATATGATTCCGTAATTGAGTTTCTTTCCAAAGTCCACTATGGAAAAACTGTGTTGATATTCAATCCCACAGGAATTAACTATCACTTTTTCAAGCAGTCCTAAGGGTCTTTTGATGTGTCCATCAGCCAGTTGCAATTTCATTCGAGTTTGTCTAATGGCTAGTTGTCCCCATGATTCCCATACTGCTTTCATGGCTATGGCTATGCATGCGCCACTATCCAGTTTTTCCATGGTTTCTATATCATTATATCTCACTGGAAGGGTTGTGTTTCTTTCTTCCCCTTCATAGTATTCTCTAACTTTGTTCATTGGAACGGATCTAATCTCTTTGTTATCCAATTCATGTTTCAATTTTTCCAATTTTTTTGCTATAAGCCCCGTTATTCCCACCTTCTCCAGAGTTTTGTGTAGATCATTCCAATGGTTTGATTTTCAACAGTTCTCCTAAAGTAAGAGTGCATGGGATGGGTGTAGACATGATTGAATGGATGTTATCTACTTCTAGGGTTTGTTTCGCTCTCTTTACCTGAGTGGTTTTACACACTATGGATTCATCTTCGTTATCTCCCAAGTAGGAGGGTGATGTTTTCAAATTCAATGGTTTAGACATTCCTGAAGCTTCATAGCGGCAATCCCCATACAAGGATTGTACATCCATGTCCATATCAGGAGGTAGATTGTCTAACCAAACTTCCTCTATAGGAGTTGACTTCAGGGTTAGGCTCACATCGTTAATCTCTCTAACTTTTTCACATAAGTGTCCTAGTCAGTCTTCTTCTACGAATAGAATTCCTTCTAAGGCATTCTCGTTGTCCGGCACTATAAGTTCTGGCTCTTTTATTTCAAGGTGGGGTTCTACTACCACTTTGGATTTTTCTTTACTGGCTCCTACCACAAGCTCCTCAAGTTTTACCATACTCTCGAACTTGGGTTTTTATTTTTCTAGCATCTCTTGAGTAATTCTTACCAAATTTTGATAAGCTTCAAGCTTAGTTGCTTCCGTATCTGGAGAAGGATAGTTTTTCCATTTGTTTTTCATGTTTTGGTCTGCTTTAAGTCACGCTTGTTGAGCTTCCAAGGCTACATTAATAGGCTCAAAAATTTCGTCTACCAAAATTGATCCTCCAGATTTCACAGTGGTTTCTGAATAGTTTCTTTGCTTTCTCCTCAATTTCAGCCCGTTGTTTCTGTTTTCTCATCTCATACCTTTTGCTTTTGCTTCTTTTGGTCTTTTGAGAGGGAATTTTTGTATTCTCCGAATCATTAGAGGAGTTATGTTTCTTTTTCTTAGCATGGGCTCTAGGGATTACCTTGATTGGAACAATCCGTTCACTCTCAGATGAGCTACTAGGTATCACTTGGACTACGTTCACTACTGTTTTACCCTTGTTTAAAGGATTTTTTGGACAATATTCAAGGAAATGTCCTCCTTTATTGCAACATTGTATGCAATAAGCTTCAATTGGCTTGAGGTTCTTGTCAGGCTCTGAGCATTCATTTTTCCAATGATCATCTGCACCACAATTGTGAAAATTCCCAGTTCTTGGCTTAATCATGGGTCTTACCATCGGAGGTCTAACACCTTGATTAGCTACATAGTACATCGGTGCAAGCTCTAGTGTAGTAAGTCACAGGTTCTTCCATTGGTGGTGGATGTGAATTATACCAATCTCCTTCTACCATTAGTGTAGATAGACTAGGCTCAGCATAGGGTGTAACAGGCACTAGTGCTTGTTGATCTATGACTCCCTCTGAATGCATGTACTTTACAGACACTGCATTATGTCCCGAATATGGAGGTTGTTGACTCAACACGGGTTGAGTTCTATTCATACCCATCGGTGATCTTTGAGCTGGGGCCATATTAGGTTGATATTTGTACATGGGTTGTCATTGTGGCCTCATAGGCACGTATTGAACATTCCCATCATACTTTGGTCGGTAATAGCACTCATGGGTCTCATGGTAGGTCCATTTACCCTTGACTGCACACCATTTCTACAGCCTAATTGATTGTTTCTATTGAGGTATCCCTTGCCCTGGTCCCCTCATAGGTGCTTTTTCATGATTTCTTTCATTCTTTTGAGCATGTCTTCTATGGCTGAAACCAGTGTTGCACCAGTTGTTCCCAATTGTGCTGGCTTGGTGAATGTTTTTTCTCGCTTTGATTTTCCTTAGGAACATCTTCTTCATTGAAAATATCACAATTGTCTCCTAAGTCAATAGCATCTGACACACACTCTTCTAGGGTCGTATGCTTCTTTCTATACAATATAGCATGAAGTTCTTTGTTTATCAGTCCCTCTAGAAACAATGATACTAGTCTTTCTTCTACAGGTATCTCTAGCTCTGGGCATCTTACAATGTATTGATTCATTCGAGTTGCACAATCCTTAACAGACTCACCTTGTTTCTATTTGAAGCTATAGATTTGAGCTACCGTATTATGTTTGATCCCTATTTTGGAACATGCAGCTACAAATCCTTGAGCTAATGTATTTAAGTCCATGATTGACCTTGGTGGAATGTTTTGGAACCATGTCAGTGCTTTTCCTTCTAATGTCATTCCGAATCCCTCGAATTTAGTATGGAAATCGAATATACATTCTTCTCTTAGCACTTGCTTAAAGATTGCTAAGTGGTCATATGGATCCCCAGGTCCACTATATTTTCTAACCCATTTCTAAAAATCAGCTAGTTTGACATGTCTATTTGGTTCAACTCTCGGTCTCTTGGCAGTTGGTCCTGTTCCGAGTCCTTCAGTCTATTGAAAATAGTGACTCATGTAGCCCTGGACTGGCTTTAGTGTCACCCGGTTTTCTTCGTGTTGAGGTGGTTTCTAGTTTCTTGATATTACTCTCAAAAGATCTCTCTCGAAGTTCTTCTCATGGAATAGTTTCTGGTCCTTGGCCCAATATCCAATCCCTTATGGAGTGCCCTTGGTATTTGATTTGTTCCACCTCCTTAGAAGTAATCATAACAAAGTTATTGTTATAAAAATTCCTAAACAGGTAGGTTGGTAGATCTAATGAACCCTTGTCTTTGATTTTGAAGATATAAATGATCTTCATGGACATTAGTTGTCTTGATTTGGCATGAGAAGTCCATAGAAGATATTTGACGTTTCTATCCTCCCAACAATAGACTCCGATCCTAGGATTATCTGTGCTAAGCCGTTTCAAAAGCTTCAAATCAACTTGATCGTATCCCTTGAATTCTAAAGTTGGTGGTCCTTCTTTTGCTGCCATATCTGGAATTATGGTATTTACTTCTAACCCCCATTTGTCTATCACGTCAAGTTTTCAACTTGTAAATACTGAGTTTTGTTTCTATCCATGTACATTTTTCCTTGTTTGTTTGCCCTGATTTCCTCTTCAAACTCAATACCATGGTCATCAATGCGAATAATATACTCTTCATTAGGATCTAGGTAAACCGGAGCTCCATGGTGATTAGTCTTATAAAAAGAGAGTATATGCTTATAGCGCACTGTCGTTCCGGTTTTTGAATGAATGAATAGGATGACATTTCAAATGTTGATTCTGAAAAAGTGTCTGAGACTTCTTCAAAGATAGTGTCCAAGTGTTCGACTTGATTAACACTCTCTTTGGTGGATACTCCACTAGCAGTCTCTCCAAATATGCCTTGATTTCCTAGTATACGACCAGATCTAAGGTTCATATAGACTTGTGAAGCCCTGGATAGAGTACTTACCGTCAGATTGACTTGTTGCCAATTTCTTCTACTTGACTTGATTGCAACTTCTGTCAGGCTTTCAATTCCCAGTCTTCAACCTGATTCCTGTATCAATTTTAATCAAGTTAGCTATTCTTTCACAAAGACTGTCCACTTCTTGCTAACTATTGTGACTGGTCTATGTGTATCACTTCAAATCAAGCTAAGTGAGTCAACAGCTGAGACTTTCAGATTCCACTTTTACAAAAAGCCAAAGGACTAATCTGCAACCTGAAAACTGAGTAAACATGTATTAATTTGGATCCCAAAATTGTTCGATGGCCTTATATTATGTTGGTCTAACACTGTACAAGTTCAAAAGTAAAAAATGGTGTCTCTGTGTAGTAGTAGTAAATAATCGTGATTATTTAATTTTCTCAATTTTTTATACTTTTTGGCTTGATTTGCCAAGTATACAACTTGTTAAGGTCTCTGGACAAGTTTCACTAAGTTTGAACAAAATTTGTTCAAGTTATCAATTATTTCATGTCTGCAGACTCGATTTTTAAGAATTTAGCTTAAGTCTCACTTTTGTGAGCCAAATTTCACCAAGATTGATTTGTGTGGTCTACTTGTTTTTCTTGACTTTGTGGTATATACTCAAATGTGCAAGAATATCAATTTCTATAGCAGATGTAAATAATCGTGATTATTTACTCCTACTAATTTTGTGCACTTTTTTGGAACAATCTTGACACAGATCTGTTAAGCAGCTTAACTTAAGGTCTCTAGCCAAGTTTCATCAAGTTTGGACAATTTTTGTTCAAATGGTCATCAGTTTTGTATCTGCAGAATGACTTTTGTAAATTTGGCCACAATTTTTAATCCAATGATCCAAATCTTACCAAATTTGATTTGTGGGCTTAATATAACATGCTAAAACTAGTGCTCTGCTGACTTGGTCAAAAAAGTTGAAAAATGGGACAAAAGTAAATAATCGCAATTATTTACTTCTGATAAATTTTTGCATCTTTTTGGTCAACTGAACATGTACACTTGTTTCTCACATCAATATAAGCCTATGAATCAAGTTTCACTGAGTTTGAACAAAATTTTCCCCAATTTACACTCAAGTTCTCAAAAGTCAGTACAGAATTCAGTTTTTGGTCAGTTTGGTGATAGAAATTCTATGGGCCTTTACAAAAGTTGTTTGCACACATGCATAGAGTCTACGGTATCAACCTTGGTCACTTTTGAGCTGAAAGTAAATAATCACGATTATTTACTTTAAGCCTTTCTTGAACTTTTTCACTGGAGAGTCTTCCTGAGCTATTTTAAGCCTCTGAGTCAAGTCAAAACATAATTTGGCCTAAAATATCAAGAAAAAGTAAATAATCTGAGTTTTTGCAAACTCTTGAAATATTTACCTCAATGTGTCCTTGAGCTTACCCACTGGTTCATACAACTTTTAAAGCATACTCTCCATTCGGATTGAGTGGTTGACAGTCTTCTGGTGCTATTTCTAGCCTGGACCTAAAATTTTGCAACTTCACATAACAACTTATAATTGATTATTTTTTGAGAGAGCAATGTTTTGAAATCCACCTCGGATTCTACTTACCCTACTCCTAGGCTCTACTGCAATGGGGTTGTGGAAAGTGTCCACAAACACACGTTTTCTTGTTTTTTATTGTTTTCTGAGCCTTGATCTTAAGACTTGTCTTGTCCATAAATCATTCTCAAAATCCTAATCTAATTCTACAATCCTACAATCCTAAAGGTACTTAGCAAGTAAGACTTACTTCCAAGCTACCTCTACACAACAAAAGACGACAATCTTAAGCTATGCGGGTTTTTTTTTTAATTCGCTCTAGGAGATCCTAGGGGAAGTTAAAGGATAACTTCACAAGATGCTCATGTAATTTTCCTAGTTTAGGTATTTTCGATCCCCAGAAACGGTCCCAGATGTGGGACGGGTGTCTAACCTTACTCCTATCTTATTGCAGACATAGCGAGAACCACGAATATAATTGTCAATCCATGGGACGAAGCTGACTTGACTAGTGCACAGAGCCTACAAAAAGTTGTCAATCTCTTGGAAAACAACAAACAACTTGCATCTAACTCAAGCTACACTCAAGTGACAGAAATCACCAAAAGCTAATCACTCATCGGCAAACAAATCACATCCGTTACAGCATCAAACGACCTCCAAACGTTACAAAACTTCTAGGAAATGTTTATAAGACCTAAGCACACATGGTTATAGTATTAAATCTCACTTTAGGTCAAGTGCAAAAATCACAATTATTAACAGCAGTGAGTTTTTGACCTAGTCGTTTTCGACCCAGAATACATCTAAATGCTTAGCAATGATGCCCCAATACCCCGCCTATACTTAGTTTTTAATTTTGAAGTATAAATTCCTACTTTTGATGACATTAGACTGCAGGTTGGCGATGCTAAAAGCTACGAAATACCATGCAATGCTTACGTTAATGCGTAGAGCTCTTACCTGCGGTTGCAATGCAACAGACGTGATTGTGCAATGTGACAACCGGGGAGGGATTAAGAAGCACGAGAAGGAGAGAATTGAGAACCGTTAGTTCACGCTGTGTTTCTTTTATCTAAAAACTTACAAAAATTGCTTTTATACCTTAGCCAAGGTTTTTGGTGGTCAAAACCAATAATCTGGGAGCTCTAACTACAGACAGGTTGATACAATCTGGAAGCCTATAGCCCCAGCTTATCAATTACAAAGTTTATTTGGAAAGTAGGTGTTACAATATTCTCAATTCATCAAAATAATAAATGTTTTTACAATGAAAGCTCCAAAAAATGTGATCCGAGTTAGCTTGCTATCTGCTAACACTTACTAGCTCTCCAAGTTTAAAATAACAACTTTTTTGTCCCGGCATACGCACATACTCACCGGCAAAATGAACTACAATGTAAATTAGAGGAAGGGAAAGTGAGAGAAAGTCATACACACAAATTATATGTGTCCTAAAAAACAAACAATAGAGAGAATAGACAAATGGATATTACCTGAAGAATTGCGTGCCAATCATGGGACTTCAACCCATACAATTGAACGCTTCCACCTTTCTTCGCTTTTGTGAAATCTCCTTTTAGCGACCTCATGTATCCTGTTGGTGTGTGAATAGACGCAATGGTACCCTTCCATGGCGCTTTAGGAAGCAAAATCTTCCCTTTGGGGGTAGAGTCTAGAGTAACAGAGGTGGGGAGACGTTTCAAGACCCTCAAATCCTCCCTCACCCCCAATGAGTACTTCTTGCCAATAATGTGGTCCCACAAGGTGTGGGATACATTCTTGAATATGTGCATGAGATCCAAGAGTAACAGAGGCGGGTAGACGTTTCAAGACCCTCAAATTCTGTTGGTGTGCGAATAGACACAATGGTACCCTACACTTGGTCCAAATCTTCTTTGGCTAGCATCCATGGCTCTTTAGGAGGCACAATCTTCCCATTGGGGGCACGGTGTGGAGTAACAGTGGTGGGGAGACGTGTCAAGACCCTCAAACCCTCCCTCGCCCCCAATGAGTTCTTCTTGCCAATAATGTGGTCCCACAAGGTGTGGGCTACATTCTTGAATATGTGCATGGGGTCCAAGAGGTGTTGTATTTTTAAGTCTTTCCAATATGGAAGCCTTAAAAATATGGAATACCTTGACATATCTTTTGGTGGAGGACTCGCAGCCGGATTGTTGTTGTAGTGCTCTTCCTATATGGCTACCCAATTTTCCATTGTGAGCTTTAGAGACGTCTTCCCATTTCTTGGAGCCTTGTTCTTGCTATGACCTTGGGGTGAGAAACGATGGTTGTTTGGATAGATTACCTTACGCAAGGCATCCGGCTCTTTGTCACCAATGATGGCCCGCAAGTAGGACATGCACAGTGGCCCGATGTGGTCAACCTTGCATACATATCATATTATTATAGAGAGAAGCTTCAAACTACAGACAGGAGAGAAATAGAGAGAGAAGACAATGGGAGATACCAAAAAACTCTCCAAGCCAATGATAGTCATGCATAGTCCACATAAGAATTCCCCTCACAATGGCTTCTCTCCCCCCTTTTCAAGTGAGACATCTACAACAGGGATGCCTCTCCATAACTCCTTGATGAGGGGCTCAGGTAGACATTAATATTTTCCACTTTGTACTTCCCTAGAACAAGCAAGGAAAGAAGTATATTGCCCTTCTTGATTATCTCCCATGGAATATTGTAGTTGACGATCACCACAGGCCAAGTACTCCATGAAGTGGACTTGGTGCCAAAGGGGTTGACACCATCACTTGCTAACCCAAGCCTCAAGTGTCGAGGCTCCAACCCAAACTCTAGCCATTGAGTTTCAATGTGCCTCCATGCAAGTGAATCGGCTGGGACCCGCATCATTGAATCATTTGAGTGGTGGTGATGGGGGCTTTTCACAAGCCAGGTTCCCATACCCCTCTTCTCTCGTCCCCACCCCATGAAAACCCCCTCTTAGGGAGGGAGTGATAAAAGGCATTGGAAAAAGTAAGAAAAAATAAAGTATGATTATGTAAATATATGAGAAAGGTAAAATAGGCCACCTCATGCCTGCGGGGCAGCCTTTACCATGCTTGTCTTGAGCATGACTTCTACACCCTTGGCTATGGAAGATGAAGGGCAACTAAATGAAGGATGATGGCCATAACCCTCGTGCGAGTCTTCGCCATCAACTCCCACCTATCCGCCATGTGCTCTACCACTCTCTCCCTTCTCATTCCCCTACCCTATGCTCCCCATTTCATCGCCTAATTCTCTAAATAAATCTTGAGGTTTTGTGAGTATGTTTTCTTGCAATGTTTTGCCCATGTGAGGTGTGCGGAATCGCCACCTAGTCTTGTGTTTTGGAGTGAGCTTGTGTATGTGTGAAGGGTGTGCGGATTCGCCATCCTTTTGTGATGCCTAAGTACTAAGCCGCTATACCCCCTCCCTCACTCTCTCTCTCTCTCTCTCTCTCTCTCTCTCTCTCTCTCTCTCTCTCTCACTTGATCTCATTCCCTTTCCTTTTCATCATTACTCCCAAGCATCCATCTCTCTTGGATGAAAACTTTGTTATGGTGGTGTGTTGTTTGCGTCCTAGCCGCTGAAGCTAGGTGGTGCCCCTTGTTTGCTTTACCATGACAGGCTCGAGGCGTGCAATTCGGTCCCCGGTGTTTTAGAGGCCGTCGGGGTTCGGGGTTCGCTTTGCTCCCGTCATTTGGTGCCTTCACTGAGGAGGGATTTCTAAGACCCTTCAGTTTACAATGCTGAAAGTGACGCCCACTATCAATCATGGACGAATGGCTGAAGGAATTTTTTAACTGGAGGACGGAAGAAGAAGAGACGAAGGAGGCACTAGCCGCCTTCATTGAGGTGCTACTGCCAGGCTACAGTGTCGTCAGCATTCAAGAGGTAAATTCACCATCTCGTGTCACTCGTTCTAACTATAAATTGAGAGCATCAGGTGGGAGGTCGGTGAAGTGCCATCATTGTTGTCAACCGAGGCACACTGTCAATGAGTGCCAGCAACGAAGGCAGCGAAAGGGCTGAAGTCATCTACATCGACATTCATCGCAAAGAAGTCATTCACATCAAGGAAGGGAAGCAAACGGTGAGACCTCTTTTCCCTAAAGAAACTACAGTCAAAGTTATAACTCCAAAGTGGCCTAAAGGGGCTGCTCGAGCCAAAGGCAAGGAGAAGATAAGCCAGCCTGGAAACACATGACCCCGAAGGGAGAAGCATCTGGCCAAGAAAGTGCTTCAAGCACAGAAAGCCGGGTTGTACCCAGTTTGCCAGAGAGGAAGTCATCCGAAGCTAAGCGGCGAAAGGTCGCCTACCGATTTGCACGACGCATGCGAGTGCTACCAATCCACTTCGACAATCCAGAAGAAGAAGTGGTAAGAAGATTCCCATGTCCTAGAGAAGAGTGGTTCGGCTACTGCTCTCGCTGTTTTGGAAAGAGAGTGGAGGATCTTCCTCCTCTCCCTGTACAACTTATCCTGAAGAAGCTCTCTACCACGGGAGAAACCCAGTGGGCTGGGGACGAGTTGCAATTGAATGGAGTAGAATTCATGCAACACACTGACTACGGAAATTACCTACAATTGTTGTTAGCCAAGAGGCTGGGAGTGGTCAGACGCGTCGCCATCACCCCGTACGTGCTGAGCAACGAAGGAAAGGTAGATCCCATGAAAGGCGACGAGCTCTTGTGGATGTGCCGACTCATCAACACTGGCACGATAAGAGTATAAGTAAGTATTTCATCCTCTGTGCATGATGGAAAATGGGCCAACGGCATTCCCGTTCAGATTCTTGCAGCATATGCATGTGAATATCTATGTAGATAGGAAAGTCTTCTACCAACAGAAGATCGTACACCTATTCGGTGCGGCGGTACTAGGAGAAATCCTCAATTCCCCAAACCCTATCATTCTCCCCATATTAGATTACCATCATTCCTTTAATGTTTCTATCTTTATCTTGTTTTAACCTATCCACCCACCCTTGTAAAAAAGCTACTATGAGCCGCACTGTTAATGTAATGTAAAAAAAGAAAAAAGAAAAAAAGAGGTTTGTAATTTCCTGAGTCACTACCATGGCAAGTGTTTCTTTCCCCACGTTCAGTGGAAAGAAGGGAGAGGATCTCACCACCGACTTTTTGGATGATTTCGACATTGCTTGTATCGTCTCCAACAAAGATGATGACACTTCACGACTTAGAATTTTTCCTCTACTGATGAAAGTAGAGGCCAAGTCCTGGTATAATGCATTGCCCCACGCCACCAAGAATGCATGGGATGTGTTAATGACTACTTTTGTAAAGAGGTTTGGTGGAGGCACAACCTCGGAGAGGCTATGGCAGTTACTGACAGAATTAAAGCAGGGAGGCCTGCTGGAGTATGCCATCTACGAGTCCAAATTTGTGGAATTATGGGAGAGATGGGTTGCCTCGCTGGAGGAAGGTGAAGGAGCGCCTAATTTCCTAAAGAAGGATCGTTTCATTGCTGGTCTATGGTCGCCGCTTAGAGAGAAGGTGAAGGGAAGGTTTCCTGCAACATATGAGTTGGCAGTCGAAGTAGCCCGCCTTAAAGACAAGAAGCTACGCATGTAAGAAAGAGTAAACGAGTCAGAGGAAACAAGATCGATCCAACCAACCCCAGTGACTGCAACAGCCAATCATAGAGTCCAACCGCAGGAGGCATCAGAAGAGCAAGACCTGATGAGTCGTATCACCACCCAACTAGAGAGTTTATCTGTGCATCTGGTGCAGCAAGGGCATGCACCTGGCAGGAACCCAGAACAAGGAAGAGGACAACGAAGGCAGAACCCAGAGTACCATTGTTACAACTACGGGGAAGATGGCCATGAAATGTACTACTGCCCACACCTGAGGAGGCAGAATTTCAATAGAGGGGGGAGATAGAATCAGATCTCTCCACCAAGATCAAGACCATCGCCACTCAGGCAACCGATCCCACCTGTTCAAATCACACCACCAGCGGTGCAACCACAGCTGGCCACACCAATTCGACGCCAGTCACCAACGCAACCACCACCACAATCACCACTTACAATCATCCTACGCCCACCACCAATTGGTACCCGCACACCAAGTATCATTGGTCTTGCAGAAGTGGTCAAGATGAGTGTAACAGAAGAAGGATTAAGTAAGAAGACTATTCAAAGAACTGAAGCAGTGGAACAAGAGGTTAAAGAATCAAAAGATGCTACCCAGGTGGGGGAGGTAAGTCAAGAAAATTGTGTTACAAATGTGAGTACATCTTTAACCTTGGATGAAATAGGCACCAAAGCGATCAATCGACAGCATTGGGCAGTAAGGGTAAGAAGGTGTAAAGTGTTGATTAGGCCTCGTCAGAGTAAGAGGAATGCAAAGGTCATGAAAGATACAAGAGAAGAGGAAAACCAGCCTGTTAGCAAGGCTTTGCAGAAGATGGACAACATATCAAGCAAAGGGGAGGGCTTTGAAAACGGAAGCCTGTGCACCAGCATGGACCCAGGACAGTGTAGCAAGCTAAAGGAATCTTGCATCAAGGCAGTTTCACTCGAGGACCATAACGAAGAGGTAAGTATGACTGAAGGTTTGGAGTTGGATATTTCTCCAGAGGCTTGGTAGCCGAGCAGGACTTTATTGTGTAGTGTTATAGAATTGGAGATGGGTAATGCCTCTAGTCTACTGAAAGATGTTATAAACTTGGAGATGGGTAATGCCTCCAGTTTATGTGAGGATGTTCATAGTAAGTTTGATGATCAATATGTTGCCAACCTTTTAAGGATGTTCCAAACTCCTCCACAACACAGCATTGTGTTTGCATGGGATGCATCAGACCTATGGCTATGGCTAGCCGCTATAACATATAGAGAGAAGATCAGCATTGAGATAAGAGCTAAGGAGCCATGGATAGACAAAAGCCTGATAGAATGCAAGAATGAAGACCTCCTTCGCAATTTGGTACATTTTTTTACAAATAGTGCATCCTCTCTTTGGAGAAAGGTAAGTGGATTATGCTTGTATTTAAGCCGCATGGTAGGTGACTTGCTATTAGCATCAGTTAAGGAAGCTGACATGTTTAAGCACACCCAAAAGAAGCACGATATGCTTGCAGTTTTTTCTAGTCATGGCAGTAAGCAGGACTCTGAAGACAACTTGAGCTCACCACACCAACAAGGCGGCCATATATGGTGGATTCTTGGTACACTCTTGGGAATCATAATTTTTAGTTCTGTCTTTGCAGGAGCCAAGATGCTCATTTCCCCTCTCGCTACTAGTGGTTACAAATTTGGTCCAATTTGGCATGCAAATTTTATTGTTCGGACACTGCAGACAATGATCCTATTTTTTACTTGGGATCCAGGAGGACATTGGCACAAAGTTCTGGAAGCCATGGGCTTCCCCTTTAATCAACCGACACTATTCCAAGGAACAAGCTATCACCCGGACCTGTTACAGATTCATGAATATCCCAGAAATCTCACCAATGGCCAAATGGAATGGCTAGTTCAGAAGGCAACTCGATATCGGATCCTATAGCTAAGTGGAAGAAGAAAGAGAGCTAGAGAGCATGAATGCCTCTAGCCAAAAGGGGAGGGCTAATGATGGGGGCTTTTCACAAGCCAGGTTCCCATACCCCTCTTCTCTCGTCCCCACCCCATGAAAACCCCCTTTTAGGGAGGGAGTGATAAAAGGCATTGGAAAAAGTAATAAAAAATAAAGTATGATTATGTAAATATATGAGAAAGGTAAAATAGGCCACCTCATGCCTGCGGGGCAGCCCATCCCCACCTTGCCTCCTTTTTCTTCACTGTTGCCCCGCCGGGTGTCCCTTTTCCTCTCCTCCACTCAAAAGGTCAACCCCCTCTCTCTTCCCCTTGTCCTTTTTCCTTTCTCTCTCCCCTCAAGCTACCCCACCTCTCACCAATAATGCATTATAACTCACCAATAATGCACCCTAACTCACATGCAACTTATGCTATCTTCCAAAACAGTATACCCCACCCCCCTTTTCTCTCTCTACACTCTCCCATGATTCAAATACCCCCCTCTCTCTCTAAAATTTGAAATCTCTCTTGTCTTGTATCCAGATGGCCTCCCCCACACTCACACACACTCAGTTTCACTGAAAAAGGTGCCCACAGACCCATCCCCACCCAATGGTTACCTGATTTTCTTGTGTTCACACACATCTGCACACAGATTCACCTCTGAACACACTCCCCTCTCTCCCCTCTTGTAATTACTTTATTCTCCATGTCACCTCTCATTTTCCATTCACCCATCTCTCTCTCTCTCTCTTAGTCTCTCTCTCATGAGACTGCTGTTATGGCACATATACACACAGCCACACAAGTGGGGCCCACAGTCACATGGCCTATGTAGATAATGATTTCTTCATTTCTAAATTCTAGAATTTCTCCCCCCTCCTCCCCTATATAAAGAGGGGTCACCATCACACTAAATACACACACAACATCACCAGAGAGTACACTATGCACTGTGTGTGCCTAGTGCACACACACACACCCACACCATCACCATCACCACAATCACCATGCTTGTCTTAAGCATGACTTCTACACCCTTGGCTATGGAAGATGAAGGGCAACTAAATGAAGGATGATGGCCATAACCCTCGTGCGAGTCTTCGCCATCAACTCCCACCTATCCGCCATGTGCTCTACCATTCTCTCCCTTCTCATTCCCCTACCCTATGCTCCCCATTTCATCGCCTAATTCTCTAAATAAAGCTTGAGGTTTTGTGAGTATGTTTTCTTGCAATGTTTTGCCCATGTGAGGTGTGCGGAATCGCCACCTAGTCTTGTGTTTTGGAGTGAGCTTGTGTATGTGTGAAGGGTGTGCGGATTCGCCATCCTTTTGTGATGCCTAAGTACTAAGCCGCTATACCCCCTCCCTCACTCTCTCTCTCTCTCTCTCTCACTTGATCTCATTCCCTTTCCTTTTCATCATTACTCCCAAGCATCCATCTCTCTTGGATGAAAACTTTGTTATGGTGGTGTGTTGTTTGCGTCCTAGCCGCTGAAGCTAGGTGGTGCCCCCTGTTTGCTTTACCATGACAGGCTCGAGGCGCGCCATTCGGTCCCCAGTGTTTTAGAGGCCGTCAAGGTTCGGGGTTCGCTTTGCTCCCATCAGTGGTTGGTGTGCCATGTGAGAAGTTCCACAATAGACCTGCTTTTAAACATGTGTTGAATGCGAGGGATTAATGAAAAATGTCTCAATACCTTGCGGGATAGGTGCATCCCACTCACTCCGGTCTTGTAGCGTGCTTCCTCGCACTTGGGACATGAGGCAGAATGTGCATGCTCATTACGGTATAGTATGCAATTGTTGACGCACACGTGGATGCGCTCATACTGCATGCCAAGTGCAGTGACATATGATCTAGCTCGTCGGTGATCCTGGGGCATGTGGTGATCTTTTGGCCACATTTTTCCCATCAAACTACAACAAAAAATCATATTCATACAATTGCAAGGAGGCACCATGAAGCAAGAGATATGTATAAAAATCCATATAACGAACTTATTCAAGGAGTGCATTGACACTTGCATTGCTCCAATCGAATTTTTCTTGCAAGTTGAGGACTTCCAACGATTCCCGGAGCACCAAGTATTGTGCATCATCATAAAGAGGTGTTCGAGCACTCGTCAGTAATTTGTCCTCCGTTGTCACTGCCTGTCGAATGCATTGTTGAAAATTCTCCTCTCACACATTGTGTTCATAAGCCAGGAACTCATCACACATGTAGACATGTGCTCATCCTCTACATCAAAGTGCTCCTAAGACGCCAGAGGAGGAGCTATCAAAGTAGAGCTAGTGGGAGGGTCACCATGTGCCATGCCTAATTCCCAAAAGCTCTTGTCTCTGTCGTTTAGCCTTGCGCACCGGCACACCACCACCAAACACAGACCAATGGGGCACCTCTTCAAGCCAGGGGGGTAAGTGTCTCTCTCATTTCTTCAAGCGTTTTTTCGAGGACACCAAAGCCCTTCGTTCTCCACGTAGTCCAAAACAATGTGCCTCAAGTGAAGGATAGTAGCATTGTGGATGCGGATACGAGTTGGGAAACAGAGTCAACCAAATCAAGGTATGAAGAGTTTGATCTTATGCAATTACATGGAGATACAATAGACATGTTTGAAGAGTAGGGAGTAGTGCAAACCAAGATGCTGGATGAAGACCATGGTGATGCGGTGTGGAGAGAGTTTCTCTCTACTTTGGCAGAGCATGATGCAGTGGTAAAAGAGGTGATTGAAGAGCAGCCATTTGGAGCTAACAGTCCAGTGGTGCTAATTGACTTTGAAGAGGTGATTATTGAAGGAAAAGGGCTTGATAGTGCTGAGATCAAGGGCATTGTTGATGAAGAAGAGAGCAAGGAGCCAAAGATTGTGGTGCTTCCAGTGTAGCAGATAGGGTCTGTGGTGGACAAAGGACAATTCCAAGTGATATCTTTGCTTCCCAAAGAGGTATGTGAGTTATGGGGTTGATGGGTGTGCTCATAGAAACAGTTGTGCAGTGTATGGTTGAGTAGTTGCAGGAGTCCTTGGGTGAGGCCTCCACTTTCTATGGTTGGGAGGGAGGGTTAGGTATGTAGTCAGATATGTTGATGTGCTTCTTGAGCAAGGTGGTGAGCATCACGGTGCTCTATTTGAATATGCTTGCACGCAGGTTAATGCTTGGAGTGATGGAGATAGGCTATGGGATGCCTATATGCATGACGGTCTATGTGCTTAGATAAAGCATTATGGGGTGCATCTATAGGTGGATGGAAGAGAACAGTGCCTGGTTTTTGACCCAGATAGAATTTATGAAGTGCCAACATCTGAGGGGTCTCTCTCTCTCTCTCTCTCTCTCTCTCTCTCTCTCTCTCTCTCTCTCTCTCTCTCTCTCTCTCTCTCTCTCTCTACATTTCAAAATGCATATATAAAGGTCTAAGTCACTAGAGACATACTCATACACACAAAGAAGCTTCCTCTTCACATTTCAAACAAAAGAATAGCATATGGAGCTTGATGAGGGTATCTACATGAAACATCCATAGGGCTTGGAGGTCAAACCTGAGAAGCCTACAAGGGAAGAATTGGTGTGTACATTGCATAAGGCATTTTTTGGCCTAAAATAAGGCTCAAGACACTAGTACATGTAGTTTGACAAGTACATGTAGACCCAGGCGTATGAAAGGAGCCAGGAAAACCATTGCTTGTATATGCAAAAGTTGGACAATGGTTCACTTACCATCTTGATAATATTTATTGATGATATGCTCAATGCTGGAAAGTCCAAATACATGATTACCATCTTAAAGAATTCACTTGCATGCAGTTTTCTATGAAGTATTTGGGAGTGGTCACTTTATTAGTATTTGTATCAAGAGGGATAGAAGCAATACTAGAGTTGTATCAAGAACCTATATTCACAAGAGGTTGTTGCATTGTAATATGCAAGGGGGGAAAGCTAAATTGAGTATCCTTAATGTGCATGAGATTGAGGGAGGACCTACTTTCCTTCATGACACAAAAACAAGGACAGACATGTTGGTGCCTATGCCATATTGAACTTGGGAGCGATCTTTCAAAGGAAAATGCAAATGATATTTTTTGAGTGAGCCTTTTTGGTTGGGAGTAAGCTTTCTGAGTGAGATTTTTTGGTTGGGAATGAGCTTTTTGGGTGAACTTCTCTAGGGAAGGATCAGCCACATGGCACAAGAAAATTCAAAATCTTGTTTCACAACTCAATCACAAAGCTCGCTCCCAACCTACACTCTGCAAACATGGTGGGTATTTTTATGCTTCCAATATAGTATCCTACTTGACAAGGTCTAGGATCGACAGGGTCAATTTTCTTTTAACTCTATCTAGACTTTGAGCATGGACACAAGGTAGCATATGAATGTATCAACAATGTAATGGCCAATAAGATGGACCATTGTATAGCGATCATGTTTTGACCAAGGAGTAAGGCTCCATACGAGGCTCCTCACAAGCAAGGCTTGTGTCAACAACTAAAATGTTACAATTTTGAAAACATTTGAAGTTTGTGCCTCCAAAAAGCTGAGGAGCAAAAAATCCATCAAAATATATTGACTAGAAAAGCTATTTAAGTGCACGGATCCATATCTTTATATGCATTGGGTGCAAGGTCAATCCAAAGCATATACAACTTGCCAAATTGCAAGCAAAATAAATACAAGAAAAAAAAATTCCATCCACAGCTATGAGCTAAATCCAATGTAGACAACCATACCATGGGGTGCTATATGAATTCTAATGCCAAGGGTGGTGATTCAATCAAGTCAATAAGGTGAAAAGTTTACAATTGTGAGTTTATTAAATTTTCTTGAAAGTCAGCTTGGCAAGGAACATCTACTTTTTTCAAGAAGGGCTCTACCGTTTGATGAAGTTTGATAGCTAAGTTTCCTGAGCTATCTATTGTCCACGTTGGGAAATATAAGGTACTTTATGTTTCTACAATATTTCTATATCGGCAAGAGCACCCATTGACTATGAGCACACATGCTCCATCGTGTCTTATCTTTTTGATGTACTTTTGCGAAGCAAGGCTTCAATTTTATGCATATTACATGGAAGCTTCCAAATTTTGAAATATTCTATCATCATAATACAAACTTGGGAGACTTTACAACATGTTTGAATGCTTTTCCACTAGAGGGTGTTGTGAACCAAGCCAAGAGAGCATGCATGGTTCACACAACAGCTCTCTATTTCTTAGTATACATGTCTATGAGCCAGATTCAGGCAACAACACTTGGCCTCAGAGGGGCAGCCAGGTTAGATAATTTCAAGTTCTTCTTGTTTTTTGTGCTTTTATTTTTACTTTGGACAAGATCTTCAGTTTGCAAAGCAAAGTGCTTTGACAGTCATCATGAGAAGCAAAGTGCTTTGACAGTCATCATGAGAACCAAGGCTTCTACCCCATGTTGTTGTATCTATCATTGACTTGGGATCAAGAGCAATGGTAGACAGGTTTGGGGCATTGGCAATAAGAGGATATAAGCTCACATTTTACGTTGGCAACGTAGAATTCTAATGTATCCATGCTAGTACAGATTATGCAAAGCACGTATGGTATCGGCTCAAACTATTGAGACCATGTTTTTAGCCAATGGCTTATCACTTTACTTTCTTGAAGGTGGAATTGATTCACCTCATCATTGTTTACGCTTTTTCTATCACAATAGCTACTCTATCAAGGCGAGGTATGACTTTGTTTGTTTTAAATGATTTTGATTGATGATTCTTGTGTTAAAGTTGTTGCAGTGGTTACCCATAGCTGTAACATATCTCCTTTGCTCATTGCATATGATTGCAATAATGGACACTTTATATCATTGATTATATGCATAAGGTGCATGCATTACAAATGATGCTCTTGAGAGGTAGCAAGTAGGCATAGCCTCACTGTCAAGCAGCTAATCCATGGCATGACATGAATATACTAAGGGAGCCTCATGGCAGGTAATCTCTTGTTTAGAAAACCAAAGAAATTCTAGTACGACTAACTTTTTTTGGTGTTGGAAACTTTTCTCTTCTTTTCATGGGAGATATGATTGTTTTAAAATCCACTTGTGAATACAATTCCACCTTGAGAGTATTTGATGCTTAGCTTCATCCAATTGTGAATCAGATTCCAATTTGAGAGGATCTCATGTTTAGTCTATAGCACTGATTTTGTCTATAGGAGTCACGATATTTGTAAGGTATGATTGAGCTAATGCCACATCATTCCATGAATGTTGATGGCCATTGACTGACCTCTTCACACTTGTACTTCACAAAAAGTAGTTTTTACTCTCCCAAGGGATAGTAGATAAATTCAACTTACCAAGTTGCTTACACTCACTATTGGTGACACCATAGACTATGTTGGTCATGATTAACTAATAGTTTAAGAAGTTTGTATGCAAAATCTAACCAAGGGTTTTGACTATGTAAGAGCAAAGAATTAGAGGATAGTAGTGTATCAAATAGTGCACCCTACAGCTATATACCTACATGGTAGGGTTTTGTTTGACACAAGTTGTTAGTCACTAGGTGTCCAACATGGTCTAGCACCTCATGGAGTTTAGTTTAGGTTCATGAGGCCCGAGGGTCCCCTCACTCATGTCATTGAGTGTTTACAATTACCTCCACACACAAGTACATCCTGTACTTGATGGAGGTCATTTTTTGTGATCATTTTATGAGACATATTTTACATGTGGAGAATACAAGTCTCTGGGATTCACATTGCATCTATTTACTTAATTATGTGTCACGACAGAGTCCCTACGTGCCGATCAAATCCATTTCTTAGACCATTTTGAGCAAGTCATATCAAGAACAATTTCAGTGGCCAAAAATTATCAAATACTGAGTAAGAATTGTTAAGGTTACAAGCATGGTCAAACAACATTAATGGATGGTTGTTTATGATATAGCAAGGCTATGTATTGCTAATGAAAATTTCTCATTGTTGGCACCTAGATATGATTAATTTTCACATTCTATTATGGTCCAAATGTGTTAGCAAGGCTTTCAAGTGATTGCAATGGAAAATATTTAGTTCTTTTCATAGAACTACTTACCCTACTCTTCTAGGGGTTATATGAGCCATAAGCGTCAGCAACTATAGTCATGAAAATGTAGGTTTGGATCAATTTTTGCTTAATGCATGCACACTAGATGTTAAAGGCCCTAGTGTTTAAAGGAAGAATTGGAACAACATGAAAATTCATGAAATTAATAGCTTATGAAGAATTTTTCACTATATGTGTGGTATCTCTATGAGATTTATTGTGAGTCACCAATCACCATAAGAGGTCATGGCTAGGTTTGGGTGCTTGTAGACAAGTTGACTAAATGTTGTAAATTTTATTTTGTTCCCTATTCAATCTCTAAAGGGAACCAAGTTGGTTGTTCATAACATTGTTGATTTCTCAACAATATTGCGAGTCAACACTGAATGCCAATAAGCATATTGCTTATACCCTCCTCTCGCACATCATTAATTTTTTCCATGCATCGATAGAGTATGCATATAGGGTTACATTACGTGGCTTGCATTAGCACACTATTGATAACCATGCACAGCACATATCCTAGGGCAATACCCCGTTGTCCGAGAGGACTCTAGCTAGGAGGGGGAGGCATTCTCAACGCAAACCCAACAGACTTAAAAGTACTAAAAGGGCACTGTTTTTTATGTTTTTGGATCTTTTTGCATTTGATTGTGGGGATTTCTTTTGAACCAAGTATATATGTCCTTATTTAACGTGATTCTACAGATATATGAGGAAAAACATTAAAAATGAGCCTCTAGTTGTTTGTGTGTGTGTGTGTGTGTGTGTGTGTGTGTGTGTGTGTGTGTATACAAATAGCACTTTTTTGAGCTAAAATATGATAAACGGAGCAATCCGATCAAAAATATCACAAATGAGTATACATATTGTGGTGTACACGAGAATAAGACCAATCTGAGTGTGCCTCCTCTATGGGAGTGCACCTCCTTATATATTATGGAAGAGAGTTGGTTACAACCATAACGTGTCCGACCACACTAGGTGGCCGGACTCTACTTGCACGTATGGTTGTAACCAACTCTCTTCCATAATATATAAGGAGGTGCACTCCCATAGAGGAGGCACACTCAGTTTGGTCTTACTTCCGTGTACACCACATTGGTGGAGGAGGCGGGCAAGGGTTAGTTAAAAAACCCTTTCTTGGTTTTCTTGGGAAGCCAAAGATGGCGATCTTCTCAGGGGATACATGGTAGCAAAGCCTTCTGTGATTCTGAGTGATAGCACCACTCTCTCAGCCTGTGTTAACGCTGAAGCCATGCACGCAGAGACACTTTAGTGCATCCTCCAAGCCTCTTTGCTTCTACTAAAGTTTCTTCAGCGGTCCAGGTCACCCACGCTTCTTATCCTTAGTTTTGCATTTTATGTAACCAGCGCCAGGCCGACACAGCTCCTCGATCAGTCAGCTTCGTCACTGAAATCTCTCATCTTCCATAGCAAGCTCTAGGTGGAGCTCAACACAGTGTGTCTGCTTCTGTAGTTTTTCTTGCAGAGCCTTTTTCTTGGTGTTCATCCTACAGTACGCTCTTGCCAGATCAGTTGCCACTTCACTCCTCTCAACTCTCTTCTTCACTTTCCCAGTTCGTTGGCAATCACGTCCAGTCTCACTGTGTCCAGCAATTGAAGATGATGTCCGGATCATTCCAGGAATTGAAGCTCAGAAATGGGATAAGTCCAGTTCTTGAAACTCAGTACAGTGCTCTTGCTCTTGCTACCAAAAATCCAGAAGTTGCTGCTGGCGATGAGATCAAATGGACTACAAGAAAGGTTGAGTTGAGGTCCATTTGTTGCTGCAATTTGAGAATACGCAGAAGTGTTGCAGGTTGCAAGCTTGGCAGTCGAAGAAAGATCGGCATTTGGCTAGGAAATCAATGCAGATCAGAGGATCCTCTTATGCATGGCATGGTGGCGTTTTCGCAGCTACCAACAAGCACAACTGCTCATGTAGACAGGGCACTGCCTACAACAAATTCTGGGTTGGGCCTTTTTGAATTACTAAGTAGATACCTCAGCATGGGTCTCGAGCTAGTCAAGCAACAAAAACTAGTACAACTAATCTCCTCACTGCTGCAGCTCCTCTTCCTTGGCAAAGAACAAGCAAAGAAACTTGCAGAAGTGATGACGTCGACGACGACCTTTGATGACACCTGGTGTTGGTGCAGAACATCAAATTTTGGCTCTCTTTGTCGCTTCTCCCTTAGCTGTAGCAATAAGTCCTCTCTGGCAATACACGCCTTCAGCTTCAGCATCGTGCTCATCAACACTGTTTTCTTCCTGCCCTCTAGAGCCTTAGCTATTCTTTTTGAGGGTGTATTAATTCTTATGCTGCTTTCTCTCTCATTTGTTCTTGCTCCAATCCTCAAGGTCGACTCCTCCTCATCACGGTGTCTTGAGGATGTCATCGTTCCTGACATAAAAGGGTTGCTACGAGTACTGTGGAGGGCACAAGAGTTTGCTTTTCAAAGAGTTTTAGTCCCCTTTTTTTCCATTTGATCTCACAATGGGTGCAAGACTTCTCTAATCACAGGCTGTCGTGTAGATCAAAGATCCTTCACAACAAAACTAGAACAAAATATCTCGATCGGCCAGCTCAACGTTGCAAGATTTCTATGCAGTCAGTCAAGTCGGAGATCTTGCAAGTGAGCCGAGCAAAGGGAGTTATTGCAACCACGTTGCAGAGGTGCCCAGTCTTTATGCTCTCATAGTTATCATACAGAACCACACAGTTCATCCTTTCTTTATGTTTTTAGTGATAATTTTTTCAACTACAGCTCATTTCGCAATCTACATTTGTTATCATCACACACCAAGCCCCTTTTGGAGATGATGCATGTCGCACAAAAAAGTTGTATCTTTTACCGTCGCTCCTATAGAAGTTCCTCGTCTTGTCCATTTCATTGGGATAGCGACCTAATGTTTGCACAAGCGAGATGTACGAGCTCCATGCCTTGATGATGATCCGCATGATGTCGAGTTTAGCCCCCAAGTTCAATTTCTAGCCCCTAAGTCATTGTAAGCTCACTCCCCCCAGATGAGGCGGTGGAGTTGATGCAATCACTTCAGTCACGTGGAGTCCCTTCTCAGTTCAATCTTGTAAAAAGATGTCCATATTTTTCTGCCTACGGGGGGAGGTGTGGTGTGTGGTCATGCAGGTAGAGTCCGGCCACCTAGTGTGGTCGGACACGTTATGGTTGTAACCAACTCTCTTCCATAATATAAGGAGGTGCACTCCCATAGAGGAGGCACACTCAGTTTGGTCTTATTCTCATGTACACCACAATATTGACTTATTTGGTTGTTTTTGAATTATTTTGATTTATTAGTATTTTACGGGTTAATTTAGTTGTTTTCCTTTTATTTTGTTACTTTTTTGGAGAAAAACAAAGAAATATAGAAAAAGCAGGTGAGATGATGACGTAATGACAAAAGAAAAATACATGAGTGATCAGCAAGTCAAGGGAAACATATGGTGAAGTCGGGATGCAATTACAAAAATGTTACAGAAAGTCCAATCCGACCAGTTTTTGGACGAAATGACATTTTTTTAGAAATGGGGCAAACATAGTTTAAATGGAGAAATTTTTGAGTCTAAAGTGCATTCACGACAAGATAGGAGCACGTGTCAAATTTTGTGGCAAGTGCCCTCGAGACCCCGATATAAGATATTTTGGCCTACTTACAACCTCATTTCCACTATTCACAGAGGAGAGTTTGAGAGACCTAGAGCGCGTGGATCTTCTACGGCTTTATACGATGCACACGAGACAATGATCAACACCAAACATAAGAGGTAGGCTCATTACCATGTGCTCTTCTTATTCAACACTAACTTCGACACGAAAAACTCAAGAAAGTGGCAATGTGGCATCGACCGGTAAAGACCAAAAAGGGACCGTAACTCAACAATCACTAACCCGATAGCTACAAGACCTGATAGGGGGTTAACCTTAAGCTAGATGAGCATGTCTATTCCCTCCAATGATGGTTTAGGTCAGCAAGAAAAACCCTAAATTCTCGGGCCCCGCACATACGAAACTTCATGTGTAGGTGCAAAATAGTTCCTCACTTATCATCACTCTTCTTGCTAAGCATACATAATAGCATAGTAATGAAGATGGAGAAGATGGAAAGCTTAAGCAGTGAAGCATGTCTCTTGGTTAGATTTGCATTTCATAGCCAAGAGTGTTGGTGTAGGCTCTCAACTTCTCGACAAGCTTAGAGAAGGAGATGGAGCTCTTGCACTTTGCACTTCACACAATGAGAGCGATTGTGTGTGTGTGTGTGTGTGTGTGTGTGTGTGTGTGTGTGTGTGGGGGGGGGGGGGGGGGGGGGGGGGAGAGTATACCCCCCAAGCTAGCTCCCTCCTTGCTTTGATTGACCCCCTCTTCTAGCTCAAGGTGGAAGCTCATTGGACCCATTCAAGCCTGGCCAATCACATGCAAAGTGCATATCAAGCAAGCATGCTAGCCTTGGGACAAGTGTCCCCCTTTCCCCTTTGAGAGAGAGGACTTGATAAATGCATACACAATTAATTAAACTAGCTAAATTATCATTGGACACCTTGAGAGGCCAACCAATAGGCTTTAGGAACACCATGAGGGCAAGAAGAGAGAATGTGTACACTTATAATAAGTGGGATGACTTGAATGAGCGTGCTATGGCTACCATTCACCTACACCTTGGTGAATCCATTTACTTTACCATAATGGATAATACCAATGCCAAAGATTTGTGGGATGCTCTTCAATAAGATTGTGATGGCAACAACTCCTTGAACAAGGTTTTCTTGATGAAGAAATTGATGTGCATGAACATGAAAGAAGAAATTAATGTTAGTTTTCACTTGAACGAGTACAACAACGTGTTTTTATAGCTTACTTCAAAAGGTCTCAATTTTAATGATGAAAAGAAGGTCGTTTTCTTGCTATGTTTGGTACCATCATCTTGGGATACTTTCAACACATCCATAAGAAATTCTGCACCCAATGGCAAGCTATATTACAGTAGTGTTACTGGTGTGTTTCTCACTAAGGAGAATCAACATCAATCTCTTGATGCGAGTGGGCATGGTGATGCATATGTGCCTACTGGCAATCGTGACAATCAAAGACAGTGCGATCATAGCCGCGGTCATTCTTAGGATCGCAGGCAAGGTCGTAGCAAGATTCGCGGCAAAGACATGCAAAATGTAGAGTGTTACTACTACCATAAAAAGGAAACTTGAAGAAAGATTGTTGCACAATGCAACATGATAAGGGAAAAGAGAAAGCAAAGTCTCACAAACCTAAAAGCAGTGTGAAAATCAAAGAGCTTAATGTGGTTGAGTATCCCGCCATTGAGACAGTTTTTGACGTGCCAAATGATGTGTTGATTTTCACATCGGATTTGAGTCTTGATGCATTGTTTGCTCATGATGAGTGTTATGCACAAAATTGGATTGTGGACTTAGATGCTAGCTTTCATGTGCTCCTCACAAGGAGTGGTTTTCTACATACACTGCCACACATGGCACGGTAAAGCTAGGCAATTATTATGAGCTTGATATATGTGGTGTGGGCAATGTCAAGTTTTCTATGTATAATGGCACTGAGTTTATGTTGCACAATGCCAGACATGTACCCAAATTGACAAAGAGTTTGACGTTAGTTGGACAGCTAGATGCTTTGGGTTACACTACCATATTTTCTCATGGTTCTTGGATTATCAAGAAGGGGAATCTGGTCATGCTTAAAGGCCATAAGTCTGGCTCATTGTACTCACTTTATGTCTCTTCCGTGAAAGAGAATTCTATTTGTGTAGCCGAGTTGCCGTCTACAAAGTTGTGGCATAGCCGGCTAGGACATATGATTCAAAAGGGAATGAAAGTCTTGAAGCATTTTGGTTATATCTCTGTGTTAGATTACTCTAACTTCTCTTTAGGTGAGCATTGTATCGATGGCAAACAGTCGAGGTTGATATGAGCACCATTGGACAAGGAGTTAGGGAGTCCTCTAGATCTTGTTCATAGCAACTTGTGTGGACCTATGACAGACAAGTCTCTAGGGGGAGCGTTACAATTCATAACATTCATGGTGACTCTACTAGAAAGGTGTGGGTTTATCCCTTGAAGAAGAAGAGCGACTTTAGTGTCTTTCAAACGTTATTAGCATTGGTAGAGAACCAATCGAGTAGAAATCTTAAAGCTTTGTGCAGTGAAAATGGAGGCGAGTACATTTCCTTTGATTTCAAGGACTTTTGCAGTAAAAGAGGCATTAGAAGACATTTTACCACTCCTTACACACTCACTCAAAATGGTTTGGTTGAGAGAATGAATAGAACCATTCAGAAATGGGTCACTTCTATGTTGTCTATGGCCAACTTACCTCAAGAATTTTGGGGAGAAGCTGTTACAACGGATGCTTACTTAATCAATTGGTCACCTAGTACACCACTAAAGTACAAGGTTCCACAAGAAATGTGGACGGGCAAAGAGCCCAATTATGACAGATTACGTGTATTTGGGTGTGAGACATTCTCACATGTGCCAAAAGCGCTTAGACAAAAGCTGGACCCCAAATCACACAAGTGCATTTTCATTGGATATGGTGTAGACGGAGAGATGGGATATCGTCTCTGGAACCCTGAATCAAAGAAGGTTATATGCCGCTTATAGATGATATTCAATGAGTCTAAGATGCATAAAAATCCAGTGAAAGACATTGAGTATCACAGAGTACATTTTGAGGATGTCTCCTCACCACCTTTTACACAAAATGTTGGACGTGCTAGTGATACACCTTCCACTAGTACACACACACACATGTTGGACGTGCTAGTGATGCACCTTCCACTAGCACACACACACATGTTTCTCTAGAGAGAGTAGAATCCAACAGTCAGGCACTTCAAAGATCTACTCATACATCTTGTGAACCTAAGAGTTTTGAGTCAGGATTAGACTACTTGCTAGTCACTGATTGTGGTGAACCCACTTGCTACAAAGAGGCCATTCAAATGGATGATAGCGTGAAGTGGGAAGAGGTTATGCAATCTGATTATAACTCAATCTTAGCCAATGAAACTTGGGAATTGACAGAGTTACGTACGGGTAAATAGGAATTTCTATGCAAATGGGTGTATAAGAAGAAGTATAATACAGATGATCCCGAGCCTAAGTATAAGGCAAAATTGGTTGCTAAAGGGTTCAAGTAAATGAAAGGTCTAGATTTCGATAAAATCTTTTCTCTCGTGGTCAAGACGACTACTTTTGTCTTGTGCTTGGTCTAGCAACCATTGAGGACTTGAAACTGGTCCAAATGGATATGAAGGCAGCATTTCTTCATGGGGATCTTGAAGAGGATGTTTACATGAAACAGCCAGAGGGTTTTGCGATAAAACTTGAGAAGCCAACACGGGTAGAACTAGTGTGTAGACTCAAGAAATATTTGTATGGATTACGCATGTTGTGTGGACACTAGGCAATCCACATATGTCTATGTTTTCTTGTTCGCTAGAGCGACAATTTCTCGGAGGTCATGTATCCAGAATTGCACTTCGTCTTCCACCACTGAGGCAGCGTATATTGCAATTTCTAGGTCCAGTAAGGAAGTTGTGTGGTTATCTCGTCTAATGGAAGATTTTGATATACTTATGACTCCAATGCTACATTGTGACAGTCAGAGTGCGATTACATTAGCAAAGAACCCGTGTTTCACTCCAAGTCGAAACACATAGAGGTCAGGTATCATGTGGTACGGGATATTTTGGCTAGCAAACGCATTGAGCTAGTCAAAATTCACACATATGAAAACCCAGCGGATGCTCTAACAAAGAGCCTAGCCTCATAGTGGTTCGCACATTGCATAGAGATGATGGCGGTAGGGTGAAGCTACAGTCATGCTTCATAATTTTTTACATTTGTACATAATATCCCCTACATTATTCACCTACTTGGTCTATCATAAAAACTAATATCTAACCCACCCAAGTTATTTTCTCATATTAAGTTGTTCACTTAATGTGGGAGAATAAACGGGAACAAGGGTTAAGATATTGAGATGTGCTTATAGATCTATCTCAACACAGGGCCAATGGTAAAGGGGCCCAAATGAGAGATGGTCTATCAAAGAGCAAGGCTAACCAATGGAGCATAAGACCTTAGGGTTAGCTTCATTGAAGACTTCCAATAGTTAGTGTAAAACTCCTTTGACCTTAGGTAAGTTAGGGCTGAGCTTGAGGTGGGAACCCAGCCCAAGCTTGAGGTGCTTGAGGTGGTAACATGGCCCAAGCTTAAGGTGCTTGACGTGCTTGAGGTGCTTGATGATTGAGATGCTTGAGGTGCTTGTCATGCTTGAGATGCTAGGGTTGCACTTGAGGTAAGAATACTACCCAAGCTTAAATTGCTTAAGGGCCAAGCTTGTGGTGGGAACTGGGCCTATGCATGAGGGGCTTGAGGTTCAAAAAATCAAGATTCAATCCCTACAAGGAGGGGGTGATCCCTACAAGAGGGGGGATGAGAGAGAACACCCACACTCTCACACAAGACATGCATGCTACAAAGAAATCAAAAGGGACACTTGTCAAGTTACTCCTCATGTTGCCCTCATGGTGTGCCTGAAGCCTATTGGTTGGCCACCCAAGGGATCCAATGATAATTTAGGAGAGTTAATTAATTGTATTTGCATTTATCAAGTCCTCTCTCTCAAAGGGAAAAGAGGGACATTTGTCCCAAGGCTGCCCTTGTTGCTTGTAATGCCTCCTGCTTGTGATTGGCTAGGCCTGGAGGGGTCCAATGAGCTTCAAGAATGAGCTACAAGGGGGGGTCGACCAAAGCAAGGTATGGGATTTCTTAGGGGGTATACTCTCCCACACACACTCACACACACTCTCATTATGCATTAGGCAAAGTGCAAGAGCTCCCTCTCCTTCTCCAAGCAAGTAGAGGTTGAGAGCCTACACCAACACTCTTGGCTATGGAGTGCAAATCCAACCAAGAGCCATGCTTCAATGCTTAAGCTTTCCATCTTCTCCTTCTTCATTACTATGCTATTATGTATGCTAGCAAGAAGAGTTATGATAAGTGAGGAACTAATTCTTTCTCCTATGAAATGTTTCTTCTTCCTCTTCCCTACCCTCATTCCCTGCTATTTTTGTCCACCTTCGAAGGTGTTTGAGGTCTTGGGACTGAGGCTTGCGATAGTTAAATCTTTCTTCAAAGTTTATGTTATGCTTGTGATACATGAAGCTTTCCATCTTCATTACATCACCTAGGTCACAAGGAACACAAAGATTGTATTGTAACAAGTCTCTCTTCATGGGAGAAATCATAATACAAATGCCTATTGGAGGGGGGACCGGCTCCACATAATAAAACCGGTTCATGCCAAGTTAGCTAATCTCTATGTTTATGTTTCTATATTCAATTATGTTCACCCGTTATGCTCACAAAGTAATTTCTCAAAAGTACTCTCATTAATTTCCGCTACTCTCAAGTTAATAGGCCAATTCCATTACGTTGGTATCAGAGCATTTGGTTTCGCTTTTCTTGCTTAAGAAGAGAGGTCCTTAAGTAGCCTATAAATGGTTGATGTTGTTAATTATATTAGGGTAAGTGGAGCTGGGATCTATTATCGGTTTTGTTGAGCTCATTATGTGGGATATGGTGCACACCTCGGGAGCTTTGGACTTAATAATGGATTCTTTTTAGACTTGCCTACGGCTTTACCATTATTGAGCCATAAGAAGTCCAAAAGGAGCTAGCCCTCGGCAACTCTGCTATGTTAGACTTACTCCACTACTTTCTATTATTGGGCCATAAGAAGTCCGAAAGGAGCTAGCCCTCGAGAACTCTGCTATGTTAGACTTACTCCACTACTCTCTATAATTAACCACTTTGAGCCATGGGTGTAGATACTTGAGAGCCAATTTTCAAAGGCTAAGAGGAGTGGCAACTAAGTTTTTGAATTGCCAAAGCATACACTAAAGTACATACATAAATTTTGTTAACATGGATGATAATAATCAAGAGAGTAGAATGAAAATTGATAGCTTTGATTTTGCACATGAAGGTGCTAATGATGATGCCCCCATGTTTGTGAATTATCTCATTACTAGGTTTATTATGTAGCAAGCTATGGGCAACCCTGCTTTGCAAGCCAAAGTTACTCAACAACTTTGCACTTATGGGATTTTCCTTCCTCTCCAAGAAGAGAGAGAGCTTAGGAGGCCTCTTGAAGAGACCCCCAAAAAAAGACTCAGGAATCCAAAGAGCAAGTAAGAAATGAAACTTTAAGTTCCTCTGAAGATGTGGCTCCATGAAGACGGCGGTCTAGACGATCCCCCACTCCTCCCAAGAGGAAAAGATCAACACACGGTTCTTCTCCTTGTCACTCCACAAGGGAAGAGAGGAAACAAAGGAAGAAAAGGGCAAGAAAGAGGTCACCCTCTTCTCCTTTTTCTTCACCTTCCTCCTCTTCCGATGAAAGCTATGACTATTCTCCTAGAGAATACAAGAGGGGAGGACATTTCAAATCATACCCTGCATGGCAAAGGTCATAAAAGCTAAAGAAGTCCAAGGACGGAGAAAAAAGTATCTCTTTTCTCACCTATTGAAGCGGTCCGGGGCGGGCAACAAGAAGAGAAACCTCTAGACACCCTTCAAGGCTCCCGTGCTGCTCAATGGGGCTGGGGCACAACACAACACAAACCAAAACAACAAACCCCCAGCCAAATCCCAACTACACAAGGGGCACCACCTAGTTTAAGAGCGAACTAGGACGCAAAAGAGGAGAATGTTTAGAGCAACCCACAAACAAGCAAGGAATTTACACTGACCCTAACACCAATGGAACACTCTCACACACTAAAACACGAAAGAGAGAGAGAGAGAGAGAGAGATGGTGCTCGGGCTGCTTTGAAGTGTATCGTTAATGATCAAGCAAATATATATATGTAAGAAAGAGAGAGAAGGGGGAAGGGGGTGCTTGTTGCACTAATGCCTTCTTACAAATCTGTCATGACCAATCAAAGTGAGATTAGTATTTGTTCAACATATCCTGAGTAAATTACACCACAACACATCACAAGAAAAAAGCCACCCCAATCTCTGTCTTAAGGCCAGGGGAGTCCTCTCCACCCTGTCGCCCTCTTACAGCATGTGGGATTTATGGCTAAATTGATAACAATACCCGGAGACAAGCTATCAAGAACTTAAATAAAACACCAAGACACTTACACATCATTATTTTCCATGACTTCACGTTGGAAGGGAGACAAGGTATCCATGATTAGTCCAAATTCACCCTCCTTGATTCAGCAAATGTTGGGCTTACACTAGTAGGAGAAATGATAGATTTCCATACTCTCAATTTAATGATCACTCTCTCTTACAATGGCATAGAGTTCCCTTGCTAATCACCCCTAATACAACACATACATATGCCTAATGCCAATGAGATTCCACTCAAGAGCTCCTTCTCAAGAGGTTGAGCTTGGCTTCTCAAGCTATAGCATAGTGCTCTTTCTTCTCCCCCTTTTTGTGCTAGCTACACCCTCCTTTTATAGCAATTTTGAAGGCTAGGGTTACTCATCCAACCATGGTTTGGTTAGATTTTCAGCAATTTATCTAATTTCTTTTGCTTGGAATTATCATGAAGTTGGTGGGAAAGAGAGAGGAGAGAAATGGAGGTGATAGGACTTTTCATAGTGGGTTAGTGTTAGTAGAGTTAGTATTAATTTACAAATGGAATTGGATATTTACAATGGGAGTATCCATGTAGGATACAAATAAGGAAGAAAAACTCTTAAGAGGTAAGAAAAGGTGGATTTCTTACAAGGTTGATGCCCCAAGTGTCTTGAGTAGGGCCAATTTTGACGCTTGTTGACGGTCCACTAGCTTTGACGGTACATTTTTTCTCCACTCTTGACCTTCCTTGAGAGACAAGGTAATTGAAGCTGAGTAATCAACCACCATGATGCTGTCTTTTAAGAGAAGAGGCTGAATTTTGTGGTTTTTTTTATAGATATGCGGAATTTGGAGGAGGAAAAATGAGACTAGGTGGTCAATTTTGGAATGGAATTGTGTGTGGGAGGTATGAGTTCACCATGGTTTCTCTTATTCTTCAAGGTTGAGGAGAAGGTGAGTAGGGTGCAGAGAGGAGTGGTGAGAGAGGTGGATGATGTGGAGAAGTGTGTGTGAAAGAGGAAAATGATAAAGTGGAAGAGAGAGTGTGGCTGCAGAGCATGGGAAAACTGGGGTCCACTAATAAAATCATAGCTCACAACTCGTAGCTCAAATGAAAAAATTTGAGGCAAAATTTCAGCCTACGAGCTACAACGTTTGTTTGTATCACCTTTTCAAATTCGGAGAGCAAGTGAACTTTAAAATTCAGCAAAACCGACATTTTTTTCCACTGCACAAGGTCCTTGTGGGTCCTTTGGATGATTCTTTTGAATACCTCCAGAGTGAGCCCCCATAGTGCATGTATGGCATGCCACCTACCCTACCTTATTTGTAGGTCTATAATTGAAGATATTGTTGAGATCATGATATAAGTGAATAGTACAACTACTAAGAAAATCAAATATTGAGGGGTCTAAAATATGTACATGTCAATATATAAATAATATAAGTGGAAAAAATATAAAGGGGTCAAAAGAAATCTCTCTCATTATGAGGCTATCATAAAAAGATAAATATTTTTGGTGTTCTGATTTTTAGAAAAAAAACAAAATAGATGTAGGAAGGGAAAAATCACAATAGTGAAAAAATATACACATAAATAAAAACTAGTTTTTTTGGATTTTTGTTGGGGTGGAGTTACACCAAATATAAGAGAAGCTTACATGAAAATATTTCTATATGGAATAAAGAGTATGAAAAATGGTAAGAAAAATTGTGGGAATGGTGAGGCAATGTACAGAGCATAAATAACACACACCTAGGTAGAAATATAAATAAATACCAAATAATTATGAAAAAATCTTTTATTTAGGCCCTATATACAAAGAAATATTATACATATGCATGGGCCATAATATAATTATTATTTTTTATTTTTTTTATTTTTTTGGCTCAACTAGCCCAATGACTAGCTAATTGAGGGTTTTTTATTTCAGTAAGGAGATATGGGAAAAGTCCCCTAACTCACACGCACCTATATACAGTGAAAGGTGAGGGTAACCACAGTGTTTGAGTGATTTGATAGGATGAGATAACTTACTATGGCAATTACAGAGAGCCGAAAAAACGGATCATTTAGCCCTCCCCCAGGATGATGTATATTCATGTACCATCATAAAGAATCTTTTCCAAAGAGAGTGCTTGAGAGTCCTTGACAAGATCTTCATTGTTTGGCCCTTGGATTTTGGTTTGTGTTACACTCATGCTTCATGAACAATACTTACATGGGATAGTTGCCTTTTGCTTTTGAGATCCTTTGGAGAAGGCGACTCAAGTAAGGCTTCAAGCGATAGCCGTTTACCTTCCCTGAGTGCTCTTTCCCATTCAAGTCCATAATTTGATAGTAACTTGAATTGAAAGCCTTCTTTCTATGTATGGCCCTCACCATCTTGTTTCAAATTTGGCATCAAAACGATTATCGAGTCGATTGTCATACCTTAGCACAAGATCTCCTTCATTGATGCCTTTGTCCTTCAGTTTCTTGCCAGCTTCTCCTTTGTCTGTGTGGCTTTCCTCTATAGCACTCGTATGCTGCTTCTCTTTTCCACTCAAGCTCAGCTAAGGTAAGAAGTCGATCCATCCATGCTTCTTGATCATCTTGTGCTGATTTCCATGAAGTCGCATTGTTGGAATGTTTAGTTCCATTGGCTGTAAAGCCTCTTGACCATAGACCAAGTGAAATGGTTAAACTCCGTGGCTTCCCTATATGTGGTTCGATACGCCCACAAGGCACCATCCAAGAAGTCATCCCACACTTTGTCTTGTTTTTCACCATCTTTCTAATGATGCCTGCAATGACACCATTAGCTTTTTCTACCAAACCATTTGATTGGGGATAGTAGGGTGTACTGACGATGTAGAATGCGAAGTTCTTCACAGACTTCTATGAGCAATCCCTTTCTAAACCTGGAGCATTATCAAAAACAATCTCCAAAGGTGTGCCAAATCTAGAACAAATGTGAGTGTAGACGAATTTGCTCACTGTCCTCTCATTTACCTTTGCCACACTTTGTGCTTCCACCCACCTAGTCATATAGTCTACAGCCACTAGAAATGTAGATTTTACCATTTTTTCCTAGGCAGAGGACCCATAGCATCAATGCCCCACTTTTCAAAGGGTCCATTTTGCAAGCACAATTTGCCCTTGGACCATAAATCAATCTTCTATTCCCATTTACCTGACAATTGTGACAACTTTTACACCAATGTTGGACATCCACATGCAGACTTGGCCAAACATACCCCGCAAGCAAAATCTTCTTCACAGTTAATTCTTGGGAAAAATGACCACCACATGCCTCTTCATGCAAACCTTTTAGAATGGCTGGAATTTCCACGATAGTTGGTACTCTTCTACACACTTTATCCTTCCCTCTTTGATAGAGGGAGCCTTCTAGGAAGAGATACATGCTTCCCTTCTTCATGAGTCTCCTCTTCTGAGCTTTTGTGAAGTCTGGTGGAAACTCACCCTCCAAAATGTAGCCAATGATGGGAGCCAATGACTCCAATCCCTGGTACCTCGGTTGCTTCAGAGCAGCCGCCACCATGATGACCTGCACTTCTCTCTCAACACATGTAACTGCTTGTTGTGCAAGTAAATCGGCATCTTCATTTTGTTTCCTCGGAATATGATATAGTTGCACTTCTTCAAACTGATTAAACATCCTACGAATGGCATGAACGTTTGTCCTTAAGCTTTCATTCTTGCATGCCCAAATGCCTAAAATCTGTTTAACAATGAGAAGTGCATCTCCCTTTACCATGAGACGTTTTATCCCTTAGCCAATGCACATCTTCAAACCATGAAGTAGTGTGTCGTATTCTGCTTCATTGTTGCTAGTTGAACCTGGTAGATTGACCTTCTCTTTCATGACCACCTCTCCACTTGGGTTGAGCAACACTAGCCCTCCCCCTGCTTTCCCTGTGGCTCATTGAAAATCTCCATCAAAGAACAAGGTAAAAGCATTGGGAATACTTTTTGGTGGTGGCAATGGTGGGGTCTTTACTTGAGGCACCTTAATTTCCTTCTCATGTACCCTATAAGTGAGAATCCCTGCCAATTGTGCACGCACACTATCTTCTACCTTGAAAGAGTATTGGAACTCTTGCAACTCCATAATCCACTTTGAGATCCTAGTACTAAGATTCATTTGAGATGACACCCAAGGGAACAAATTTTCTGCAGTGAGAATTACAAAAGGTTTTGGTAGCAGGTAGGATCAAAACTTTCTCACCGCAAACATGAGAGAAAGCATCATGAGTTCTGCTTCTGTGTAGTCTCTCTCCAAAGCATTCATGACAATACTAGCAAAGTAGATGGGTCGCATCCTTGTACTGTGGGGATCTTGTTGTAGCAACACAGCACCAATTGTTTCCCTTCCAACACTAGAGCTAGCAAAGAATGTGTACTCCCAACAAGGAGGCATGAGTGTTGGTAGCTCTGACAAAATGACTTTAATGTTACAAAAATACTCTTCAAGCTCATCAGACCATGCAAATTCTACTTGTTGTGTCAACTTTTGCAAAGGATGAAGCAACTCCGAGGCTAAGTGAATGAAGCATGACATATACTTCACTTTTTGAATGAATGAGATGACCTCCTTAAGACTCTTGGGTGATGGTAGCTCAATAAGAGCCTTTGCCTTCGAAGGATCCACTTCAATGCCTTTGTAAGAAACTTTATGACCAAGCAAGATTACTTCATCCTCAACTATATGGCACTTGTCGGGGTTGAGTTGACCTCCCATGTCGTAGAGCTTCTTTAAACCTTCTTCTACCCTTTGTAGATGCAATGATTTTGAGCTATAAATACAGAAATCATCAATGAACACCCTAATTGACTTTCCAAAGAATGCTTGAAACACCATATTCATGAAACGTTGGAATGTTGCAGGAGCATTTTTCAGACCAAATGGCATGACTCTAAAAGCATAACAACCCCAAGGAGTGATAAAGGTTATTTTCAATTGATCCTCCAATGCAATCCCTATTTGAAAGTAACCTGAGTAACCATCTCACACAGTGTACTTCTCATGACCAGCTACCTCATTTAGTATCTCATCCTGGAATGGGAGGGGAAAGTGATCTCTCTTTGTTGCCTCATTGAGGGGACGGTAATCCACACACACCCTCCACTTGCCATTTTTCTTAGGAGTGACAACAACAGGAGAGACCCACTCTGAATTCTCCACTGGATAAATGAAACCTGCTGCTAGAAGCTTTCTTACCTCCTTGATTAGAGCCTGTTCCTTTATAACTCCTAGCCTTCGTAGCTTCTGAGCTTTAGGTGTGGCCTCAGGCTTTAACTCAATCTTGTGTTGAACAACATCTACCCCACACAAGTCGGTGTAGTCTTTAGCAAAAAGCCTAGGAAACTTCCTTAGCACACATTTGAACTCCTCTCTTTCATCCTTTGTAAGTGTTGTTGATAGCATACCTCCCAGCATCCCTTCATCTTGAACACCTTCGTTCTCTTGAGGACCTACCTCCTCCAAGCCTTGACAAGAGGTCTCTTGGTTGCTTGGCTTAAACCTTACCCCCATGACTTCGATGGAAGACTCAGTAATGCTGCCTCTACTTTCTTCTTCTGAAGTGCTATCGGTCCAACCTTCTTCCGTCTCACTTTGAGATGATTCTTCATGGAGCTCCTCTTGGCGTTGCTCCTTCATGTCAAAGACAACCTTCTAATGATTGTCTTTCCTGCAAATTAGGTTTCCACTCTCCCAATCCTGCAAAGCTCGCATTTTCATTAGCCATGGTCTCCTTAGGATAAATGGGTAACCATTTCCTTTGGTAGACATTGAGTAGCGTTAAATGGTAACCTTGCATTTTCACTACATTTCTACTCAAAATGTATATATTTTCTATCAAAGTATTAACCTAGTGTTAAATCTCTCTTTCCGTAATAGTCTTTTTCCATACAAACACCTTACCCTTCTTAGATCTTTATGCATTTACATCATATTTCTCTCTTCATGCTAAATGTAAATAGTAAACTTAATTCTACTCTCCTAGTTTTTTACTGCACATTCTTTTAACTAATTACCTTTACTAATTTAAATAGCTATCTACATCCCATAATTTGTAAATAAATAATTTATGGGCACTTATCTTACCCATCTTCTCTCAAGGGTAGGGTTAACCTTGTAGGCCTTCCCTTCCCCACCACTATGTGACCCAAGTCTTGGATCATTTACTTGTGTTGGTCAACAAATCTTAAATATAATGTATATCCCCAATAAATCAAACTTTATTGGAGCCTACCTCATTTGTTTAAGGTGGATTCTCTTTTGAAAAAGCATGCTACACCTTGGATGCATGCTAAAGGGCCCCCTACAAGGAGACTTGGTTCAAAAGATGTTCTGGATGCATCTTGAACGCCTTAGCTCGTGGTTAAACTTGAGGAACACTCCGAAATCATCTTAAACACTTTGAGGAGGTCAACTTTGCCTTTTACAGCACCCAATTCTGAGTTACAGGCTGAAAGTTATGGTGAAAACAAGGTGCTGCAGACACTGTTACTGCAGGTCAAAGTTACAATCAGGTAAACCACAAAGGTGAAAAGTTTTCTTGACTTCTCCAACATTCTAAAATACCAATGGGGAGTTAAAAACCACTTGCATGTGGAGGGGTCGGCTCAAGATGCTTCCAAAGACACAACAAACAGGATGGGGACACTCTGCAGGAGCCACTGGAGGGACATCATGGTGGGGCCCACATACATTATCAACCCTTATGGAGCCTCCACGACCTAAAAGGATATTTTTAATGAAAAAATAAGTCCCTTATTTTCATAATTGAAGGAATGGTCAAAAGGGAACCTAACTATGGTTAATTACCTACCCTAGTCAAGTTTAACCTAACCCAAGGTCTTGTACAGCTATAAAAAGGCCCTTTGGCAAGCACAAAAATACACACACCTACTCCATTGCTGCAAATAAGCTCCTCTAAGGTTAGGGAAGCCCTAATCTCTCTCTCCTCTTGTCTCCCTATCCATTTCCTAAGCTCGCTATCATAAGCGGCACCATAGAGAGAGCATCAATATGCTATTGCTACCATTCTCTTGCAAACATTTCTCTTATCATACTCATCCCTAAATAAGGATTGTAGATTCTATATGAGAGCAAGGATATCAAGTTCAATGATCTATCTCATGGTTTGATCAACAAATTGTTGCAATTGGGGTGTCGTCGTCACACTTTTGCTCTAAACGCATGTAAAATTGGTAAGCCTATCTTGGCAGCTTCTCATATTTTGTGCTCATTGGGTTGCTTGTTTGTTGAGAAAGTTTTTGTGCACCATGGTGTCTATTTTCTTGGCTTCTCTCCTTATGTTGTGTGTAAGTAAGTCTTGGGGGTGCATAGATGGAGAAGAGCTCTCTATGCATGCCGCCTTATGTGTGTAAGTAGTCTCTTCTTTTGGGAAAGGAAAGGAGTTGTCAAGTATTTGTGCATTGTGGTGTTTTGAGGTTTGAGGTTTTGTGATTGCTTTTCTTAGAAGTATATGAGCACTAATATGGTGAAGGTCAATCTTTGCATGTGAGTTTGTGCAGCGTTCAAAGGGATTGCTTAAGGAGTGTGTGTTGAATGGTTGAAGGGCATTTTGTGTTGAAGCACATAAGGAAGGTGTGAGTGTGTGTGTGTGTGTGTGTGTGTGTGTGTGTGTGTGTGTGTGTTGTATATGGTTTGTTTTGGTTTCCTTCTTTCTCCATAAAAGAGGGTGGTGCCCCTAAGAAATATGCGTGTGTAGGGTCTCACGGAGTGGTTGTCTGGTGGGAGCCTTGAGTTGAGCCCCATCTCAAGAAATCCGCTCTTATAAAAGTGGTGCCCCCACTGAGGAACTTTCCTAATTGCCTTCTATTCTCCTCATGAACAATAGAGTTGCACCATATGCTTTTCATTTTTCACAACGCATCAGAATTAACATTTGTGTAGATCGCAAATTTTTTTACCAACAACGCATTGTTTTTATGTTTGGAGCAGACAGACTTGGTGAAATCTTGGCATCTCCAAATCCCATCATTCTTCCATTCATTAATTATGATGATTCATTTGATGTCCATGTTTTTATTTTGTTTTGAGGCAGGGACAAGAGGCGCTTAGATAGCGATCCACTCAAAGGAAACTTTCTTCAAGAGAAAGAAAAAGGAGAACACATCAATCTGTGCACATCATAATTGCTACAAAATTTAGATTTCAAGCAACCATTAGGAGAATTTTTGGACCCACTCGCCTTAATGAAATTAATGCCTCAATCAACCCTTTTAGTTTGCCTATGATAAATTATGAACTAACACTTGATGTATATATTTTCATTTTGATGTGATCACTCATCGTAGTCAAAACTTTGTGGTACACAAACCTCCTTGTATTGTAAAAATGTCAAGCACTTTTCCTACCTTTCATTCTAAAAATGGTGAGGATGCACAAGAATTTATGGATAATTTGGAGATGGCACACCTCATCTCTGGGAGAGATCAAGAAGAGGTAAAGTTGCGTGCTTTTCCACTCGTTCTCAAAGGGGAGGCTAAGGCATGGTACGAGGCCTTGCAACCTCAAAACAAAACCGATTGGGAGAGGCTACGTGCAATTTTTCTTGCCAAATTTGGGCAAGGAGATACTCCAGAGGGTCTTTGGAATTGTCTACTTCAACATAAACAGGTATTCCTTGAAGACTACCCATCTTATGAGGCCGTTTTCCTTAACCTATGGGATAGATGGGAGGCTACCTTACAAAACCAAGGCGGTGCACCAAACTTTCTAAAGAAAGATAGGTTCATGGCTGGCTTGTATCCAATTTTGAAGACCGAGGTAGAGTTAAAATTACCATCAACATTTGAGGAAGCACGTGAGGTAGCCATGGTCAAATTCAAGAAGTTAAATTTTCAAGCACATAGAACAAGGGACCTAAATGAAGTCATTGAGAGGGATTCTTCACCAAGCATGGGAGCACAAGTTAGGGGCTCTCTTGCCCAAACTTCACAAATAGGGGAAGGATCACAACAAGAGATCTTGCAAAGATTAACTCAACAACTAGAGAGTCTCACCTTGAATCTAGTGCAGGGCCTACCCCAACAACGACAACCAAGAGAAGGGAATCGCAATCAACGGCGTCAAGCACAAGAGTTGAGATGCTGGAATTGCAACAAAGTTGGTCATGGCATGTATAATTGCCCTCACCCTCGAAGGCTTCCAGGGGACATATACCCTCCTAGACCCCCTCCGCTCATGGTGCAGCAAGAGCATGCTCAAGCCCCGCAAATTCTTCGTCGACCACCACCACCTCCAGTGGCAAACATCCCTCCTGTCCCACCAGTGGAGGAAGAGAGGGGAGTGAATGTCATAAAACTGGAAGAGGAGATAGAGGTGAGCCCTATACATTTTGATGTTATGCCAGCAGAAAAGCGCACAAGAGCACACAACAAGGATGAAGACACAAGGAATGAAGAGTCAAAACTTGCAAGGAAGGAGAGGAAGAAAAATTCAAAGAAGGAGGAAGGAGGCAAGAAGCAGAGGTCAAGGCGAAGGGAGATCGGCATCAACGATTTTCCATTAGGAAAGAATATGGAACCCTACAACATCTTAGAAGATTTGCAAACTCAAAAGCCCAATATTTCTTGGCCTCAACTCCTACATCTATCACCCAAGGTGAGAAAGCATTGGTCCAAACTTGTAAGCACAAGACTCCCAAGAAAGAAAGAAAAGGTGACAGTAAAGGCATTGACTTCAAAGCCACAACAAGATGTGGAACCTATTGTAGATGCTTATGTAAGGGGTAGGAAGGTATCCAATGTGTATTTTGATGGTGGAGCACAAATGTGTGTGATCACGGAAAGAGCCATGAATAGACTAGGGCTTGAAATCACTAAATCCTCTAATTGTCAAGCTAGGCTGGCCAACAATGCAAGTGTGAAGTGCCTAAGGATCATCGAGAATGTAAAAGTTTCTGTATGTAATATAGATGCACGTGTGGACATGTATGTTATGCCAGCTAAGGGGGAGGGCTATCCCATCATCCTAGGGAGGCCTTGGCTCATTGCTGTGAATGCAGATCAAAAATGGGGACGAGGACAATTGATTCTCAAAAAGGGGCAACATGTAGTATACGATTGGCATGAAGGAAAGCAGCTCGACATCAACTATGAGACCACGGCTGATGAAGAAAGTGAAGAGAGTTTTGGCTCAAGCGACGAGGAAAGTTCAACCACTACATCCAATAGCGAAGAAGAATCATCTTTGGAGGTAATGGGAATCATATTCAACACATCAAAAACTCCATCAATAGAGGTTGACCCAACAAAGGAGCAAACAAAGGATGACAAAGGTGACTACAAGCACTTTGAAGACTTTGAGAGGATGCTTGCAAAAGATCTTACCCCTGAGGAGAAGCGGTCCTACATCGATATGCTCAAGAGATATTCCAATTTGTTTATCACTGATTACTCACAAATTAGAGGTGTGGATGTTATAGAGCATGGCATAGAATTAAAACCAAGTACTAAACCTGTGGCTCAAAAGCTAAGGCGCCTAGGAAAAATACAACAAGAGGCACTTTTGACAGAGGTTAACCGACTCCTCAAAGCTGGTTTCATTTACCCTGTGTCTAACTCTGAGTGGGTGTCCCCAATTGTAGTAACCCCTAAAAAGAACGAAAAATGGAGGGTCTGTGTTGACTACAAACCGCTCAATGCTGCAACAAAGAGGGATCATTTTCCTCTTCCTTTCCAAGATGAAATCTTAAACGAAGTAGCCGGCTATGAATGTTACACAGTGTGTGATGGGTATTCAGGGTATTTTCAAATCAGAATAGCAGAAGAAGATCAGTTAAAAACCACTTTCATCACACCTTGGGGTTGCTTTGCCTATAGAGTGATGCCATTTGGGCTCACAAATGCTCCTAGTACCTTTATAAGGTTTACAACTCTTGTCTTTCAGCCCTTCTTTGGAAAGTCAATTAGGGTTTTTATGGATGACTTCTGTATCTATAGTAGCCAAAGACTTCATTGCCAAAAAGTTGAGGAGGGTCTTAGGAGGGTTCATCAATTTGGGGGACAGCTTAACCCTGAGAAGTGTCACATTGCAGAGTCACAAGTGGTATTGCTAGGTCATGTGGTTTCTTTGCAAGGAATTCAAGTGGATCCATCAAAAGTAAATGCTCTCTTGTCACTACAACCACCAACGACAACCAAGGAGCTCATGACTTTCAACCACAAAGTAAGGTACATGTCTCGTTTCATTCACCTTCTAGCGGAAGCTATTGCACCTTTGCACAAGCTAGCAAACAAACCCACATTTGAATAGAGAGAGGAACACAAATTATTCTTTACTGAAGTAAAGGGTATTCTCAACTCTCTTCCAACAATAATGCCACCAAATCCAAAGGATACATATTACATCACGCCAAGTGTAGGAATGGAGGCCATCGGTGTAGTTCTCATGCAAAAAGACCCAAAAACATGCTACATGAGGCCAGTATACTTTGAAAGCAAAGTCATGACCGCTGCAGAGAAGGGCTACACCGATATGGAGAAGGTGGTATTCACAATTATGTTTGCGGTAAGAAAGTTCCGATCATATCTCTTACCTACACCATTTGTCATTCTCACCATGGAAAACAATTTACCATATGTTGTGCAACACATGAGCCTCTCATCTAGGATAGCCAAATGGGTTCTAGAACTTCAAGAGTTCGAATACACTTTTCTTGTGGAAGATAGCACAAGGGCAGGTCTTGCAGACATTCTCACATACAAAGTGAGAGAAAGGAAAGAGTCACCAAAGGCAGGAGACAAAGCTACACCACAAAATAATGAGGAGGAGATGGACAATGCACACATTTTGTGCTTTGATGGAGCTTACCGACGACAACACGATCAGGCAGCAGGGGGGGTTCTTATTCTAAGTCCACAAAGGGAAGTTCTTGTTAAGAAAGGTATCACCTTGGAAAATGTTCATTCTAATAATGAGGCTGAGTATGTCACCTTAAAGTTGGGGCTTGAAGAATGTAGAAAACTTGGCATCGAAAGACTTATAATAAGAGGTGATTCCTTACTAGTTATTAGGCAAATCCAAGGGATATGGAAGTGCAAGAACCCTACTCTAGTGGAGTGGCTTAGACAGGTGAAGGCTTTGATAAAGAACTTTGAAGCTACACAGGTACAGCATGTTTTGAGAAACCTCAACAAGGAAGCAGATTATCTCGCCAATGAGAAACTTCAGATCATGGTGGGAGGTGTGAAGCTCTACGAACCAAAGTACCAAGGCCAAGAGGAATTGAAGGACATCATATTTTTCCTCCAAACTGGTGAGTGCCCTAAACACTTGGATAAAGTGCAAAGGCATAGATTGGTAAAAAAGGCAACTCCTTACCAACTCATAGGAGATGATCTGTATCATAAAGGGAAAGATTTGGTGCTAAGAAGGGTGCCCTCTGTTCAAGAAATAGAGAGAATCCTCTTTTCATGCCATGATGATGTCTGTGGGGGTCATTTTTCTCATGATATTACAAACAGGAAGATTTTACAAGCAGGGTTTGTTTGGCCAAGTCTACACCGTGATGTCCAGCATTGGTGTAAGTCATGCAAAGGTTGTCAGATTGCTGGAAATCGACGACTCACTTACGAACCTCCAGTTCCAATAATTTCGTATGGTCCTTTTGAGAAGTGGGGTGTGGATGCAATAGGCCCCTTACCTCGCACATCTACCGGGAAGGTCTTCATCATTGTGGGAGTAGATTACATGACACGATGGGTGGAGGCAGCAAGTACAACACGAATTACAGCCGAGGAGGTATCAAAATTTATCTTTGATCACATATGCAGTAGATTCGGCACACCTTTAGAGATTTTTTCAGATCGTGGTCCAGGGTTTAGAGCAGAGCTCTTAGATAATCTTTTGACAAAGTTAAAAGTCAAACATTTGCATTCTACACCTTACTATCCTCAGTGCAATGGGTTGGTTGAAAAGGTGAATGGGATGATATGTAAGATCATTTCTAAGCAGGTTGTAGATCGACCAAACGACTGGGATCGTCATTTGACCGCAGCTCTATGGGCATACAGAACATCTTTCAAGGTATCCACTCAATTTACTCCTTTTCATTTGGTATATGGACAGGAGGCACTCCTTCCTATTGAGGTGGAGATTGCAAGCCTACGCATTCTCTCACGGGGAGCAAAGAGGCCAAAAGAAGCTTTGCAGGAAAGAATTTTAGATCTTCAACGACTTGAGCTTGATAGAGAAGAGTCCATCGACTATTACATTGCCCAAGCCACAAGCAAAAGGGACAAAATCAACAAGAAGCTCAAGGGGAAAGGATTGAAGGAAGGTATGTTGGTTCTTCGCTATGATAACTGACTTGATACTCGACTTGACAAAAAGTTTTTGCAAAGATGGGAGGGACCTTTCATGATAAAAACAAAGTTTAGGAATGGTAGTTATAGATTAGCAGATTTATCAGGAAAACTCCACAAGACCAGAGTCAATGGATGGAGATTAAAGCCCTATTTTCAACGTATCAATCCGTTGATAGGAAGTCATCTACCTACATCGTCTAAGCTCCAAATTGGCATGGCTCCCTTCGGCTTGGCAAATGCTCCACCTATTTTTAAAGCTTTGATGTGCAAAGAAGAACCATCCTTGGAATCTCAACATACCCAAGGGAACCCTCCCATCTCCGATTTATGGGATTGAGGTAATGAAAAGCAGGTCTAATGGAGTAAAAGAGTGTATATCACTCCTCCTTTTTTTTAAGAAAAAAAAAGAAAGAAAAGAAAAAAAAGAAAGAAACGAAAAAAAAAAAAAAAAAGAAGAAAGAAAAAACTCTTTTGCTTCATCTATTGACATGAATGATCCTAGATGAAGGGGGAGGGCTAATATGAGTAGCGTTAAATCGTAACCTTGCATTTGCACTACATTTTTACTCAAATGTATATATTTTTTATCAAAGTTTTAACCTAGTGTTCATTCTCTCTTTCCGTAATAGCCTTTTTCCATACAAACACCTTACCCTTCTTAGATCTTTATGCATTTACATCATATTTCTCTCTTCATGCTAAATGTAAATAGTAAACTTAATTCTACTCTCTTAGTTTTTTACTGCACATTCTTTTAACTAATTACCTTTACTAATTTAAATAGCTATCTACATCCCATAATTTGTAAATAAATAATTTATGGGCACTTATCTTACCCATCTTCTCTCAAGGGTAGGGTTAACTTTGTAGGCCTTCCCTTCCCCACCACTATGTGACCCAAGTCTTGGATCATTTACTTGTGTTGGTCAACAAATCTTAAATATAATGTATATCCCAAATAAATCAAACTTTATTGGAGCCTACCTCATTTGTTTAAGGTGGATTCTCTTTTGAAAAAGCATGCTACACCTTGGATGCATGCTAAAGGGCCCCCTACAAGGAGACTTGGTTCAAAAGATGTTTTGGATGCATCTTGAACGCCTTATCTCATGGGTATACTTGAGGAACACTCCAAAATCATCTTAAACACTTTGAGGAGGTCAACTTTGCCTTTTACAACACCCAATTCTGAGTTACAGGCTGAAAGTTATGGTGAAAACAAGGTGCTGCAGACACTGTTACTGCAGGTCAAAGTTACAATCAGGTAAACCACAAAGGTGAAAAGTTTTCTTGACTTCTCCAACATTCTAAAATACCAATGGGGAGTTAAAAACCACTTGCATGTGGAGGGGTCGGCTCAAGATGCTTCCAAAGACACAACAAACAGGATGGGGACACTCTGCAGGAGCCACTGGAGGGACATCATGGTGGGGCCCACATACATTATCAACCCTTATGGAGCCTCCACGACCTAAAAGGATATTTTTAATGAAAAAATAAGTCCCTTATTTTCATAATTGAAGGAATGGTCAAAAGGGAACCTAACTATGGTTAATTACCTACCCTAGTCAAGTTTAACCTAACCCAAGGTCTTGTACAGCTATAAAAAGGCCCTTTGGCAAGCACAAAAATACACACACCTACTCCATTGCTGCAAATAAGCTCCTCTAAGGTTAGGGAAGCCCTAATCTCTCTCTCCTCTTGTCTCCCTATCCATTTCCTAAGCTCGCTATCATAAGCGGCACCATAGAGAGAGCATCAATATGCTATTGCTACCATTCTCTTGCAAACATTTCTCTTATCATACTCATCCCTAAATAAGGATTGTAGATTCTATATGAGAGCAAGGATATCAAGTTCAATGATCTATCTCATGGTTTGATCAACAAATTGTTGCAATTGGGGTGTCGTCGTCACACTTTTGCTCTAAACGCATGTAAAATTGGTAAGCCTATCTTGGCAGCTTCTCATATTTTGTGCTCATTGGGTTGCTTGTTTATTGAGAAAGTTTTTGTGCACCATGGTGTCTATTTTCTTGGCTTCTCTCCTTATGTTGTGTGTAAGTAAGTCTTGGGGGTGCATAGATGGAGAAGAGCTCTCTATGCATGCCGCCTTATGTGTGTAAGTAGTCTCTTCTTTTGGGAAAGGAAAGGAGTTGTCAAGTATTTGTGCATTGTGGTGTTTTGAGTTTTGAGGTTTTGTGATTGCTTTTCTTAGAAGTATATGAGCACTAATATGGTGAAGGTCAATCTTTGCATGTGAGTTTGTGCAGCGTTCAAAGGGATTGCTTAAGGAGTGTGTGTTGAATGGTTGAAGGGCATTTTGTGTTGAAGCACATAAGGAAGGTGTGAGTGTGTGTGTGTGTGTGTGTGTGTGTGTGTGTGTGTGTGTGTGTGTGTGTGTGTGTGTGTGTGTGTGTGTGTGTGTGTGTGTGTGTGTGTGTGTGTTGTATATGGTTTGTTTTGGTTTCCTTCTTTCTCCATAAAAGAGGGTGGTGCCCCTAAGAAATATGCGTGTGTAGGGTCTCACGGAGTGGTTGTCTGGTGGGAGCCTTGAGTTGAGCCCCATCTCAAAAAATCCGCTCTCAACATGACATAGAAATCCACTGCCTTCTTAATGCCAAAGGCCTCCACAAAAACATTTTTACAAATGCCTACGCACCTAGCCTTGCTATTGTTTGCCATCTTGACCTTAATTTCAGGTGTCTCATGGATGTGCATGCCTAGTTTTTGCATGAGTCCCTCTGTCATGATGCAAATTTGTGCACCCCCATCCACTAGACCTTTCCTAACCAATCTTCCTTTGATGTAACAGTCTAGCACCGGTGTAATGTCCTCATTCATTTCAGCTTGTGCAATTTTTACAACAGGCACACTCTCTTTTACCTTTCTCCTAGTGCTAACTGCCCTTGTTAAATCCCTCCTTACTTGTGGACATAATGCAAGAAATTGAGGCCATGAAATATCAGGACCCTTACCTCTCATGTCTTCCAACAAGTTGTACGGAGCCATACCATGTCCAAGAGGGAAGTCTTGGAGGTTGATACGATGTCGAGTCCTCTTGGTTTCCTTGGTCTCCTTTGCCTTTTTGCCTTGTCCATGGTCACTCTGTGATGTGACTCCTTCTTTCTCTTTACCTTTCCCTCGGCCACGCTTAATGCCATTGGCTTCCATGTCAACCTCATTTGAATTTGTCACCTCTATCACATGCACATTTGGATCTGGCAAAGGTGGAACTCCTTCTACCCCTTGTGGAGGTGGTCTTGGTCCATTTGGCCTTTGTAGAAGCCTTGGTTGTTGACCAGCTCCTTCTCCTGCATTCATCACTGGGTAATTCAAGTTAGGTCTCCCTGGCTCTTCACGGGGCCAAGGAAAATTATACATCCCATGTCCAGACTCTCCACAATTCCAACATTGCAAGACTCTCCTAGTTCGTGGCTCTCTCTCTCTTCTGACTTCTTTGCTTGTCCCTTTGGACCTACAGCTTGTGCAAGGTGAATTGACAGGCTGCTTAAAGATTCATTTAACTTCTCAATCCTTCAGCCGTTACCTCAGGAAGCTCCCTAGATGTTGATGCTTGTGACTTACCTTTGGGTCTAAGACCTTCTATTGGAACCTCTCCCCTCAAGCACTTGAGTTTCCTATACTTCTCAGCAGCCCTAGTTTCAGCTGCATTAAAAGTAGCAGGTGCACCCGCCTCAACTTTTACCTTAAGGTCAGGAAAGAGTCCGGCTATGAACCTCTCCTTCTTTAAAAATTATGCACCATCACCAAGGTTAGCAACATTTTGTATACATAGAGCCCAAAGACGTAGAAACTCATGCTTGTACAAGTAGTAGTCATCTAAGTCTTTTTGCTTATGAGAAACAATGTCTTGCCATAGTTTTTGAGTGTTTTGGGGATCAAAGAAGTATCTCTTAAAACGATTCAAAACTTCTGTGTAATTCCCCTTAACTTCCTCAGGCAAAGAGTCAAACCAAGTACTAGCATCTTTCCTAAGGACCACCTCAAACATTTCTACACGTTCTTGATCGGTTACTATCCTCTTGATACGGCAAGACATCTTGAAATTTGCTAAAAATAATTCTGCATCCTCTCCAGGCTCTCCAAAGAAAAGAGGATATCCAGAAATTTGGCGTTGGCTCTCCATTATTATGAAAGATTACAACACGAGTTACAATAAGAGATACAATAGAGATTTAGAACCACTCGCCTGCAAATGAAGAAGTAAGAAAATACCACTCTAGGTTTTCTTCTTCAGCTATCCAAGCTTCAATGAGGTCTCGATTTGTTTGATCAAAACAAAAAGGTAGACTATTGATGAGCTCTAAGAAGGGTTGAAATTCTTCAAAGCTAAGGCGATAAACAAAAATCTCTAGAACTTCATTTTCTGGATCCAAAAGAGCAACCACGTCCCAAGTGATAAATTGCACTTGCTCTACAATTCCCAACGCACAAGCGGTTTGTATAAAAACTAGATCTTCATGCTCGTCGAAGGCCGTGAGAAAGTAGCAATTGACTAGGAGCTCCTTTCCTTCGAGTTCCACACAGTCGGAGTGAGGCAACCTTCTCACAATTTCAATAAGAACATCCTCATCAAGTCCAATCAAGTTTGCAAGATTTAAAGACTCCACTTGTGCTACAAAATTCCTGGACAAAAACTCCTTAGGATTATGGTTAAATCATTCAAAAGCATAAAGAGATTTACAATGTCTCTATGAACAAAGTGTCATAGAAAGTAGAGAAGGATGAGAATTTATACAAATTTGCAATCTTCTCTATGCTCTCTTTATTAAGACAAGCTCTGAATAGCTCCTATCTCCTTTGTTGAAAGCGAAAGCAAGACTATTAATAAGACGCAAATGAGGGAAAAATTCACCAAATGTGAGTCTATCAAGCATGAACTCTGGCCGCAAGTTTCCTGAAGAGTCTTCCTCAATGTGAAATGCACTCGCCAAACGCCAAATTTCACTCTATTTACCAATCTTAGGGCACACACTAGTTGGATGAATGCGCGGTCTTCCTTAGTGCCCAACAACAAGAGGAAAATGGAATCCACGCGTAGGACCTTCCGTCTTAACTTCACCACCCTCTTGTTATGAGGGAGACGCCTTACTACTTGCTCCTGCAACTCAATTGGTAATAGAGCTAGATCTCTAAGGATTGAACTTTCACTGCACACACATTCCCAGTTAGAACAAATGATCGTTTTTTTGTTTCTTGTAACAACTTGGACAAAGAAAAAACAAACATACACACTATTTTTCCGGGCTGCACTTCATTTTAAAATAAAATGAACACATGTACATCAAAAGAAGTGTGGTAGTTGATGAGAGGTAGAATGACAGGGTTTGGTGATGCAAGAATTTCTCCTACTCTTTGGGCACCAAACATGAACACCATTCGTTGTTGAAAATGGATCTTTCTACTAATTGCAACGTTTATTCTAATGTGTGGAGTAAATTGAAAGGGAAAAACCTCTATTCCTGGGCCATTATCCATGGCCTATGCATGTCCTAATGCTTAAAATAACACAAAAATATAGACTTCCAAGCTAATATCGTACCTAATGAGAGGCAAAATAAAAGGATTTACCGAAGTGTTTATCTCGGCTAACCTAAGAGGACCTAAAATTCTACGAATTACTCGCTGAAATTGCAACTTAGTACTAACAATTATGTGTACCTTTTGCCTTGCAATGGGAATGAAGGGATCATACAAATTATCGTGATTCATGCAAGCTACTTGATTATGCTAAAGGTTGAGCCTTCACAAAACATACACAAGCCTTTCCTCCGTGGGGGCACCAATTTGAAGCGGTCCGGGGCGGGCAACAAGAAGAGCAACCTCTAGACACCCTTCAAGGCTCCCGTGCTGCTCAATGGGGCTGGGGCACAACACAACACAAACCAAAACAACAAACCCCCAGCCAAATCCCAACTACACAAGGGGCACCACCTAGTTTAAGAGCGAACTAGGACGCAAAAGAGGAGAATGTTTAGAGCAACCCACAAACAAGCAAGGAATTTACACTGACCCTAACACCAATGGAACACTCTCACACACTAAAACACGAAAGAGAGAGAGAGAGAGAGAGAGATGGTGCTCGGGCTGCTTTGAAGTGTATCGTTAATGATCAAGCAAATATATATATGTAAGAAAGAGAGAGAAGGGGGAAGGGGGTGCTTGTTGCACTAATGCCTTCTTACAAATCTGTCATGACCAATCAAAGTGAGATTAGTATTTGTTCAACATAGCCTGAGTAAATTACACCACAACACATCACAAGAAAAAAGCCACCCCAATCTCTTTCTTAAGGCTAGGGGAGTCCTCTCCACCCTGTCGCCCTCTTACAGCATGTGGGATTTATGGCTAAATTGATAACAATACCCGAAGACAAGCTATCAAGAACTTAAATAAAACACCAAGACACTTACACATCATTATTGTCCATGACTTCACGTTGGAAGGGAGACAAGGTATCCATGATTAGTCCAAATTCACCCTCCTTGATTCAGCAAATGTTGGGCTTACACTAGTAGGAGAAATGATAGATTTCCTACTCTCAATTTAATGATCACTCTATCTTACAGGGGCATAGAGTTCCCTTGCTAATCACCCCTAATACAACACATACATATGCCTAATGCCAATGAGATTCCACTCAAGAGCTCCTTCTCAAGAGGTTGAGCTTGGCTTCTCAAGCTATAGCATAGTGCTCTTTCTTCTCCCCCTTTTTATGCTAGCTACACCCTCCTTTTATAGCAATTTTGAAGGCTAGGGTTACTCATCTAACCATGGTTGGGTTAGATTTTCAGCAATTTATCTAATTTCTTTTGCTTGGAATTATCAAGAAGTTGGTGGGGAAAGAGAGAGGAGAGAAATGGAGGTGATAGGACTTTTCATAGTGGGTTAGGTTAGTAGAGTTAGTATTAATTTACAAATGGAATTGGATATTTACAATGGGAGTATCCATGTAGGATACAAATAAGGAAGAAAAACTCTTAAGAGGTAAGAAAAGGTGGATTTCTTACAAGGTTGATGCCCCAAGTGTCTTGAGTAGGGCCAATTTTGACGCTTGTTGACGGTCCACTAGCTTTGACGGTACATTTTTTCTCCACTCTTGACCTTCCTTGAGAGACAAGGTAATTGAAGCTGAGTAATCAACCACCATGATGCTGTCTTTTAAGAGAAGAGGCTGAATTTTGTGGTTTTTTTTATAGATATGGGTAATTTGGAGGAGGAAAAATGAGACTAGGTGGTCAATTTTGGAATGGAATTGTGTGTGGGAGGTATGAGTTCACCATGGTTTCTCTTATTCTTCAAGGTTGAGGAGAAGGTGAGTAGGGTGCAGAGAGGAGTGGTGAGAGAGGTGGGGATGATGAGTGGAGAAGTGTGTGTGAAAGAGGAAAATGATAAAGTGGAAGAGAAAGTGTGGCTGCATAGCATGGGAAAACTGGGGTCCACTAATAAAATCATAGCTCACAGCTCGTAGCTCAAAAAAATATGAAAAAAATTGAGGCAAAAGTCCAGCCCACGAGCTACAACTTTTGTTTGTATCACCTTTTCAAATTCGGAGAACAAGTGAACTTTAAAAATTCAGCAAAACCGACCGTTTTTTTCCACTGCACAAGGTCCTTGTGGGGTCCTTCTTTGGATGATTCTTTTGAATACCTCCAAGAGTGAGCCCTCCATGGTGCATGTATGCATGCCACCTACCCTTGACCTTATTTGGTAGGTCTATAATTGAAGATATTGTTGAGATCATGATATAAGTGAATAGTACAACTAAGAAAATCAAATATGAGGGGTCTAAAATATGTACATGTCAAATATAAATAATATAAGTGGAAAAAATATAAAGGGGTCAAAAGAAATCTCTCTCATTATGAGGCTATCATAAAAAGATAAATATTTTTGGTGTTCTAATTTTTTAGAAAAAAAACAAAATAGATGTAGGAATGGAAAAATCACAATAGTGAAAAAATATACACATAAATAAAACTAGTTTTTTTGGATTTTTGTTGGGGTGGAGTTACACCAAATATAAGAGAAGCTTACATGAAAATATTTCTATATGGAATAAAGAGTATGAAAAATGGTAAGAAAAATTGTGGTAATGGTGAGGCAATGTACAGAGCATAAATAACACACACCTAGGTAGAAATATTTAAATAAATACCAAAATAATTATGAAAAAATCTTTTATTTAGTCCCTATATACAAAGAAATATTTACATACGCATGGGCCATAATATAATTATATTTTTTATTTTTTTGGCTCAACTAGCCCAATGACTAGCTAATTGAGGGTTTTTTATTTCAGTAAGGAGATATGGGAAAAGTCCCCTAACTCACACGCACCTATATACAGTGAAAGGGTGAGGGTAACCACAGTGTTTGAGTGATTTGATAGGGTGAGATAACTTACTATGGCAATTACAGAGAGCCAAAAAATGGCTATCACTATGATGGCACCTTTGGTGCTACCAACAAAGTGTTGGCCTTCATCCAGCAATATGATGTGGCCTTTGGAGACGAGGGCTTCATGGAGTCCTCCAAGCTACACCATGTAGCTATGCACTTTCAAAAATCAACTCGTCAATAGTGGGCTAGCCTTCGTGGCAACGGCGAAGTCCCAAAGACATGGAAAACTCCACGAGTTTCCATCATGAAGCAATTCCTTGCAAGCGATGCAAAGGACAAAGTGCTTACCGATTGGTGCATCTTGAAGCTTCTCTCTCATGAGTCTATCCACAAGTATGTAGACAAGTTTTGGGATTTATATCTCAAGGATACTGTCTTTCAAAAGATAGACTTTGTCGAGCAAAGGCAGCAATTATGTGTGAGATTACCTGAAGAGATGGCCGAATACATCAACTCTCAACGGCGTGGTTCTATCAGTGAAGTAATCCATCACACCATGGTTGCTTCATGCATCAATTTCTATCAAGGGGCTAGACGGAATGTCAAGCCCACGGAAAACAAAGACAAGAATGATACAAAGGGGAAAACCAATGCTCAAAATTCTTCCCAAGGCACTTCGAACAACAACAACAACAATCGGCCCAAGGAAAAGGGAGTTTACAAAGGGAAAAACAAACTCTCTTATGAAGAGCTTGAAGCTTTTCGCAAGGACCATAAGTGTTTCAAGTGTGGGGAGCAAGGACATGGTTATTGTTCTTGCCCCAAAAAGGATGCTTGCAGTGAGACTCCTAGGGATTCCACCATTGAAGCTCCAAAAGAGGATGCTCATTGCAAAAAATAATCACTTTCCTATGCTTAGGGAAAGGTAAGAGAGCATGATGCTTTCATCTTGTTTGACCTTGGCTCTACTCATAAATTCATATCCACAGAGTTGGCCACCAAGTTGGGCATTCAAGCTTTTGAGATGGGAGATATGGTAATGGCTGACACAGCTTTCAAGAGATAGAAAACCTCCGCTACTCCTTTGATTGGGAAGTTGAGACTTCATGTCCAAAGCTATGTCAACAAAGAAGACTTTTTCATCTCTCCTCTCCAACATGAGGATGCTATCCTAGGGGTGCCATGGTTTGATCGCATGGCTACCAATATGAAGTTTGTTGAAAGGAGAATCTACTTCACCTACAGGGGAAAGAATATGTATATAGATGCTAGTGAGCGTGGTTGCACCATTCCATTTGTAAATTCTCCTGCTTTTGATAAATCAATGAAGAGATTAGTTTCTGCGTACATGATTTTTGTCAAAGAGTCTCTAGAAGATCCTAATGTTTCATCAAATGTAAATGGTAGGAATCAAGAAGAGTTAGACTTGTCTAATTTTCTAAAAGGATTCCAAGATGTGTTCATCGATGATATCCCTATGGACTTACCTCAAAAACAAGAGGATGATGACCATCACATTGAGCTCCTTCCAAGAAACTCACCACCTAACAAGCCTCCTTATCGAGTCTCACAAGATCAACAAGAGGAGATCATGAGGCAAGTACAGGAATTGGTATACAAAGGGATGGTGAGGCCTAGTTCCTCTCCCTTTTGTTCTCAAATCTTTTTAGTGCAAAATAAAGATGGTACATACTGTATGTGTGTGGACTATCGAGCACTAAACCATATCACTATCAAAAATAGATTTCCCATGCCTCAAGTAGAAGATGATCTATTTGATAAGCTACAAGGCTCTACCTACTTCAGTAGGATTGACCTTAAGAGTGGCTATCATCAAATAAGGATAGTGGATGAAGATATCCTAAAGACCGCGTTTCGCACAACGTTTGGTCTTTATGAATATCTAGTCATGCCTTTTGGTTTGACTAATGCACCATCTACATTTAATTGTCTAATGGAGAAAAAATTTAGACCTTACTCCAAATTCACTAGAGTGTTCTTTGATGATATCATCATCTACTCCAAGTCTTTGGAGGAACACAAGAAACATCTCCAAGTGATTTTTCAAGCATTGAGGGAGAATAAGCTTTTTCTCAACCAAAAGAAAAGTGAATTTTTCCTTCAAGAGATTTAATACCTAGGTCATATTATCTCTCAAGATGGTATCCGTATGGATCCATCGAAGTTAGAGGTAATAAAAGCATGGCCTAATCCAAGGAATCTACATGAGCTAAGAAGCTTTATTGGTATGTGTGCATCTAAGTTGCATTATTCGTTATTCGGGAGACGTATAATACGCGAATAATGGGCGTATTATTCGTTTATCTAAATTATACGACCGTATTATACGGTGCCACATCCGCATAAACGGCCAATCGTATAACTTCTTGGTTTTTCGATCGAAATTATTTTCGATCAAAAATTATAACGATCGAATATGTTAGTATATATAGCAGCACGCAACAGGCCTCACACCATCTTTCACAGTCAGTGTTTTCCATGTGAGTACTCTCACCAAACGATCAAAAAAGTAAATTGTAAAAAAATAAAACAATTTGAATTTAATAAAAATTAAAATTCAATAGAATTTAAGTTTTGTGATTCAAATTTATGAATTTGTTTTGAAAAACTTAGTAAAAAGTTTGTATTTTGTGAAGAGTTTAATCTCTCACCTCATACAAATTGTAATTATAAGAATCACTTGTCAATGTGTTCAATTAATTGACACTTGAAAGTGACTAATAAAGAAAAAGTAAGATATTATCGTTGTGTGTAGAGTGTACTCTCACATGAGATAATTAGTTTAAAAATATAATTACATAAAAATTAATTTTATGTAATTTAAAGTTCGATTTTGATGTGTAGAGATATTCTCTCACTTCAAAATGAATATAATGAAACAAAATTATATTTTTACGTTTTGTGTAGAGCTATTCACACTGCTATGCTCTCACTAGAGTAAAAATTTAGGAAAAACATGTCCAAAAATATTGATATTCTCTTATCTTTATTTGGACTGCAAAATCTACCGTACTGTGTGAGAGCATACACATGCTCGCATTGTAGATAGATAATCGCTTAAAAAACTATGGTAAAGTGTGAGAACTTTTTGTTCGCACTTTACATAGATACAATAACTATCAAGTATTGTAAGTGATTATCGTTTTGACATTAAAAAATGTCACTTATAGCTCTTGTATGTATAGCAATTTATAATGATAATCATTTTAATACTTGATTTAATTATAATTATTGATTATCGTAATGTGTTAAAGCTACAAGCTTGCACTTTAGATAAATCGATGCAATTTATATGTAATCCAATGGTATTGTTTTTTATTATTGTATTTTTGTTCAATCATTGTTTTTAATTATTTCAATTTCATTCAATCATTGTTAGTTAAATTAATTTAATGTTTAATTGATTTTGATTATGAAAATGATCATTGACTTTGTTTTTACTAGCAAATTACTTTTGTGCATCATGGTGAAAGGACAAGAGTGGAGTTATGTGCATGAGTTGAAAGCTGGGAGAAATACATCTCGACTTAAATGTAAATCTTGTGGCCACGAGTTCAATGGTAATGCAACCAGAATTAAAGAGCATTTATTTAAATTCCATGGCAATGTTGAAAAGTGCGGGGCACCACCAAAAGATATTCATGAAAAATTTGCCATGTATTCTCGCAAAGTAAAGTTGATTCTTCAGCGAAACATAAAGGTGATGTTTCTAAAGATATTCATGCGAATATTGAACCATCTGTATGCAATGAGGCAACAGAAGAGGTGTGTACCACTCAAGTAAACGATCAAAGTTCTCAATTGAAACCTCTTCATGGACATGCTTCTACATCAAGAGAAGTTCCTAGGACAAGCAAATCCGGCAGAGCGTCATCCAATGGACAGACAATGCCTGAAGCATTAGGTAAACAATGGTTGCTTGAGTTGCATTTAAAATGGACACAAGCATTTGTTGCGTGTGGCATATCGTTCAATGCTATGCGCAATCCAATATTTCAAGATGCTTTGATGAGTACAGCCAAAAAAGGATTTGTGCTTTCTGACTATAACAAGATGCGAACTGAATATCTTGATAAAGTCAAAGACAGTACTGAAGCCATTCTCAAACGCACAGTTCTAGAGTTTGTTCCAACATATGGATGCACCATAGCATTGGATGGATGGACTAACTGTCAAAAAAAACCTTTAATCAATGTAATGCTTATTAACCCTAGAGGGGCTATGTTCGTGGAAGCAATTGATAGCTCATTGAAAGAGAAGACTATCACCTACCTAGCAGGGTTGTATGAGCATGCAATTGCAAAGGCAGGTGGACCAAATAATGTGACTGCTATTGTCATAGATAATGCGGCCAACTACAAAGGAGCAGGAAGAGCTATTCAAGTCAAGTATCCAGAGATTTCTTGGGTACCATGTGTAGCTCACACTTTAAATTTGCTTTTGAAAGATATTGGTAAAATGGCATGTGTGAAGAAAAATTTATTGGATGCAAATCATGTGGTGAAATTCATTAGAGAGCATCAATTTTCGTATGCTCTTTTTTGAACCAAGTCACCAAATAAAGCTTTGCAAATATTTTGCGCGACAAGGTTTGCTACGGCATACTATGTTCTTGCTGCTTTGCAAGAGTTGAAGACTGCATTGATGGAAACCTTAGCAGATAGAAGATGGGATGGATGGCTCAGCAAGTATCCAAGTTATCAGGAAGCAGCTGGTCGGATGTGCGCAAATAGTAAACTCGCCAGTCTTTTGGCGTAATGTAGAAAGAATAGTAACTGTGTCAAAGCCATTTGTAGATTTTTTGAGAGCAGTTGACACAGATTCTTTTATTTTTGGTCGAGTCTACTGGTATATGTCAGAGGCTATACGCAAGCTAAGAGAAAATCTTAGTTTTGGTGCAAAGGATAAAGCTACCATGATTACTATTGTTAACAAGCGTTGGGTGCAGTTGCATACACCATTGCATGGTGTGGCTTTTGTATTGGATCCTAAGTTTCAAATGCATCAGCAATCTACCAACAAAGAAGTTATGTCCGACTTCAAAACAGTGTGCTCCCAACTCTTAGGGCACGAAGATGGAAAAACGGCTTTTCATCAGTGAGTAGATTATGCCAACAGAACTGGTATGTTTCAGGATCCGTGGCATATAGATGCCATTGGCAAAACAAGTGCACCTTTATGGTGGAAGGAGTATGGTGGAGAGAAAGTGGAGCTGCAACACATTGCAGTTAGAGTTTTATCAGTAGCTGCATCAAGTGGAAGTTGTGAGCGAAACTGGTCAGCATTTGACTTTGTGCACACTAAAAAGCGAAACAGACTTCATACTAAACGGGCTGCTGATTTGGTGTATGTTTTTTGCAATATGTGACTTATTTATAAGCCTCAATACATTGCAACTAGAGCCGCTCAAAACCAATATGGAGTCTTCCAAACGCATGAAGATATTTCTGCAAAAGTTGATGATGATGATGATATGGAATGGGAGATAGTTTCAGAATGCTCAGATATGGACGAAGTAGATGATATGGTTGCAGTTTTTGAAGATGGAGATGATTTATGAGAGTACCATTCATATACTTACTAAACAATTTTTTGTATATGATGAAAGAAAGTGTTATCTCGTTGTCGTTCACATCAAAACCTCTCTCTTTCTCTCTCTCTCTCTCTCTCTCTCTCTCTCTCTCTCTCTCTCTCTCTCTCTCTCTCTCTCTCTCTCTCTCTCTCTCAGACGCACATATTCACTCACACTCAAATATAAACTGCCGATAATATCTTGTCGAATAAAAATTACATAAAGTCGATGCAGGTTTGAAATTACAACAAGGTTCTGGGAAATTACTCAATCGAAAAGAATTTGATATAATTTTGAGATTACAAAAAGCTTCTGAGTGACATTTGAGTTTGATAGATTTTCTATAAGTTTATCTATGGTAAAATCTGTAATTCCTAGCTGAGGGGATGGTTGAGCAACATCTGTATGTGAAGTGGTAGTATCATCTGGCAAAGGTCCATACAATGATTCATATCATTGAAGCTTTGCTTGTGCATCACTTAACTCTATTTCAAGCTCAATAATACGGACACGAAGTATGTCTGGTGTTTCTCCTTGGCTGGCAAGGTCTTGTCCTTGGCTGGCTAATTCAGTCAGTGTTTCTGACTCTTCAGGAAGTAAAACAATAGGACGCTTGCGAGGAGGCATTGGATTATTAGCATTGCATGCTGCCACCTTTTCTGCAATGCGTCCACGTCCAATGCCAGCAGTGCCTGGACGATCTGACCAATCCACTCTCTTCAGCAAAACATATTGAACATAGCATTGCTGGATAAAGTAAATTGCTACTTGGTTGTTGTTTGGTAGGCATCTCTCTTGTCGTATAAACCTTTGCAGCAATACACGTGCCAGTTCTTTATGTTGCAAATCAGAGAGCTTTAACGGAGCTGTATCTTTTGCATTACCACTTATTTGAAATAGTTGATGGCGTACAAAGTGATTAGGGCAAAGATTTTTGCACTCTTTAAGGGTTAATGGTTCGCCCTACAGCTCAGATTCATCTTCTTCAATGTTGGCAATAGTAGAAAGATCTGCTTGTCCACATCTAACTTGTTGTTCTTTAAAAATTGCATGAGCTTCAGCGTGGTTGAGTTCTTCTTCCATATCTGCATATCAAGTGAACATGTCATTACTTTTAAATACCCATTCAATTAATTTGACATTGGATAGTATATCGAATGACAAACATAGATATTTTGTTCAATTAAACATACAATTAAATCTGACACCAAAAGTAAAACAATGATGAAATCATGAGACTGTGTTTTCATTAATCATCAGCTGGTCGTAAGCCAGATGTCATTACAATGTTGTAACCCACTCTATGGGCACCATTTAAACATAAGGAGAGATCAAAAGCATTAGGCCGGGTTTTGGGGTGAACGCGCTTGCCGGTTTCAAGATGGGCAAGTACATTACTCAAAAAATGTCTCTTGCTTTGTTCCTGGGGCTCTGGTAAGCACTTCAAAATGCGTTTACATGTATGACACATGGAATAAATATCCATAGCTTTGGTCCAGGAGGGAGGATTACTAGATATACATTTCGGGGTTGCCCATGGATAATCTCTCTCATATTGTTTTCTAGTTTCTATCTGCATATCGCGTAGAGGAGGAAAATCGGTTGTCGTATTAGTTTTGGTGCATGAACCCCAATCCACAATGCCGGCGTAAACACTTTTTTCACCAAAATGCAGCATCATATTGCGAGAGTGTAGATCATTGTGGAGGTAGTTATGCGTATGTATATACTTCAGAGATTGGAGGAGAGCATTGATGATCTGCAAAATATTCTCCCGGAATAGCTCTATTGTTCCTGCAATGAGTACGTAATCGCGAATGACAGGCTGGCTGCCGGCTTGCAGTGCATTCTTTGATCCATTGCTCCACATGGCCGCCATTCCAAAATCATGAAATGAGCATTGGTCGCTCCACGTGGCGCACCATGGCAAGAGGGTAGATAATACCTCGATGTGAAATACCAAAATTGTTGCTTCGTCTTTGACCTGTTGCTCCATGGTGGGCCCATGTAAGTGTACTTTGAACACTTTTGCAGCATACAATTGATCTTTGAAAGCGGTATGTGTGACACCCACACACTTCACATGTGCCCATCTTCCCTCTCCCAGCTGTGGAGCTTGGATATTGAAGACGGTTGTGTCGGGTAAAAGGTGTAAAATAGGTGGTAGCTGAGAGAGGTCTAATGTAGCAACGGATGACGTTGTAGGCTCTGTTCTAAGAATGATTTCTAGTTCAACAGCAGCTTCACAAGAGCTGGCTTTCCACTCTTGAACGCTTTGCTGCTCTTTCTAACTTTTCCTTGCTCTTGAACTCCGTGTAAAGCTATTGCACAAGATGTATGCGCTCAGCTATGTTTGGCAAGGAAGTAATTACAGGATTTTTCAGTTCTTGAAAGGTTTTCATGATCTGTTCAATGGTTTGTGATCTGTCCAATGGTTTGTTTGACCATGTTTACTAAAGCACCTGATGTCAGGAGGGCTATGTCAAAAATAGCTGGTGCAAACTCTACGTGGAGCTTCTCAAACACAGACTTGGTCAGAGTCTCTGGAAGCTGATAAAAATGCTCCAGAGCGATAGGGTTTAAACAACGCCTAATCTCTGCCTCTGACGTGTAATGAAAGTGTCTCACAATCACTTCGAAGACGAACTTTCATTGATGTTTCGCTAGCTTCATGGCTGCCATATCTGTATGACAAAATTATAAATTAAGAATCTTACGAAAAGATTGTACACCATAGTAACATAGTTATTATATAGTGAGTATTAACCCTATATATATTAAATGATGATACAAACTTATTAAACAATATTAAATTATTGCAAATAAAAGAGAAAATCTTATGATTACAAACCATATTGTGTGAATCGAACATGAAAACTAAATTAGAGAGAGAGAGAGAGAGAGAGAGAAACAGGCCAGGAGTGTGAGATGCTCTTAGCACAAGAACTGGACCCTGCTATGTGCAGAAGTGTGAGATGATGAAAGAAATTACATCTAAAGGGTTGTAAAATTGTACATGTGAACAACTCAGCTAGTGTGAGATATTCTCAGCACAAGTCCTGGATGCTGTTGTAAAATAGATTCATAGTTTTTATCAATCTAATCCCTGATAAAGTGTGTGGAACTCACAACACAACTATCAACAGATAAATTAACAATTGCACATGTAAGTTACCTATCGTACGTCCAAAACAACACCAAGTCATTTAATGATGAAAAATAATGTCATTTTGGAATTTGAAACACACGAGTAACCAGTGAGGCGGTCCGGGGCAGGCAACAAGAAGAGTGGCCTCTAAGCACCCTTCTAGGCTCTCGTGCTGCTCAATTGGATTGGGGTTGGAAAAAACAACAAACACACACACAAACCTGCAACCTAACCCTACACAAATTTGGGGCACCACCTAGTTTTGGATGCGAACTAGGACGCGTAAAGAGAAAGAGACAGAGAGAGAGAGAGAGAGAGAGAGAGAGAGAGAGAGAGAGAGAGAGAGAGAGTGCTCGGGCTGCTTTGAAATGTATCGGCAATGATCAAGCAAAAACAATTATATATATATAAGAAAGAGAGAGACGGGGGAGGGGGTGCTTGTTGCATTCATACCTTCTCACAAATCTATCATGACCAATCAAAGTGAGATTAGTATTTGTTCAACATAGCTTGAGTAAATTGAAGGAGTACAAGCGGAAGTGCGACGCGAGAGAGAGTGCGAGAAGAAGAGCATGACGATATGGTGAACTCGCTCTACTGTAATGTGTAGAGCATAGTGAGTTCTTATTAGGTTTTTACAAAAGAATATGTGTACATACCTGGCAGCCCGCCCACTTACCTGGGCGACCACATTGGGCTTTATACCCCAACAACCTCCCACTTAAAGCCCAATGTGGTACTTTAAGTATGAGAGAAGCTACTATACAAGCTAATATACAAGAGATGTAGAGAAGTGATGTACTACCCTACACCTAACTACTTGCGAAAATGCGCAAAGCTCTCTGCTGGAAGTCCTTTTGTAAGTAGATCAGCAGGATTTTCTGTGGTGTGAACTTTGACAAGCTGAAGTTGCTTATCCTCGAGCATTTCCCTGATGAAATGATACTTCACATCCACATGCTTTGTCTTTGAGTGATAAACTGGATTGCGAACCAATTGTATAGCACTTTGACTATCACAATATAACACAGGCATCTCTTCTTTGATTCCCAAGTCTGTTACTAGTCGATTAAGCCAAATTGATTCTTTGCATGCCTCTGATGCTGCAACATATTCAGCCTCTGTAGTAGACTGAGTAACACAATCTTGTAATCTAGAACGCCATGATACTGCTCCACCAGCCAATGTAAAGACATACCCTGACGTAGACCTTCGGTTGTCTAAGTCACCTGCATAATCTGAGTCTGTAAAACCCTTTACACTTAGCTCCTGACTCCCATAGCATATACGCATACTCTATGTAGCTTTCAGGTATCTCAATATTCCTTTCAGTGCCTCCCAATGTTTCTTGCATGGGTTTGACATGTATCGACTTACTACTCCCACTACAAATGCAATGTCTGGGCGAGTAGCAATCATTGCATACATCAAACTACCCACTACAGACGCTTATGGAATCTTATCCATTTCAGCCTATTCTTCCTCAGACACAGGACAATCTTGTTTTCTAAGTTTCACATATGGTGGCAGTGGAACACTCAGTGCCTTTCCCTTCTCCATATTGAAACGTTGCAAAACCTTGTCAATATAATCTGTTTGAGATAACCATATCAACTTCTTTGATCTGTCTCTCTCAATGCGCATACCAAGTATATGACTTGCCTCACCCATGTCTTTCATGTCAAACGATTTTGCCATCTTTGACTTCAAAGCTGAAATTTCTTCCAAGTGCTTGCCAGCAATCAACATGTCATCCACATACAAAATAAGGATCAGCCAGCTACCATCCTTAGCCTTCTTTGTATATAGACAGTGATCAAACTCACTTCGTTTGTAGCCTTGAGAAAGCATAAACTTGTGGAATTTATGGTACCATGCCCTCGGTGATTGTTTTAAGCCATAAAGACTCTTTAACAACTGGCATACCCAATCTTCCTTGCCTTTCTCAACAAACCCTTCTGGCTGCTTCATGTAAATTTCCACATCTAAATCACCATGCAAGAACGCTGTCTTGACATCCATTTGGTGCAACACCAAATCTAATATGGCAACCAATGCAAGAAAGCATCTCAATGTAGTCATCTTGACCACCGGAGAGAAGACTTCATCAAAGTCAATGCCTTGTTCTTGCTTAAAGCCCTTGGCAACAAGCCTTGCTTTGTACTTTGGCTGACTATCATGAGCGGTGATCTTATACTTGTAAACCCGTTTACAAGGTAGAGCCTTTTTGCCATGTGGTAATTTAACTAGCTTCCATGTCTTGTTTTTATGCAGAGCTGTCATCTCTGACTGCATGGCTAATTGCCAACTCCCGGAGTCCTTCATTTGCACTGCTTCCTTGTAACATGAAGGCTCATTGCAATCAGTCAACATGACATAGTTCATAGATGGAACAAACTATCAGGAGGTCGCGTGACACGTCCAGATCTACGCACAATAGGTGGCTCAGGCTCAGCCACAACCTGTGGTTCCACTCTATCCTGTCCTTGCTCCTCTTGAGCCCTGACATTTTGTCTTGCACGTGCAGGTCCATCTTCTTGGAAGACAACTCTTCTAATCTCCTCAACCCTCTCTGGTTTAGAATGATATTTGGATTCATTAAAGTGAACATCATTGCTGCGGACAACCTTTCTGGATTCGGGATCCCAAAGTCTGTACCCCATCTCACCAGAATTACCATAGCCTAGAAAGATGCACTTTCTACTTTTTGGCTCAAGTTTGTTCCTAAATTCCTTTGGAACGTGAGTATATGCCTCACAGCCAAAGACTTTGAGATGCTTGTATGAGGGCATTTTGACTGACCATACCATCTCTGGCACTGAATCCTTTTGCAAAACCTTGCTAGGAGATCTATTTACAAGATGAACAGCTGTTGATAAAGCTTCAGCCCAAAACCCATTTGGCAGCTGTGCATTAGACAACATACTTCTGACCTTCTCTTGTATGGTCCTATTCATCCTCTCAGCAACACCATTTTGAGGAGGATTGTAAGGAGCAGTAAGTTCACGTTTTATACCTTTTGACTCACAAAAGTCCTGAAAGGCCTTTGAAACATACTCTCCACCATTGTCCCTGCGTAAGCATTTAAGCTTCTTTCCACTCTGATTCTCCACAAGTGTCACAAACGTTTTGAAAACACTAAACGCTTCATCCTTGTGCTTGAGAAAGTAAACTCATACTTTCCACGAGTAATCATCTATAAATGTCATAAAGTAAGAAGCTCCTCCTAGACATAGGTTAGGCATAGGTCCACACAAATCACTATGAACAAGTGCCAACTGTGTATCTCTTCTACTGCTTCTATGCTTATGTGGCTACTGTGTTTGTTTACCATACAGAGAATGTTCACAGAATTCAAAATCATTAAATGAAAAGCCAGGCAAATAACCAGAACGAGACAAGATTTCCATTCCCTTCTTGGACATATGTCCTAACCGGCTATGCCACAAAGAAACGTTCGGCTGCTCGGTTACATTAATTACATTTTTAGAGACATTTGATACATAAATCATGTAAAGTGTTCCAGACTTTACTTCATGTGCTACTGTCATAGAACCCTTGGATATCTTCCACATGTTCTGTCCAAAAGTGGTGACGTAGCCAGCATCATCAAGTAAACCTGTGCTGATCAAGCTCTTTGTAATTGCGGGAACATGTCTCACATTCTTCAGCGTGAAAGAAGAGCCATTCTGAAACTTCAATTGAACATCTCCAACACCTAAGATCTCACATGTCTGCCCATTGCCTAGCCGAACATGATCTTTAGTGGTCACATAAGAGGTAAACCACTCCTTGTTTGGAGACACATGAAGTGATGCCCCTGAGTCTATAATCCAGTCACTTAGTGCATTTCCATCAAATGTTGTAAGAAGAGCTGAGTCCATTGTATTCTTCAAGAAGTAGATGTCTCGTGACACTAGACTGTCATCCTCTACAACAGTGTTTGTCACATTTATTTCTTGAATCTTCACTGAGGACTTGTTCTTCTCACCATGGTCTTCAGCTTTCTCTTTGCCTTTTTCTGCTTTCCATTCTCTGCAGTCTCTTTTCATGTGACCCTTCTTGCCGCAATGGTAGCATTCTATGTCACTCTTGCCTTTAGCACTGCGGGACTTGCTACGAGACTGATTCCTCTTTCCACCTTTGTACTTTTCTTTGGTCCTTCCCCTGACAACTAAGGCTGTTCCTTTGCCTTTGTCCATTGTCTTTCTATTGGTTTCTTCAGTAAGCAGACTTCCTTCTACACCTGCTATGTTCAAACCATCTGGAGGTGCAGAATTACTCAAAGCTGTGCGAAAAGTGTCCCAACTTTCCGGCAATGTGATCAACAGGAACATAGCTCTAACAGGTTCATCAAACTTGACACCTTGAGCTCACAACTGACTGTAGATTGCGTTGAATTCATTCAGATGATTGGACATAGGTGTCCCTTCTTTCATCTTCAAATCAACAAGCTTCTTAAGCCAGTATACCTGTGAAGCTGCACTCTGCTTCTCATAAAGATCACTCAGCTTTAACCATGCCAATTCATCCATTTCGCTCCATTCATCTTCGTCCATATCTTCTGGTTTTATCCCTTTGAGCTTTATAGGTTTTATCTGCTTCTTTTGTACCAACACGTGCCAAATCTGCTTCTTCCACAATGGGAAATTGGTTCCATCCAGCTTCTTGATATTGTAAAGAGTAGTGTCCTGTGATCCAGCCATAGCTACGGTTCACAGTGGTTTACTTTCCTGGGAAAAATTCGGCAGAGTTTCCCCTATAAACTGACCTCTGAACCAATATCAACCTGTCAAATGAACCAAAAAATCTTCAGATTCTGCATAAGTTTCAGCAGAGTCTCCTTTGTAAAATGGCTCTGGTGTACTCAAAAACAGACCAAAAAACAGCTCAAAAAACACTGTCTCTCTGACACTGTAAGCTGCAGGTAAACCTGTCCTGCACCTGTACTGTCCTGTCACTGTCCTGTAAGCATAGACTGCAACAATGTCTCAACGGCAATAAAGCAAAGATGCAATCCCAACTATCTAACTCACAGTCAATACATCCTAGCTGCCTATCTAAGGGTGCTCGAGGGATCGCTCCAAGACCTGTATCACCGAAAGGATCTCAACATTCGAGAATCCCCCAACTCAATAAAACCTCACTCGACCCTCAACAAAGGCTGCAGTAGATCTGACAGTACATATAGTTCCCACAAAGTCATACATCCACAAATTTCCCACTGTATGCTGTAACCGCTACGGCGGTTGCTTGCTACGTGACTCACAGCCAGCAAACCCTCAACAGACATACATCATCTCTGACAATACATCCCATGTGGAAGTACCTGCAATGTCAAGATGAAATCTGGAATATCAAGCATCAAACACAAGCTACCTGATGAACTAGTGGATGTCACCTACAGACTGTGTATAGATGCGCCCGCGTCGTATGTGACACGCCTCCAAGAACTGTGAGCCGTCCTTCGATGTGTAGACAGCCACAAATCAACACTCTGGGAGTGTCAATATCCTCAGTACCTGCAGTCGTAGGCTGAAAACCCCAAATTTGCAGAGTCGAATCTGCACCCGCCGAGACCACGTAGTCGAAAATGGCCTGCGCAGACCTTTGTCGAAGCCGAACGGTGGCCGAGATGACCTCAAAATGAAATTCTGAGAACACCGAGCCCTTTGGGCTCGCCCACAGGATTTGGGGCCGTGTCTCCGCCTGTCGAATTTCACTTCAATCTGAGCTGGTGACTCTAGCCTCCTGCAGTGCTGCCCCGAGCCTCGATCTGAGCTCTGATACCAGTTGAAGGAGTACGAGCGGAAGTGCGACGCGAGAGAGAGTGCGAGAAGAAGAGCACGACGATATGGTGAACTCGCTCTACTGTAATGTGTAGAGCATAGTGAGTTCTTATTAGGTTTTTACAAAAGAATATGTGTACATACCTGGCACCCCGCCCACTTACCTCGGCGACCACATTGGGCTTTATACCCCAACATAAATTACACCACAACACATCACAAGAAAAGCCACCCAATCACTGTCTTAAGGCCAGGGGAGTCCTCTCCACCCTGTCGCCCTCTTACAGTATGTGGGATTTATGGCTAAATTGATGACAACACCCAGAGACAAGCTATCAAGAACTTAAAGAAAACACCAAGACACCTACACATCATTGTTGTCCAACCATTACTTCATGTTGGAAGAGAGACAAAGTATCCAAGCTTAGTCCAAATCCACCCTCCTTGATTCAACAAATGTTGGGCTTACACTAGTAGGAGAAATGATAGATTTCCTACTCTCAATTGAATGATCACTCTCTCTTACAATGTCATAGATCTCCCTTGCCAATCACCCCTAATACAATACATGCATATGCATAAGACAATGAGCTTCCACTCAAGAGATCCTTCTAGAGAGGTTGAGCTTGGCTTCTCAAGCTATAGCATAGTGCTCTTGCTTATGGCTCTCCCCCCTTTTGTGCTAGCTACACCCTCCTTTTATAGCAATTTTGAGGGCTAGGGTTACTCCTCTAACCATGGTTGGGTTAGATTTTCAGCACTTATCTAATTTCTTTTGCTTGGAATTATCAAGAAGTTGGTATGGATAGATGAAGAAGAGAGAGAGGAGAGAAGTGGAGGTTATAGGACTTTTCATAGTAGGTTAGTGTTAGTAAATTAGTAGAGTAAGTATGTTTATTGATTTACAAATGGAATTGGATATTTACAATGGGGGTATCCATGTAGGATACAAATAAGGAAGAAAAAACTCTTAAGGTATGAAACTATGGATTTCTTACAATGTTGATGCTCCAAGTGTCTTGAGTAGGATCAATTCTGACGCTTGTTGACGGTCCACTAGCTTTGACGGTACGTTTTTTCTCCACTCTTGACCTTCCTTGGGAGCCAAGGTAAGTGAACATGAGTAATCAATCACCATGATGCTATCTTTCAAGAGAAGAAGCTGAATTTTGTGGTTTTTTTGATAGATATGGATAATATGGATGAGGAAAAATAAGACTAGGTGGTCAATTTTGGAATGGAAGTGTGTGTAAGAGATATGAGTTCACCATGGTTTCTCTTATTCTTCAAGGTTGAGAAGAAGGTGAGTAGGGTGCAAAGAGGAGTGGTGAGAGAGGTGGAGATGATGAGTGGAGAAGTGTGTGTGAAAGAGGAAAATGATAAAGTGGAAGAGGGAGTGTGGTTGCATAGCATGGGCAAACTAGGTTCCACCAATAAAATCATAGCTCACAGCTCGTAGCTCAAAAAAATATGAAAAGATTTGAGGTAAAAGTTCAACACACGAGCTACAACTTTTGTTTGTATCACCTTTTCAAATTTGGGGAGCATGTGATCTTTAAAAATTCAGCAAAACCGACTGTTTTTTTCCACTGCACAAAGTCCTTGTGAGGTCCTTCTTTGGATGATTCTTTTGAATACCTCCAAGAGTGAGCCCCCCATAGTGCATGCATGCATGTCACATACCCTTGACCTTATTTGGTAGGTCTATAATTGAAGATGTTGTTGAGATCATGATATAAGTGAATAGTACAACTAAGAAAATCAAATATTGAGGGGTCTAAAAAATAATGTACATGTCAAATATAAATAATATAGGTGGAAAAAATATAAAGGGGTCAAAATAAATCTCTCTCATTATAAGTCTACCATAAAAAGATGAATATTTTTGGTGGTCTAATTTATGAGAGTAATAGAGAATTCATGTAGGAAGGAAAAAATCACAATAGTGAAAAAATATACACATAAATAGAACTAGTTTTTTTTGGATTTTTGTTGGGATGGAGTTACACCAAAAATAAGAGAAGCTTGCATGAAATTATTTTTATATGGAATAAAGAGTATGCAAAATGGTAAGAAAAAATATGGTAATGGTGAGTCAATGTACATAGCATAATAACACACCATAGGTAGAAATATTTAAATAAATACCAAAATAATTATGAAAAATCCTGATATTTAGGCCCTATATACAATGAAATATTTACAAACAAATGGGCCATAATATACTTATATTTTTTTTATTTTATTATTTTTATGTTTTTGGCTCAACTAGCCCAATGACTAGTTAATTGAGGGTTTTTAAGAAGATATGGGAAAAGTCCCTAACTCACACACACCTATATACAGTGAAAGGGTGAGGGTAACCACAGTGTTTGAGTGATTTTATAGGGTGAAGTAACTTGCTATGTAAATTACAGAGAGCCAAAAAACGGCTATCACCAGTATGTGTACTCCCGACAAGGAGGCATGAGTGTTGGTAGCTCTGACAAAATGACTTTAATGTTACAAAAGTACTCTTCAAGCTCATAAGACCATGCAAATTCTACTTGTTGTGTCAACTTTTGCAAAGGATGAAGCAACTCCAAAGCTAAGTGAATAAAGCGTGACATATACTTCACCTTTTGAATGAATGAGATGACCTCTTTGAGATCTTGGGTGATGGGAGCTCAATAGGAGCCTTTGCCTTTGAAGGATCCACCTCAATGCCTTTATAGGAAACCTTGTGACCAAGCAAGATCACTTCATCCTCACCTATGTGACACTTGTCGGGATTGAGTTGACCTCCCATGTCGTAGAGCTTCTTTAAACCTTCTTCTACCCTCTGTAGATGCAATGATTTTGAGCTATAAATGCAAAAATCATCAATAAAAACCCTAATGGACTTTCCAAAGAATGCTTGAAACACCATGTTCATGAAGCGTTGGAAAGTTGCAGGAGCATTTGTCAGTCCAAATGACATGACTCTAAAAGCATAACAACCCCAAGGAGTGATGAAGGTTGTTTTCAATTGATCTTCCAATGCGATACCTATTTGAAAGTAACCCAAGTAGCCATCACACACAGTGTACTTCTCATGACTAGCTACCTCATTTAGTATCTCATCCTGAAATGGGAGGGGAAAGTGATCTCTTTTTGTTGCCTCATTGAGTGGACGGTAATCCACACACACCCTCCACTTGCCGTTTTTCTTAGGAGTGACAACAACGGGAGAGACCCACTCTGATTCTCCACTAGATAAATGAAACCTGCTGCTAGAATCTTTCTTACCTCCTTGAGTAAAGCCTGCTCCTTGATGACTCCTACCCTTCGTAGCTTCTAAGACTTAGGTGTGGCCTCTGGCTTCAACTCAATTTTGTGTTGAATAGCATCTACTCCATGCACATCGGTGTAGTCTTTAGCAAAAAGCCTAGGAAATTTCCTTAACACACCTTTGAGCTCCTCTCTTTCATCTTTTGTAAGTGTTGTAGATAACATACTTTCTAGCATTCTTTCATCTTCCACTTTTTGGTTTTCTTGGGAACCTACCTCTTCCAAACCTGGGCAAGAGGTCTCCTGGTTGTTTGGCTTAAACCTTACCCCCATGACTTCGATGGAATAATCCTCTTCAGTAATGTTGTCGCTACTTTCTCCTTCTGAAGTGCTATCGGTCCAGCCTTCCTCCATCTCACTTTGAGATGATTCTTCATGGATCTACTCTTAAAGTTGCTCCTTCATGTCAAAGACAACCTTCTTATGATTGTCATTCCTGAAAATTAGCTTTCCACTCTCCCAATCCTGCAAAGCTCGCATTTTCATTAGCCATGGTCTCCCTAGGATAAATGGGTAACCATTTCCTTTGGTAGACATAACATAAAAATCCACCGCCTTCTTAATGCCAAAGGCCTCCACAAAGACATTTTTACAAATGCCTACACACCTAGCCTTTCTATTGTTTGCCATCTTGACTTTAATTTCAGGTGTCTCATGGATGTGCATGCCTAGTCTTTGCATGAGTCCCTCTGTCATGATGCAAATTTGTGCACCCCCATCCACTAGATCTTTCCTAACCAATCTTCCTTTGATGTAACAATCTAGCACAGGTGTAATATCCTCATTCATTTCAGCATGTGCAATTTTTACAAGAGGCACACTCTCTTTTACCTTTCTCCTAGTGCTAACTACCTTTGTTAAATCCCTCCTAACTTGTGGGCATATTGCAAGAAACTGAGGCCATGAGATATCAGGACCCTTACCTCTCATGTCTTCCAATAGGTTGTATGGAGCCATACCATGTCCAAGAGGGAAGTCTTGGAGATTGATACAACGTCGAGTCCTCTTAGCTTCCTTGGTCTCCTTTGACTTCTTTTCTCATCCATGGTCACTTTGTGACGTGACTCCTTCTTTCTCCTTCCCTTTTCCACGGCCACGCTTAATGCCATTTGCTTCCATGTCAACCCCTTTTGAGTTTGTCACCTCTACCACATGCACATTTGGGTCTGGCAAAGGTGGAACTCCTTCCACTCCTTGTGGAGGTGGTCTTGGTCCATTTGGTCTTTGTAGAAGCCTTGGTTGTTGACTAGTTCCTTCACCTGCATTCATCACTAGGTAATTCAAGTTAGGTCTCCCTGGCTCCCCACGGGGCCAAGGACAATTATACATCCCATGTCCAGACTCACCGAAACTCCAACATTGCAAGACTCTCCTAGGTCGTGAATCTCGCTCTTCAAACGTCTTTGCTTGTCCCTTTGGACCTATAGCTTGTGCAAGGTGAATTGACAGGCTACTTAAAGATTCATTCAACTTCTCGATTACTTCAGCTGTTACCTCAGGATGCTCCCTAGATGTCGATGCTTATGACTTACCTTTGGGTCTAAGACCTTCTATTGGAACCTCCCCCCTTAAGCACTTGAGTTTCCTATATTTCTCAGCAGCCCTAGTTTCAGCTGCATCAAAGGTAGCAGGTGCACCGGACTCAACTTTCAGGAAAGAGTCCGGATATGAACCTCTCCTTCTTTAGAAATTTTGCACCATCATAAGGGTTAGCAACATTTCGTATCCATAGAGCCCAAAGACGTAGAAACTCTTGCTAGTACAAGTAGTAGTCATCTAAGTCTTTTTTGTTATGAGAAACAATGTCTTGCCATAGTTTTTGAGTGTTTTGGGGATCAAAGAAGTATTTCTTGAAACGATTCAAAACTTCTGTGTAATTCTCCTTAACTTCCTTAGGCAAAGAGTCAAACCAAGTGCTAGCATCTTTCCTAAGGACCACCTCAAACATTTCTACACGTTCTTGATCAGTTACTATCCTCTTGATACGGCAAGACATCTTGAAATTCGCTAAAACTAATTCTGCATCCTCTCCAGGCTCTCCAAAGAAAAGAGGATATCCAGACATTTGGCGTTGGCTCTCCATTGAATTGATTTCAAAGTGACGCGTTTTTGTTTTTTCTTTCTTTAAAAGATTTACACAATAATATTTTCTAAATTGCAATCTATTCTACAACAAAATAAAAATATTCACATCAAATGACCTATGATAATCAATAAGAGGTAGAATGACAGGGTTTGGTGACGCGAGAATTTCTCCTACTCTTTGGGCACCAAACATGAACACCATACGTTGTTGAAAATGGATTTTTCTACTAATTGCAATGTGTGGAGTGAAATGAAAGGGGAAAACCTCTATTCTTGGGCCATTATACATGGTCTATGCATGACCTATTTCTTAAAACAAAACAAAAATATAGACGTCCAACTAAGGTCGTACCTAATTAGAGGCAAAATAAAAGGATTTACTCATGCGTTTATCTCTGTCAACCTAAGAGGACCTGAATTTCTACGAATTATACGTTGAAATTGCAACTTAGTACTAACAATTATGTGTACCTTTTGCCTTGCAATGGGAATGAAGGGATCATACAAATTCTCGTGATTCATGCAAGCTACTTGATTATGCTAAAGGTTGATCCTACACAAAATATACACAAGCCGTCCTCAGTGGGGGCACCAATTTGAGGCGGTCCGGGGCAGGCAACAAGACGAGTGGTTTTTAAGCACCCTTCTAGGCTCCCGTGCTACTCAATTCGATTGGGGTTGGAAAAAACAGGAAACACACACACAAACCCGCAACCTAACCCTACACAAATTTGGGGCACCACCTAGTTTTGGATGCGAACTAGAACGCTCTCAGGAGTATTTTGGAGCAAGGGATTGCGCATATGTACATATACATGCATGGTGCATCAAATAAAGAATTGCCCATTTTTCAGAGCCAAGTGGTTACGTGGGGCCCACATGTGTACAGGTAGGACAGGGTGTACATAGTGCATCGATTTTCACTATTACCAATACCACTGTGTTTTTTCTACAATAAGGAGGAGTTGGTAGCGCGTAAAACTTCTCGAGGAAGCTATCCGCGGGCCGACGACATGAGGTAAGCAGGTGCGTCAGATGGCATTGAGTGGCGTCAAGAGGTCGAACGGGGTCAATACTTGCACGCGGAGAAGTATGGACACGACATGGGTGTTTTCTTGTGATACTTAAGCAGAAAGGTCTTCATGAGGACCACTTTTTGGGGCCACTTCACGTGGTTGCGGGATGCATTATTTGGAAAAATTGAGTGCCAGGTGTGCGGATGATGCAAAAAGGTGACAACTATGCACTGCGAGGTCAGTTTTTGGCCTGTTCGGGGTCCGTTTGAGGTCATCTAAAATGCCACGGGTGCCTAACTAATAAAGATAAGTGTGGTAACTGAAAAAATTTAGAGAAGACCAGAAAAAATGTGGAGAAGAGAGGAGGAACAGCCGCAAGTGTGTTTTTGCTTTTTTAGGAGCATTTTTTGGCCCTAAACTGCTCATCCGAAGTCGGATTTGAGCACTTTGACATTGTAGACTGGGGTTTTGGGCCGTTCCGGACGCAATGGCGCTATCCATTTTGCCAAATTCCTCACAGATTTTGTGCTATTTTTCTGTGTAATCTTCTCCGGTGAGTGAAGCCTCTGCTTAACTTTGTGGTTGTATCTGGTGTATTTCCTCAATACTGTGTAAACTATTTGCCCCATTGGTGTTGGGCTGAGCTTCATTGAGTCTAAACAACAACAATTTGCCTCCTTTGAGCTGAATTGAGAGTGTGTGTGTGAGTGTATGTGTGAGTATTGAGTGGGCAAGTGGGAAATCTCTCTCTTCTCACTCCGTCTGTGTGTTTCCTGTCTCGGTCAGGCTGGTTGTGTAAGCCGAGTGGTGCCCCATAATGTGTGTGTGTATCATCCCAAGAGTGTGTGTTGGGTCATTATAGAGGCGTTGTGTGTGTTTCCATCCCGCTCACATTCTTTTGGCGCCCCCACGGAGGATCTTCTTCGAGTACCTTCTACTTCGAGCTTCAAGCTTCGAGATTCGGGGCTACAGGTTACAGGTTACAGGTACAGGTACAAGTGATTCACACAGGTACAGGTAGCTGGAGTACAGTGATATACTAGCAGTGATGTGACTTGCAGTTGTTGTGGGTATGCATCACTTGGCGCCTATTTGAGCGCATTGTTTGCTGGATTGTACGTTACTTGTGGAAACTTCCATTGTACGCATTTGTGGATCCATACTTGGTTGTATTTGGTAGTCCCAGCCATTTCTGAGACTTGGTCTGGAAGATAGTCATTTCTGAGACTTGACTATACGCGATTTGCATTAGCCTTCGTGTGAGGGTCGATAGCGTGAGGTTTTTATTGAGCTGGGGGATTCTCAAATGTGGAGATCCTTTCGGTGATACAGGTAGCTGGAGCACCCTTTTCATGACCTCGCCATAGGCTATGTACTAGTGATTCCTACTTGATGCTCGAGTTCTATTGTTGGCAGTCTATGCTTACACATACAGTCTATATTTTGGGTTCTTACTGCTCTATTTCTTGGGAAACTCTGCCAAAATTTTTCCAAGTTATGATGGCTGGGCTTTTGGTCTTTTGAGCCATTTATGCTGTTATGTTGCTGAAATTTTGGCAAAATCAGAGGATAAGTCAGGTGTGCCTTCTTGGAGCTGCATGGTTGACTTTAATGGATGATCAAAATGGCCCTCAATTCACTCCATTTCATTTAACTCAAAGAATCCAGATAAATGTTCATGTGTCCAGGAAGATTTTTTTCCAGCAACGCATAGTCTTTATGTTCGGGCCAAGAAGATTAAGAGAGATCCTGGAATGTCCTTTGCCTGTTGTAATTCCGATGATCAACTATGAAAACTCATTTGATGTGCATGTGTTTGTCCTTATCTAAAGTTGAGCTCCATTGAAGTTTCTGGGAATTGAGTCAGTAAAAGTATTGGGTTCTTGTACGTGTGTTCAAAGGGGTTCTCAAAGCATTGAAACTTGGGTAGCCATGGCTTTCTCTTATCCGGAGTTTCATGGAAGAAGTGATGAAGATGTGGAAGAATTTTTGGAAAAGATGGAGGTTGCCTGCATTAGCAACCAGATTCATGACCCTGCGCAGATGTTACGCCTTCTCCAAATTTGTTTGAAGAGTGATGCACAAGTTTGGTCTAAAGCATTTGAAGAGGAGTTGTGTGTGGCTGATCCACCTGTAAGGTTGAGTTGGGACAATCTACGACATGGGTTGGAAGTGGAGTTTGTGAAGATAGAAGATCCTGACAAAGTGTGGCAAGAAGTACAAGCTTTGGTGCAAAAGGAATGTGAGCCAGTAGATGCGTACATACGTAAGTTTTCATTGGCATGGGAGCGAATGTGCAAGGCCTTAGCACCACAGGTACCCCCGCCTGACAGGATGAAGAAGGACAGGTTCTTGGCTGGTCTTTGGGAGAATATACGTTGGAGAGTGGAGCTAAAGAAGCCTAGGACATATGAAGATGTACTAGAGGTAGCAAGGAACAAAGAGTGGAAGCTGAGGAAAATGAGCTAGTTAGGGGTGGAGTCTTTGCCCATGAGGTCTGAATTTCTGCCTATGGACTCTTTACAAGGTCGCATGCCAGCGGTTCATCATGAACCAGTGGTTCCTGTTACTACTCAGGTTATGCCAGCAGTGGTCACTACATCGGTGCAATATGATGGGCTAAGGCAAGACATAAGGCAAGTGGTAGATTTGATGAAGAAACTCAGCCTAAACATGCTAGGTCAAGTGGGAAATAATCGAGGTCGAGGGAGGTTTACAAATTAGCCAGGAGGTGAAGAAAGGCCTAGGAATGGTGTTGGACAAAGCAATGTAGGTTTTGGAGGCAGACGCCCACATGTTATAAGTGTGGAGAGTTGGGTCACATCAGCCCACAATGTGATAAGCCACCAAGGATGGGGGGAGACATGTATCCATTGCCAAGACAGGTGTTAACTAGGTCAAATGATTATGGCATCGAAATTAAGGGAGATGAAGAAACCAGTGGATTAACCCAAGAGGAAAAGGGAAAGACAAAAGTACTAAGTGTAGTCACCTTGGAGAAGGCATCAAAGCTAGAGGATACATTAGTGATGCCTATTGGGAAGAGGACCACAGAGAATAAGGAAGGAAGAAGTGCCCCAAGTCCTAGTAAGAAGAAAGGAAAGAGCCATGAAGGCGAGGATGTCAAGGCCAAGAGGAAAAGGAGAGCTCGTCGAAAGTTTCATGTTTCAGATTTTCCACTAGGGGATGGGCAATTAAGCTACGACTTGAAGGAGGATCTGACGAGCAGGAAGGCAGATGTTAATTTTGGGCAGCTTATAGAGATGGTGCCTAAGCTAAAGCAACAATGGAAGAGGATGGTTAACCCAATGGAGAAAGAGCCAGAGAGAGGTTCAGTAAAGGTGTTGGCAATGGATGAGCTACCAGACATTTGTCCAATAGTAGATGTGTGGCATAAAAGGAAAAATTTGGGACAAGGTTATGTGGATGGCAGAGCCCAAATATGCATCATAACACACTCATGCGTTGAGAAGATGGGTCTCACAGTGGCTGGGGTGTCAAGTTTCCGGATCAGATTGGCAAACCATCAAAAAGTAAAATTCTTGGGTGTTGTAAAGAGCTTAGAAGTGGAGGCATATGATGCAAAGGCAGTGGTTGATTTTCATGTGATGCCAGCAGGGTTGGGAGCATATCCTATTATACTGGGCAGACCATGGTTATGTGCAGTGGGAGCTGTTCAAGATTGGCGACATGGTACGATTAGCCTCTATGGAAAGACAGGTACCAAGAAGCTATACAATATGGACACAAGGAAACGATAGGAGCTTTATGAAGATGAGGATGAGTCTAGTGATGAAGACTCTTCCACGTTGACCGATGAGGACAGTGATAGCACTACCAGCAATGATGAGGATGCTGATGTTGCATTTCTTTTGATGGATAAAGAAATCCAGGTGTCTGGTTTAATCGCATTTGCAAATGAAGTCAAGGATGAAAGTGAAGGGCCTTATGAAATGATTGAAGGGCTGATGCAAACCAAGGTTGAGTTGTCAAAGAAGCAGGAATTGATGACACAAATGATCAGTGGAGACCTCTCAGCTATGGAGAAGGATATATATTTGCACATGCTGGCTAGTTTTCTTGATTTATTCATTTCTTCATATGAAGAGATCAAAGGGTTCAAGGGAGAAGAGATGCATATAGAGCTGAAAGAAGGTGCTAAGCCAGTGCGGCAAAGGCTAAGAAGGATGGGTCAAGACCAAATGGAAGCCTTGCGAGAAGAGGTGGACAAGTTGTTGAAGGCAGGGTTCATAGTCCCTGTGGAGACCACAGAATGGGTGAGTCCAGTTGTAGTCAGTCCAAAGAAGGATGGGAAGTGGAGAATTTGTGTAGATTTTAAACCCTTAAACGCAGCCACTAAGAAGAACCCATATCCTCTTCCATTCATCGATCAGATCTTGGATTCAGTGGCAGGTTATGAGAGGTTCAGTGTGTGTGATGGTTTTTCAGGCTATTTTCAATTGAAGATTGCTCTTAAATACCGCACAAAGACCACTTTTATTACGCCATGGGGATGCTATTGCTACATAGTATTTCCATTTGGGTTGTCAAATGGACCTTCCTTCTATCAAGAGAGAGAAAATTGGGTGTTGGAACCATTCATTGGTAGTTGTGTTAAAGCTTTTATGGATGACTTCTGTGTTTATAGCAGTAGGGCTGAACACCATGAGAAGCTGCAGATGGTACTGGCTCGATATGATGAATGTGGAGGACAACTAAATCCAAAGAAATGTCATCGAGCACAGCCAAGGGTGAAGTTATTGGGCCATATGGTGTCCGAAAATGGCATTGAGGCTGATCCAGATAAGGTTAAGTCTATTATTCTTCTTCCATCACCTACGAGTACGAAGCAATTGGAAACTTTTATACACAAAGTGAAGTACATGGCACGGTTTATTCCATTGTCTTCGCATCTTCTTTATCCATTACAGCAAGTGGCAAAGCATGATCCATTGCAATGGGATGACAAGTGTGAAGAAGTGTTTCAAGAGGTGAAAGAGGTGTTAGGGGGGTTGTCAGCCATGCAGCTCCTGATTGGGAGCAAGTGTTTTATGTAAATCCATCAGTGGGGGAGGATGCCATTGGAGCCATGCTATTGCAAAAGGGGAAGGGCAGCCATTATATGAGGCCAGTGTATTGTGCAAGCCGAGTGAAGCTGGTAGCAGAGAGAAAATTCTCAGAAGTAGAGCTAGTGATGGCCAATGTAATATTTGCTTGTCGACGATTTCGTCATTACTTGCTACCACGACCTTTTGTTTTCTTGACGAGTTATGCCTTTTTGCCACAGTTAATTAATGGTACTAACATGTCAAATGTGGTGAAGAAATGGGTAATTGAGCTGCAAGAGTTTGAGTTCTCTTTTCTAGTGGAAGATAGTACAAGGGCTACCGTAGCTGATTTGTTGACCTACAAGGAGAATCCCCTTATTGTTAAGGAAGAGGTGGTGAGAAAGGTAGTTGAAGAAGTGCCACAGATTAGCAATGCACATGTGTTGTTCTTTGATGGTTCATACAGAAAGAGCCATGATGCAGCTTCAGGGGGTATAGCACTTTATGATCCAGAGGGGAAGCTAGTATGCAAGAGAGGGTTCAAATTGGATGCTCATAGTAACAATGAGGCTGAATATGCTACTCTGGAAGCCGGATTACACATTTGTTTGAAGCATGGGGTTCGAAGTTTGAGCATAAAAGGTGATGCCTTGTTAGTGGTGAAGCAAGTGCTGGGTGTGTGGAAGAGCAAGAACACCTCATTGAAGGAAATGTGTTTCAGAATTAAAGGCCTGTTAAAAAAGTTTGAAGCATGGATCATCAGACACATTGAACGTGCTCTAAATAGAGAGGCACATGAAGCAGCTCAAGGCATGATTGGGGAGCTATTTGTGTTGAGGAACACCTTACCTCTTTATCATGGCCGGGAAAGTTTGGCTCAAGAAGAGGAGTTTTTGCTAACAGGAATCATTCCAAAGGAGATTCAAAAGTCTAAGAAGTATGGCTTTGTGCGTAGAGCATACAGGTACAAATTGATTGGTGATGTCTTATACATGAAAGGGGCTGATCTCGTGTTGAGACGTGTACCTTGGCGGGAGGAGCTTTACAGAGTGTTGGAAAAGAATCATGAAGGCGCATGTGGTGGCCATTTTGCTCTAAAGATCACCTTGCATAAGATTTTTCAAGAGGGGTATGTATGGCCTAGTTTGCACAAGGATGTTCACCATTGGTGTAGGTCTTGCAATAGGTGTCAAGCATTTGGGAAGAGAGTGTTGAAGCCAAAGCTACGAAAAACCACTATGGCATTTGATGTGTTTGAAAAGTGGGGGATTGATGCAATAGGCCCGTTATCTTTCACAAGCAGGGGAAAAAGCTATATCTTGACGGCAGTGGACTATCTCTCTAGATGGGCAGAGGCTATAGCAGTAAAACAGATCACTGCAAAGGATGTGGCAAAATTTGTGTATGATGAAATATGTTGCACGTTTGGGGTGCCATTAGAGCTACTTTCAGATAAGGGGCTAGGATTTAGAGCTAAACTGCTAGACTTCTTATGCACAAAGATGAAGATTAGGCACCAGCATACCACTCCTTATTACCCGCAGTGTAATGGCTTAAATGAAAGATTCAATGGTGAGTTGGTACAAATTCTTTCTAAAGTGACAGAGCACCAAGGAAAGAATTGGGATTTGGAATTGCCTAGTGCATTATGGGCTTACCGTACTTCGGTGAAGACAGGTACAGGGTTTACTCCATTTCATTTGGTGTATGGAAAGGAACCACTATTGCCTGTGGAGGTAGAGTTGCCTGCGGTCAAGATGTTAGAGAAGTTGCTTGGGCCGCCTAGTGATGCATTCAAAGAGAGGCTCTTGCAGTTACAAGAGGTCCAGTTGGATAGGATGAGCGCATTGGAGCATTATGGGCAGATGCAGGATAAGGCTTTGGCAAAGATAAATGAAAAGGTCAAAAGTAAGGGTATCAAAAAACATGACTTGGTTTTGCGCTACAACAGTAAGCTGGACAACACCTTCCAAAAGAAGTTTCAAATTAAGTGGGAAGGCCCTTTCAAGGTAGTGGAGTGTTTTCCAAATGGTACATATCAGTTGGCTAACCTGGATGGGATTCTACATAAGTAAAGGGTAAATGGATTGCGTCTTAAATTATATCATGCCAGGTTAATGATGGTGGAGCAAGATGAGCTGTGTGTGGAGCGAGCAATGTTGGTGAAGGATGAGGAGACCTGTGATGCGGCGAGTCTCATATCTCTCTTTGCTGCTGCTGATCATGAATGATCTAGCAGGCTAGGGGATCTATCCACGGGCCGACGACATGAGGTAAGCAGGTGCGTCAGATGGCATCGAGTGGCATCAAGAGGTCGAACGGGGTCAATACTTGCATGCGGAGAAGTATGGACACGACGTGGGTGTTTTCTTGTGATACTTATGCAGAAAGGTCATCATGAGGACCACTTTTTGGGGCCACTTCACGTGGTTGCGGGATGCATTATTTGGAAAAACTGAGTGCCAGGTGTGCGGATGATGCAAAAAGGTGACAACTATGCACTGCGAGGTCAGTTTTTGGCCTGTTCGGGGTCCGTTTGAGGTCATCTAAAATGCCACGGGTGCCCAACTAATAAAGATAAGTGTGGGAACTGAAAAAATTGAGAGAAGACCAGAAAAAATGTGGAGAAGAGAGGAGGAACAGCCGCAAGTGTGTTTTTGCTTTTTTAGGAGCATTTTTTGGCCCTAAACTACTCATCCGAGGTCGGATTTGAGCACTTTGACATTGTAGACTGGGGTTTTGGGCCATTCCGGACGTGATGGCGCTGTCCATTTTGCCAAATTCCTCACAAATTTTGTGCTATTTTTCTGTGTAATCTTCTCCGGTGAGTGAAGCCTCTGCTTAACTTTGTGGTTGTATCTGGTGTATTTCCTCAATACTTTGTAAACTATTTGCCCCATTGGTGTTGGGTTGAGCTTCATTGAGTCTAAAAAACAAAAATTTGCCTCCTTTGAGCTCAATTGAGAGTGTGTGTGTGTGTGAGTGTGTATGTGTGAGTATTGAGTGGGCAAGTGGGAAATCTCTCTCTTCTCACTCCGTCTGTGTGTTTCCTGTCTCGGCCAAGCTGGTTGTGTAAGCCGAGTGGTGCCCCATAATGTGTGTGTGTGTATCATCCCAAGAGTGTGTGCCGGGTCATTATAGAGGTGTTGTGTGTGTTTCCATCCCGCTCACAACGCGTAAAGAGAGAGAGAGAGAGAGAGAGAGAGAGAGAGAGAGATAGTGCTCGGGCTGCTTTGAAATGTATCGGCAATGATCAAGCAAACACAATTATATATGTAAGAAAGAGAGAGACGGGGGAGGGGGTGCTTGTTGCATTCATACCTTCTTACAAATCTGTCATGACCAATCAAAGTGAGATTAGTATTTGTTCAACATAGCTTGAGTAAATTACACCACAACACATCACAAGAAAAGCCACCCAATCACTGTCTTAAGGCCAGGGGAGTCCTCTCCACCCTGTCGCCCTCTTACCGTATGTGGGATTTATGGCTAAATTGATGACAACACCCAAAGACAAGCTATCAAGAACTTAAAGAAAACACCAAGACACTTACACATCATTGTTGTCCAACCATTACTTCACGTTGGAAGAGAGACAAAGTATCCAAGCTTAGTCCAAATCCACCCTCCTTGATTCAACAAATGTTGGGCTTACACTAGTAGGAGAAATGATAGATTTCCTACTCTCAATTGAATGATCACTCTCTTTTACAATGTCATAGATCTCCCTTGCTAATCACCCCTAATACAATATATGCATATGCATAAGACAATGAGCTTCCACTCAAGAGCTCCTTCTAGAGAGGTTGAGCTTGGCTTCTCAAGCTATAGCATAGTGCTCTTGCTTATGGCTCTCCCCCCTTTTGTGCTAGCTACACCCTCCATTTATAGCAATTTTGAGGGCTAGGGTTACTCTTCTAACCATGGTTGGGTTAGATTTTTAGCACTTATCTAATTTCTTTTGCTTGGAATTATCAAGAAGTTGGTGTGGATAGATGAAGAAGAGAGAGAGAGGAGAGAAGTGGAGGTGATAGGACTTTTCATAGTAGGTTAGTGTTAGTAAATTAGTAGAGTTAGTATTTTTATTGATTTACAAATGGAATTGGATATTTACAATGGGGGTATCCATGTAGGATACGAATAAGGAAGAAAAAACTCTTAAGGTATGAAACTATGGATTTCTTCCAATGTTGATGCTCCAAGTGTCTTGAGTAGGGTCAATTTTGACGCTTGTTGACGGTCCACTAGCTTTGACGATACGTTTTTTCTCCACTCTTGACCTTCCTTGGGAGCCAAGGTAAGTGAACATGAGTAATCAATCACCATGATGCTGTCTTTCAAGAGAAGAGGCTGAATTTTGTGGTTTTTTTGATAGATATGGGTAATATGGATGAGGAAAAATGAGACTAGGTGGTCAATTTTGGAATGGAAGTGTGTGTAGGAGACATGAGTTCACCATGGTTTCTCTTATTCTTCAAGGTTGAGAAGAAGGTGAGTAGGGTGCAGAGAGGAGTGGTGAGAGAGGTAGGGATGATGAGTGGAGGAGTGTGTGTGAAAGAGGAAAATGATAAAGTGGAAGAGGGAGTGTGGCTGCATAGCATGGGCAAACTGGGGTCCACCAATAAAATCATAGCTCACAGCTCGTAGCTCAAAAAAATATGAAAAGATTTGAGGTAAAAGTTCAACCCACGAGGTACAACTTTTGTTTGTATCACCTTTTCAAATTCGGGGAGCATGTGATGTTTAAAAATTCAGCAAAACCGACTATTTTTTTCCACTGCACAAAGTCCTTGTGAGGTCCTTCTTTGGATGATTCTTTTGAATACCTCCAAGAGTGAGCCTCCCATAGTGCATGCATGCATGCCACATACCCTTGACCTTATTTGGTAGGTCTATAATTGAAGATATTGTTGAGATCATGATATAAGTGAATAGTACAACTAAGAAAATCAAATATTGAGGGGTCTAAAAACATATGTACATGTCAAATATAAATAATATAGGTGGAAAAAATATAAAGGGGTCAAAATAAATCTCTCTCATTATAAGTCTACCATAAAAAGATGAATATTTTTGGTGGTCTAATTTATGAGAGTAATAGAAAATAGATGTAGGAAGGAAAAAATCACAATAGTGAAAAAATATACACATAAATAGAACTGGTTTTTTTTTTATTTTTGTTGGGATGGAGTTACACCAAAAATAAGAGAAGCTTGCATGAAATTATTTTTATATGGAATAAAGAGTATGCAAAATGGTAAGAAAAAATATGGTAATGGTGAGTCAATGTACATAGCATAAATAACACACCATAGGTAGAAATATTTAAATAAATACCAAAAAAATTATGAAAACTCCTTTTATTTAGGCCCTATATACAATGAAATATTTACAAACAAATGGGCCATAATATACTTTTTTTTTTGGCTCAACTAGCCCAGTGACTAGTTAATTGAGGGTTTTTAAGAAGATATGGGAAAAGTCCCCTAACTCACACAGACCTATATACAGTGAAAGGGTGTGGGTAACCACAGTGTTTGAGTGATTTGATAGGGTGAGGTAACTCGTTATGGAAATTACAGAGAGCCGAAAAATGGCTATCACCATTATGTCACATTAAGATGAAGAGGGCATGAAAATATGCATCTCTTCACTCTTAATATAACGAGTGGTGACGCTTGTGTTTCTATTTAACACATATGAAAGAAAAACTTAATCCAAAATTGTAAATTTTATAAGCTATTTCTAATGGAGTGTGTGGAACGCACAACACAACCATCAGCAAACAGCTCAACAATCTCAGATGTAAATCAATTGTTGTATATATCTACGTTCAGAGTAACACCAAGTCATCTGCTGATGAACAATGATGTTACTATAGAAATAGAAGCACAAAAATAACGAAAGTCGCATTAAGATGAAGAGGGCATAAAGTATGCATCTCTACACTCTTAAAATGACGAACGTTAATCTTTGTGCTTCTATGTAGAATAATCAATAATGATTTACTTTAAGATTGTAAATTTTATAGGCCACTCTGAAGTGAGAGGTGTAGCATCATGCCTACTACACTCCACGAGTCGACTTCTAATCCTAACTCATCTCTATGGTGAGAGATATACTACTACACCATACGAGTGAGAATCTAAATTTACCCTAAGCCTTCCCAGGAGTGAGTTATATAACTACACACCACGGGAAAGGAAACTATATTATACACACCTCTGGAGTGAGCCATATGGCTACACACCACGAAGTGGCCTATGACCTGCAAGCCAACTTTGTGGTGAGAGCCGAAACTACTGCACCACACAAGTCTGGCACAACACAAAAAAAAAGTTAGTATTTACTGAAAATTTAAAAAATATACCTGAAAACCGCTGTAAACCAAAGAGGTTGTCGCTATCTGCTAATCTCTCAAAAGCTCCAAGCTCTCCAAACTCCAAAAAAGTCCACAATGCTTTTCGATCGAATACGGCGACGATTGTATATATATACAGTTTTTCGATCGAGATATTTTTCGATCGAAATAGTTTTCGATCGAAAAATATCTCGATCGAAAACAGTTTTATACGGATATTCGCTAATTATTCGGAAATATGGCATATATTGACGTTTTATACGTATAATTTTTGTTATACGGGCATATAAATGCAACGCAGGTGTGCATACTATAGACACTTCATAGCAAAATTATCTCAAGTAGCAGGACCACTACATGACTTAACTAAGAAGAACGTTAAGTATGTATGGGCTGTTAAGGAGCAAACTGCTTTTGACAAGCTCAAAGAGAAGCTTACTTCCCAACCAGTCCTCATGCTTCCGAATCTCTCAAGGCCATTTGAGATCCAATGTGATGCTTGTGGTGATTGCCTTGGAGCAGTTTTTCTTCAAGAAGGGCATGCCATAGCATATGAGCGCCGAAGGCTCAATACTAATGAACGAGTCTTGGGCATTTATGAGAAAGAGCTTTTAGTTGTTCTACATTCCCTAGACGCATGGAAGCACTACTTATTGGGGACTCCATTTATCCTACGAACCGACTATCAAAGTCTCAAGTATTTCATGACGCAAACCAAGCTTTCCGACAAACAAATGAGGTGGGAAAATTTTCTTTTGCAATTTAATTTCCATATTGCTCACATAACTGGTAAGCACAATCAAGTGGCCGATGCACTTTCACGACGACCAAAAGTTAATGCGGTGTCTATAGCTACTCACAATGATCTATCCTCTATGATAGATGAGTATGCTATTGACCTTGACTTTAGAGACATAATGTCAACCCTTGCTTTGGGGAAGAAATAGGCACCATTCACCTTGCAGGATGGTTATCTTATCCATGGCAATAGGCTATGTGTTACCCATTCCCTTTGTAAGAAAGGTATGTATGAATCTCATGTTCCTCCCTATGCGGGGCATAGAGGTATTCAACCTACTCTCCGAGGAGTAGAGACGTACTTCTATTGGCCTACCATGAAAGTGGACATACAAGAGTATGTTTCAAAATGTATAGTGTGCCAAAAGGCCAAGTATGATAGAGGGAAGCGACCTAGATTACTCCATCCATTGCCTATCCCAAATTCACCATGGGAGAGTCTATCCATGGATTTCATCTTTGGATTGCCCAAGTCTATCCATGGGAATACGGGAATTTGGACAATAGTCGACAGGTTTAGCAAGCAAGCACACTTTATTCCTATCAAAAAGACTATTAAAACACACCAAATGGCAACTCTCTTTGTATCTCATATTTTCAAACACCATGGATTACCCACATCCATTGTGTCGGATAGAGATCCTAGAATGACCAGTAATTTCTAGAAAGGTCTCCTTGAAAATCTAGGAACAAGATTGAATTTCTCTTCGACCTATCACCCACAAACGGATGGCCAAAGTAAGATAGCCAATCTTACGATACTCGATCTACTCAAGACTTATGTTATGGAAGTAGATCAACGCTCACAATGGGAAAAGTTCTTACCTCTTGTAGAGTATGCCTACATTAATACTGCACATACTTCTTTCTACGGGAAAAGCACCTTTTGAGATCATTGAGGGAAGACCTAAAAGTCCCTTATTACTCAAAGTACATGGGAAGATTTTCGCAGCCGATGAGTATAGTCGTGACCTACAAGAATCTTTTCAAAAGATTAAGGAGGCTATATCTGTCATAAATAGGAGCGCATAACAATATAAAATACATTTGGATAAATAGGATTTATCGCTTATTTTTGAAGCCAGAGGATATAGAGAGAAATAGATAGAGAGAGAGAGAGAGAGTGTGTGAGAAGATCGACACAATACTAGGGACTAGAAGATGGGTTGGTCCCCCCGTAATAGTATCATTATTACTAAGGAGAAGTCTATACAAGCACTTGAACCAAACGTATTACCACATTCGTTCTAGAATAAGACTTGATGGTTCTCAAAAGCCTCAGCTTTCGATTCCTAGGGCCAAAACCCTATTCCAAGGAACTTCCGTTCCTTATTCCAAATCCTTGAGAACCAAGGTTCTTGCCTCTAGATCTCACGTTCCAAACTCAGGGCATGACATCCCTGCAAATCTCTTTTCCAACTCTCTTTCCAGAGTCCTCTTTCCACAGAACAACTCTGCTTTCCCGGACATGAAGTCCTTCCCTTGGGAATTTTCAACTTCCAGATCACATCTTGAGAGTCTATCACTCTCGGATCCGTGGATCTACTTCCCAAACTCGGGTACGAAACCTTTGGGGTGATCTGGCTCTAGTTCCTCAGAGCGCTTTTCTCTTGCAGAGGCTCATGCCTTCCTCTGCTCCTAATCCCCCACAAAGAGGAAGTATACTTGCAATCAAATACTCAGAGATCATAAAATGAAAATCGTTACCTTCAAAGTCTCGACGCTCAAAACGCAACTCGATTCTCAAAAAGAAATTCCCCAAAAGAGATCTCTACATAGAAAATCCTCTCTTCCAATCCTACACACAAAAGAGGTGTGTCCTCGGGTTCCTTCTCGTAAATCAGCCCCTTCTACTACGTTTATGGGCTGAAATAGAGAAAAACAGCAGCTTGTCATGATGGAAACATGCTTCATAGGCACTTCTTCGCGAGGGAGCTCGCGCAGTGGGCCTTGGCGACATCGTGTACACTTGGGACAATCATGGGAATCACTGGCAAACGTCTTCTTTGCGGGTGAACTCTGCTGCAGCATCTCCTTCTTGCAAAAACTGATCCTCCTCGCTGAGTGAGGGCATGTGATGCTTTTATAGCTCCTGGCCACGGGCACGAATAGCTGCTCGCGTAGAGATCGTGGCCGTTTTCTTTTTTTGTTCGGTTCAGAAAAGAGAGAGAGAGAGAGAGAGAGAGAGAGAGAGAGAGAGAGAGAGAGAGAGAGAGAGAGAGAGAGAGAGAGAGAGAGAGAGAGAGAGAGAGAGAGAGAGAGAGAGAGAGAGAGAGAGAGAGAACTCTGGCTGATCTATTGCCGTATTTATTAGATGGCTTCCCATTTATTAAGTGGGCGGCCGGCGTATTTTTTAAAATAGTCTAAATTTGCCCAAAAACTCAATAAAACCTTATAAGTTAAAAATAATGCTTTCACAGCACTTCCTAGGCGTCCTTGGATGCAATCACATGCACAGTTGCAATGCAGACATAGACTTTCTTGTGGGAAAGCATCTGCTTTCTCGAAAAGCAATCCCACTTTCTCAGAAAGAATCTGTTTTTCTTGAAAGTTTCCTCTGAACCCATCTTCATTCAAGTGCTTGATTTTCCTCTGAACCCATCTTCATTCAAGTGCTTGAAAGTTTCCTCTGAACCCATCTTCATTCAAGTGCTTGATTTTCCTTGTGCACAATACCAACACACTTTGGAATTTCCTCCTGACTATGGATATTCCCTTTCCAATGCACTCATCACCCACCTTATGACGCATCAGGAATACCCATCACCTAGTCCTTTCCTACCGAACTTACGGTACAATCTCCTTTGCGATGCTCTATGTCACCCATCCTATGACGCATCAGAGATGTTTGTTCCCGGATGGTCGGATACTTCTTTTCGATGCTCCCTGTGACCAATCCGATGTGACGCATCAAAAGTACACGTTCTTGGTGGCCTTACAGATATTCTCGTTCACGGTGCTCTCGTCATTACTCTGAATGACGTACTAGGAATACTTTGTACTCGGATGTCTCCAATGAGAAAAACCCTCTCACTTAAAATTCCAATAATTCATTTAGAATTATTTTTCCTAATGTTCCAAGCGAGAAAAACCCTCTCACTCATAAATCCAATAATTCATTTAGAATTATTTTTATGTCAGATAAAGTCAATTTAGCTCCATCCCTCTCACTTATAAACAATTGTCCTCAACTATAGAGATCTAACTGAACTACCGAGGAGAAACCAGAAAGATTCCAAATCTTACTCAATGGTGAGTTGAGCTAGTCCTTTCTCAAAAGAGAACTTAAAAATTGACTTAAACAAAAATTTCATAATTCAATACTTACCTTACCAGTTCATGTCCTTCCTCTAGTACCTCGATGATATCCTTCACCATTCATCAAACTAACGAGCCATGTAAGAACTCGTCATTCACATATTTCCCAGAATCTGTGAACTCAATTCCACCTTCTCAATCCCGAGAAGAATAATCCTCCTGAAAATAAATCTAGGTCTATGTCCTTGCGCATAACCTTGCACTATTAGTCCTGAGGATATTAAACCTCTTCTATCCTCCCACATAGGGAATGTCGAGAGTACTAAGCTCATGTGAATCTTCCTGTGGGTGGCAGACAAAGTGTGTCATCTTACCAAAGTAAGTTCTTATTCGGGGCCTTTGCTTTGGGTAGGCCAATTGTTCTGATCTAAAGTTTCCTTATCCAAGACTCTGCTAACTTGATTCCGTCTTCTCAAATTCGAGAAGAATAATCTTCCTAGAAATCAATCTAGGTATCTGTCCTTGCGCATAATCATGTGATGTTAGTCCAGAGGGTATTAAACCTCTTGTGTCCTCCCACATAGGGAATGTCCAAGTCATAGAGCATTAATCTTGATGTCTTTCTTTCACAATTTGCGATCACCTTAAAGAAAGTTCTTGTTCCGGGCCGTTGCTCAACATAGGCAGACGGTTCCAATCCAAAGATTCCTTGTGCACGGCGGCACTTCCTTCCAATCTTTTCCTCCTGCGAGTTATTACCACCATCAGTGTTTTCTCGATGCCATTAGAGTCTCTTCCTTACAGAATCATCAAAAATGATTTACCTTGCAAGCATCAATGACAACTTGCAAAATCTCAGGCAGATAGGATTCTAGCCATAGCATTTTTTGAACGTACGTTCAAATCCGATTCACAATAGAGCGAACCCTCTTTTATTCTCAGGGATGTTCTCCCATATTTAATTCTTACCATTTTGAAACTGGTGGCGAACTATATTCTTACGAACATAATAGTTTGAATTTATTCCAACACCGTGTAAATGCTACTTGACCTACTCATGGAGAAACATATACCGCAACCAAAAGTTGCTACTGTAATGGTAAAGGCACATAGCATACTCAATGACCAATGACCATCAGAAAACCTCTTCTCCGTAGAGAAACTCAAATTCCTTCTACCGAACACATCTCAAATAAAGATTCTCGTGTCGGAATATCCTTGCGTGCAAAAAGGTGCTCAAGAGAGTATAACAAACTCTTGTCCAGTTCCTTGGCATAGGTCTACATCTTCTTGTGTTATCCATGTACTCAAAGGTGTACATAATTGTAGCAGACCCAGTATGTTGGTTAGCATGCTAGTTAGCATGCCATGTGTACCTCCAAGCATGCTTAGTTGGCACACCAAATATGGTAGTTGGTACGTTCAATATGCTAACTAGCATACCATGTATGCTATCTATTCTCAGGATGCTAGTTATAATTCCATGTATGCTAGTTAGCATACCCAATATGTTAGTTAGCATACCCAATATGCTAGTTAGCATGCCTTGTATACCCCCAAGCATGTTTAGTTTGCACACCAAATATGGTAGTTAGTATTTTCAATATGCTTACTAGCATACCCTATATGCTATGTAGCATACTTCTACTATTCTCAGGATGCTTATTATGATTCCTTGTATGCTAGTTAGCATATCTTGTATGCTAGTGGCCTACCCATTATGTTAGTTAGCATACCCAGTATGCCAGTTGGCATGCTAGTAACCATATTAAGTATGCTAATTAGAATACCTTTCATACATGCATGTATCTTAGTTGGCACGCCAAATATGCTAGTTAGTATGTTCAATATGCTAACTACCATACCCACTAGGCTCTGTAGCATTCTACTTCTATGCTCAAAATGATAATTATAATTCCATGTATGCTAGTTAGCATGTTTAGTTGCACACCAAATATGCTAGTTAGTATGTTCAATATGCTAATTAGCATACCCAGTATGCTATTTAGCATACTAATACTATGCTTTGTATGCTAATGATAATTCCATGTATGCTAGTTAGCGTACCCAGTATTCTAGTTAGCATACTCAGTATGCTAGTTAGCATACCCTGTATACCTCCAAGCATGCTTAGTTGTCACACCAAATATGCTAGTTAGTATGTTCATATGCTAACTAGCATACCCAGTATGCTATGTAGCATACTACTACTATGCTCAAAATGTTTATTATAATTTTATGTATGATAGCTAGCATACCCAATATGCTAGTTAGCATACCATATGCACTAGTTAACCTTATCACTATGCTGGTTAGCATTTTGAAGATGTTGATTAGCATACATGGAATTTATGATTATCTTACCACTGTTTGGTGGGATTGAATGTTCTTGCCCTGCAGTCTTGCACAACCACTCTGCTGGTATCCTCTGCTCGTAGGTGGAAGCCCTACATTAAGTCCCAAGCGACCACGCAGCTGCAAAGCAGAGCAAGTGGTAGTTATGTTCATAGGACAGCTTGACCATTGCAAGGATTTTGTGTACCTCAAGCGGCATACCACAGCCAGTACACTAGTCCTTCCCAGCATCATCATGCACCCCTCTATCCATTGTAAAACTGGCAATAGCTAAATTACATAGGGTAGTGGAAAAAAAAGAGCCTTCTAGCCTAGATTGCATATGCACTAGCAAGTGCAATAGACTTTCACCGCCCTGCACTTTGGATTCCTTGACCTCCAACTCAGTCTATAAAAAAAGACAAAAAGAGCATGGTAAGTCATAGGTTAGCTTTGCACATGTACCAAACATAAGGTGCTAGTTTGAAAATCACAAACACTTACCAGATGAGAGGGTGTGTCAATGTAACTATCAACTGGGGTGTCCTCACAATGAGGAAACTCCAAATCATGAGTGTCGCTATTTTCACCTCGAGCTACATTTTTTGCTTTGCATTCAGATTATAACTCTGTGATAAAGTCTGCAGTTCATTGGCAACATCATGCAGCTTATGTCGCATCGCCGTGACAATTGGACTGACCTTCGTATTTCTTGCTTGCAATACCCTTGTGGCTTCCAGCTCCATTGTGCAATTCTAAGATCCAAATTAGCATCTTGTAATTGTGTTCTCAGATGAACGACAATAGCTACAATGCGTTGCAAATCCTCCAAGTCAAAAAATGAAAGGCTTTCTGCCTCCTGCTGAGTGCTACGACGAGACAATGGTGTGCCCTTGGAAGCTGACCTATTGCTCATACCTACTCAGCCTGAGTTGTCCTCCCACATTTTAGCTGATTCATCCTCATGTTTTGGAACTTGATGCTGGAAATTACGCATCCTCCACTTGTTGACATGGCCCTCAAAGTAGCCCTTCTCATGAAGATCCTACAAATACTACATAGCAAAGTCAACCCAATTGAACTTCATGGATGTATCGCTTGCAATCAACATAGGACTAAATTCTTTGACAAATCCCTTTGCGAATGCGGAGCTGATCTCCATGTTTGTTGGACCCTTTTGGTAGAACTAATAGCGTAATTGCATCACCTGCTCATACACGTCGTTGCTTCCGGATGCAACTGCATTGAATGCGGTACTGGCTGGGATCCTTCATCTGTAACACATTGAGACATTCCACATCACTCAGTTGCTCCCACCTCACCAGTTTGGGATCCGAACCAATCTCATAGAGAGGCCATAAGTAGCATTGAAATCTTCTACAGTTACATAGAATTTCTCCTGCATGGGATCTCCACCTTGGGAGCTCTCCATGGACTGCACACATGCAATAGGAACCTTAGAAAAAACCAAAAGGTTACATGATCAAGAGAGTAGAATCTAACAAAATACATTCCATCTACATATGTAATGCCCCTCTCTCTTTGGCTATGAATGGAAAATCCATTGCTCATTGGGGAGCCGATCCAGGACTACATGCAAGGGACACTAAACAGAGCAACACACACACACACACACACACACACATACACACACATTGGTAGCTTGGTAAAAACATCAATCGCTGGTAGAAGTGATGTAGCACTTGTGGGTGATGACGGTTGAGTGGAGAGATCATATGTCAATTTGAGGAGAGTGTCGCCCGTTGATAGCAAACTGAAGTCGGTAGCTTTGTGCCGCATGAACATCTCGATGCAAGCTAGCTTTGTTTTGCATATTTTTCTAAGCATCACATACGTTGATAGCCGATTTTCAAAAATCAAGAAAAAATAGAAAAGTTTCTCTTTCCTCTACCCGACGCACGGCAACACCTAGCTTGTCACAACCTCATCAGCCCCTCAACCAAGATGTGATACCTGGCTTTCGAAGCCTGGCCATTAGAACCAGCCCCACTCGGGGGGGAGCATAATACAAGGAAAATGATTTAAAAAATGTTTTTTTTACATGCACCACCACGCCTTGCATGCTTGCATGCAGTGGGCCGCCCCTCTTGCCCACACTCGCTCCATCCTTCCTCCATTATCACCAAAGGACAACTTCTCTTTCTCTTGCTTGGCTCCGCCAACCATCTCTCTCTCTTCCCCTCGTTCCTCTGTCACCAAGGCCATAGGATGCAGCATGATATCTCTCAACCAAGGTGGACTGCCATGATTGGGACAAGAGTCTCCCTCTCTCTCTTTCATTATTCACACACACACACACACACTCACACACCTTCCTCCCTCATCTCTCCCCTCTCGTCCACACTCTCTCGTCCTCAGCAAGACTCTCTCTCTCTCTCTCTCTCTCTCTCTCTCTCTCTCTCTCTCTCTCTCTCTCTCTCTCTCTCTCTCTCTCTCTCTCTCTCTCTCTCTCTCTCTCTCTCTCTCTCTCTCTCTCTCTCTCTCTCTCTCTCTCTCTCTCGTTTTTCAACCAAGGTGGGCCGCTACAGCATCACCCTCTCTCCCCAACTCACTCTCCCCCTCACCCTCTCTCTCCTCACTCACGCTCTCTCTCACCTATGTCTCTCACTCTCTCTCTCGTTCTTAGTGGTCGACTGAACTAGCGCAATCTATAAACTCTCTCTCTCTCTCTTTCTATCTCTATCTCTCTTAACCCCCCACCACACACACCTACAATCACACCCACTCGTTACTCCCCATCTCTCACCCCCACCCCTATTGACTGAAGGAGTACGAGCGGAAGTGCGACGCAAGAGAGAGTGCGAGAAGAAGAGCACGACGATATGGTCAACTCGCTCTACTGTAATGTGTAGAGCATAGTGAGTTCTTATTAGGTTTTTACAAAAGAATATGTGTACATACCTGGCGGCCCGCCCACTTACCTGGGCGACCACATTGGGCTTTATACCCCAACAACCTCCCACTTAAAGTCCAATGTGGTACTTTAAGTGTGAGAGAAGCTACTATACAAGCTAATATACAAGAGATGTAGAGAAGTGATGTACTACCCTACACCTAACTGCTTGCAAAAATACGCAAAGCTCTCTGAGGGAAGTCCTTTTGTAAGTAGATCAGCAGGATTTTCTGTGGTGTGAACTTTGACAAGCTGAAGTTGCTTATCCTCGAGCATTTCCCTGATGAAATGATACTTCACATCCACATGCTTTGTCTTTGAGTGATAAACTGGATTGCGAGCCAATTGTATAGCACTTTGACTATCACAATATAACACAGGCATCTCTTCTTTGATTCCCAAATCTGTTACTAGTCGATTAAGCCAAATTGATTCTTTGCATGCCTCTGATGCTGCAACATATTCAGCCTCTGTAGTAGACTGAGTAACACAATCTTGTAATCTAGAACGCCATGATACTGCTCCACCAGCCAATGTAAAGACATACCCTGACGTAGACCTTCGGTTGTTTAAGTCACCTGCATAATCTGAGTCTGTAAAACCCTTTACACTTAGCTCCTGACTCCCATAGCATATACGCATACTCTTTGTAGCTTTCAGGTATCTCAATATTCCTTTCAGTGCCTCCCAATGTTTCTTGCCTGGGTTTGACATGTATCGACTTACTACTCCCACTGCAAATGCAATGTCTGGGCGAGTAGCAATCATTGCATACATCAAACTACCCACTACAGACGCTTATGGAATCTTATCCATTTCAGCCTATTCTTCCTCAGACATAGGACAATCTTGTTTTCTAAGTTTCACATATGGTGGCAGTGGAACACTCAGTGCCTTTCCCTTCTCCATATTGAAACGTTGCAAAACCTTGTCAATATAATCTGTTTGAGATAACCAAATCAACTTCTTTGATCTGTCTCTCTCAATGCGCATACCAAGTATATGACTTGCCTCACCCATGTCTTTCATGTCAAACGATTTTGCCATCTTTGACTTCAAAGCTGAAATTTCTTCCAAGTGCTTGCCAGCAATCAACATGTCATCCACATACAAAATAAGGATCAGCCAGCTACCATCCTTAGCCTTCTTTGTATATAGACAGTGATCGAACTCACTTCGTTTGTAGCCTTGAGAAAGCATAAACTTGTGGAATTTATGGTACCATGCCCTCGGTGATTGTTTTAAGCCATAAAGACTCTTTAACAACTGGCATACCCAATCTTCCTTGCCTTTCTCAACAAACCCTTCTGGCTGCTTCATGTAAATTTCCACATCTAAATCACCATGCAAGAACGCTGTCTTGACATCCATTTGGTGCAACACCAAATCTAATATGGCAACCAATGCAAGAAAGCATCTCAATGTAGTCATCTTGACCACCGGAGAGAAGACTTCATCAAAGTCAATGCCTTGTTCTTGCTTAAAGCCCTTGGCAACAAGCCTTGCTTTGTACTTTGGCTGACTATCATGAGCGGTGATCTTATACCTGTAAACCCGTTTACAAGGTAGAGCCTTTTTGCCATGTGGTAATTTAACTAGCTTCCATGTCTTGTTTTTATGTAGAGCTGTCATCTCTGACTGCATGGCTAATTGCCAACTCCTGGAGTCCTTCATTTGCACTGCTTCCTTGTAACATGAAGGCTCATTGCAATCAGTCAACATGACATAGTTCATAGATGGAACAAACCTATCAGGAGGTCGCGTGACACGTCCAGATCTATGCACAATAGGTGGCTCAGGCTCAGCCACAACCTGTGGTTCCACTCTATCCTGTCCTTGCTCCTCTTGAGCCCTGACATTTTGTCTTGCACGTGCAGGTCCATCTTCTTGGAAGACAACTCTTCTAATCTCCTCAACCCTCTCTGGTTTAGAATGATATTTGGATTCATTAAAGTGAACATCATTGCTGCGGACAACCTTTCTGGATTCGGGATCCCAAAGTCTGTACCCCATCTCACCAGAATTACCATAGCCTAGAAAGATGCACTTTCTACTTTTTGGCTCAAGTTTGTTCATAAATTCCTTTGGAACGTGAGTATATGCCTCACAGCCAAAGACTTTGAGATGCTTGTATGAGGGCATTTTGACTGACCATACCATCTCTGGCACTGAATCCTTTTGCAAAACCTTGCTAGGAGATCTATTTACAAGATGAACAGCTGTTGATAAAGCTTCAGCCCAAAACCCATTTGGCAGCTGTGCATTAGACAACATACTTCTGACCTTCTCTTGTATGGTCCTATTCATCCTCTCAGCAACACCATTTTGAGGAGGATTGTAAGGAGCAGTAAGTTCACGTTTTATACCTTTTGACTCACAAAAGTCCTGAAAGGCCTTTGAAACATACTCTCCACCATTGTCAGTGCGTAAGCATTTAAGCTTCTTTCCACTCTGATTCTCCACAAGTGTCACAAACGTTTTGAAAACACTAAACGCTTCATCCTTGTGCTTGAGAAAGTAAACCCATACTTTCCTCGAGTAATCATCTATAAATGTCATAAAGTAAGAAGCTCCCCCTAGAGATAGGTTAGGCATAGGTCCACACAAATCACTATGAACAAGTGCCAACTGTGTATCTCTTCTACTGCTTCTATGCTTATGTGGCTACTGTGTTTGCTTACCATACAGACAATGTTCACAGAATTCAAAATCATTAAATGAAAATCCAGGCAAATAACCAGAACGAGACAAGATTTCCATTCCCTTCTTGGACATATGTCCTAACCGGCTATGCCACAAAGAAACGTTCGGCTGCTCGGTTACATTGATTACATTTTTAGAGACATTTGATACATAAATCATGTAAAGTCCTCCAGACTTTACTTCATGTGCTACTGTCATAGAACCCTTGGATATCTTCCACATGTTCTGTCCAAAAGTGGTGACGTAGCCAGCATCATCAAGTAAACCTGTGCTGATCAAGCTCTTTGTAATTGCGGGAACATGTCTCACATTCTTCAGCGTGAAAGAAGAGCCATTCTGAAACTTCAATTGAACATCTCCAACACCTAAGATCTCACATGTCTGCCCATTGCCTAGCCGAACATGATCTTTAGTGGTCACATAAGAGGTAAACCACTCCTTGTTTGGAGACACATGAAGTGATGCCCCTGAGTCTATAATCCAGTCACTCAGTGCATTTCCATCAAATGTTGTAAGAAGAGCTGAGTCCATTGTATTCTTCAAGAAGTAGATGTCTCGTGACACTAGACTGTCATCCTCTACAACAGTGTTTGTCACATTTATTTCTTGAATCTTCACTGAGGACTTGTTCTTCTCACCATGGTCTTCAGCTTTCTCTTTGCCTTTTTCTGCTTTCCATTCTCTGCAGTCTCTTTTCATGTGACCCTTCTTGCCGCAATGGTAGCATTCTATGTCACTCTTGCCTTTAGCACTGCGGGACTTGCTACGAGACTGATTCCTCTTTCCACCTTTGTACTTTTCTTTGGTCCTTCCCCTGACAACTAAGGCTGTTCCTTTGCCTTTGTCCATTGTCTTTCTATTGGTTTCTTCAGTAAGCAGACTTCCTTCTACACCTGCTATGTTCAAACCATCTGGAGGTGCAGAATTACTCAAAGCTGTGCGAAAAGTGTCCCAACTTTCCAGCAATGTGATCAACAGGAACATACCTCTAACAGGTTCATCAAACTTGACACCTTGAGCTGACAACTAACTATAGATTGTGTTGAATTCATTCAGGTGATTGGACATAGGTGTCCCTTCTTTCATCTTCAAGTCAACAAGCTTCTTAAGCGAGTATACCTGTGAAGCTGCACTCTGCTTCTCATAAAGATCACTCAGCTTTAACCATTCTTGATAAGCCGACATCTCGTCTGCTACATTGAAGTAAACGCTTTCTGCCAAAGTCAGCATAATGGTAGAAAGTGCCAATTCATCCATTTCGCTCCATTCATCTTTGCCCATATCTTCTGGTTTTATCCCCTTGAGCTTTATAGGTTTTATCTGCTTCTTTTGTACCAACACGTGCCAAATCTGCTTCTTCCACAATGGGAAATTGGTTCCATCCAGCTTCTTGATATTGTAAAGAGCAGTGTCCTGTGATCCAGCCATAGCTACACTTCACAGTAGTTTACTTTCCTTTGGAAAATTCGGCAGAGTTTCCCCTGTAAACTGACCTCTGAACCAATATCAACCTGTCAAATGAACGAAGAAAGCTTCAGATTCTGCTGAAATTTTGGCAGAGTCTCCTTTGTAAAATGGCCCTGGTGTAATAAAAACAGACCGAAAATAGCTCAAAAAACCACTATCTCTCTAACACTGTAAGTTGTGGGTAAACCTGTCCTGCACCTGTACTATCTCTGACTGTCTTGTCACTGTCCTATAAGCATAGACTGCGACAATGCCTCAATGGCAGTAAAGCAAAGATGCAATCCCAACTGTCTAACTCACAGTCAATACATCCTAGCTGCCTATCTAAGGGTGCTCGAGGGATCGCTCCAAGACCTGTATCACCGAAAGGATCTCAACATTCAAGAATCCCCCAACTCAATAAAACCTCACTCGACCCTCAACAAAGGCTGCAGTAAATCCGACAATACATAGACTTCCCACAAAGTCATACATCCACAAATTTCCCACTGTATGTTGTAACCGCTGCGGCGGTTGTTTGCTGCGTGAGTCACAGCCAGCAAACCCTCAACAGACATACATCATCTCTGACAATACATCCCATGTGGAAGTACCTACAATGTCAGGATGAAATTTGGAATATCAAGCAACAAACACAAGCTACCTGATGAACTAGTGGATGTCGACTACAGTTTGTGTGTAGATGCGCCCGTGTCGTATGTGACACGCCTCCAAGAAATGTGAGCCGTCCTTCGATGTGTAGACATCCACAAATCAACACTCTGGGAGTGTCGATATCCTCAACACCTGCAGTCGTAGGCCGAAAAACCCAAATTTGCAGAGTCGGATCTGCACTCGCTGAGACCACGTAGTCGAAAATGGCCTGCGCAGAACTTTGTCGAAGCCGAACGGTGACCGAGATGACCTCATAATGAAATTCTGAGCACACCAAGCCCTACGGGTACTCCCACAAGATTTGGGGCCGTGTCTTTGCCTGTCGAATTTCACTCCAATCTGAGCTGGTGACTCTAGCTTCCTGCAGTGCTGCCCCGAGCCTCGATCTGAGCTCTGATACCAGTTGAAGGAGTACGAGCGAAAGTGCGACGCGAGAGAGGGTGCGAGAAGAAGAGCACGACGATATGGTGAACTCGCTCTACTGTAATGTGTAGAGCATAGTGAGTTCTTATTAGGTTTTTACAAAAGAATATGTGTACATACCTGGCGGCCCGCCCACTTACCTGGGCGACCACATTGGGCTTTATACCCCAACATTGACTTTCTCTACCCCTCTTGTTTCCTATCTCGCCAGGCAGAACGGAGGGCGGAGAAGAAGATAAAATCTCACTCTCTCTCATTCACACCTCACACACACACCCATACACACACACACACATACCCCATTCCTCACCCACTCACCCTCTCTCCCCATCTCTCGCTCCCACCCTCTCTCTCTCTCCCTCGTTCAGCCCGCCATGCACGGCGTCGCGCAGCACTCTCTCTCTCTCTCTCTCTCTCTCTCTCTCTCTCTCTCTCTCTCTCTCTCTCTCTCTCTCAGCACACACACACACTCACTCACCCCTCACCCTCTCCCCAGCCCTCTCCCTATCACGCGCTCTCTCACACCATCACTCATGCTCTCTCTGTAGTTAGCCAGGCACGTAAAATTTAAAAAAAAAATCTCTTCTTCCTCTCATTCCCACACACCTACTCTAGCCGACACACACACACACACATACAACCCCATATACTATAAACACACAGCCCACATACACATTTATGCACTCATGAGCACATGTGTAGCACGCACACAATAAACAACACAGCACGCCATACACACTCACAAGAAGGAAAAAACAATGAAGTTCAACATCGACGAAGAAGGACGGCCAAATCACGCGATAGTGATGCCAAATCAAGAAGTGACGCCGAAGGCATGCCCCGGCCGGCCCCGATATTGGCAAATGCGCTACACTGATGCACCAACAAAGTTCGCGATTCACCCGCATCTCATCCACGATGCATCTCCGCAGTAAATATCCATAGGGTAATCTATTTTCCCAATTTCAAGCCAAAACTCTTGTATAGAATCCATTGTATATTGCCACCTCTCTCTATGTGATGGTCACAAAGGCCCACATAGAAGATATCATTTTTAAATTTCTCCTAATACAAAGCAAGGGTCAACCATCTAGGACCCAACTCTTTGGTTTGTCTCTCCCGATTAGGGCCCTAACCTAATCAGATTAGCCTAAACTAATGCAACCTACACCTATAAAAGGGCACTAAGAGGTCACTATCAAGGAGATGAGGATTTTGCGAGAGCACTCTGGCAAAGTGGTGTAACATTTGGGGCGGCACTTGAGCACTGGGGCTTGGGAAGTTAGCACTATGAGAAGGAAGCTATGCACACACCCTAACTCCAAGGGTCGCCACACGCAAGAATAGAACCTCCGTGTATATGGAATTTCCTCTAGAGAACGCACTATAGGCTCTCAATCTCTCACTATCTCTCTCTATCACCACAGTTGCCATCTCGCCATAGCCAAGGTTTCTGTAAATATCACTTTGAATCAAGTTTCCCTCACATCCCGAGGGGTTTTCATCACCTACGTTGGAGAGGGGGAATGGGGAACACGCCCAGCACACACACACAGAAATGCCTTCTATAGCTCAGGGCATACACAGCACCCCTGCCCACTTGAAAACCACCTCCAAACGACACAATTACCTAGACCACACGCGTACACGTGCTCACAGAGACTCACCCGAGACCACATAGAGCATAACGCTACCCACACCCATGAAAAGTACGCCAACGATCGCCGCCCTTTGCACACAATACCACACGCAATCTCTCCCTCTTTGCACACACACTATCGTGGGGGCAACACTGCCAACACCCGCCCGCACTCACTAAAATAGAGCAGAGAAGAAAAGGGAAGGGCAAAATACGGCACGACACGATCGCACACTTCAAAATCGGGGAGCTTTCTTCATTCAACCATCGAAACAGTTACCACCATGGCCGTAGACCGGCTTACATAAAGAACAAGCACCGGGGCTCGCTCTCTCCCTCTCTTCGCTCAACTTTCGAGAGCTCCAGAAACCCATTTCGCTTACTTCACCTTCCACCCCACCCCCGAAAAAAACAAAACCCCAACTATCTTCCTTCCTTTCCTTTTTTTTTTTTTAAATCTCCTCTCTTTCCCCCCCCCCCCCCCCCCCCCCCCCCCCCCCCGCCCCAAGGAGCCGTCGTTGCCCTCCTCTTTTTTAATACTCTTTCTTCTTGTTTTTCCCAAGCTTTCTAAAAAAGAAACCTCCCCCCTGGTGGGGGGCAGCGACTTTGGTCTTCACCATCCAACTTATTTATTTCCTCTCCCTTTTAAGCTTTTGAAGTTAACTTCCTTTTTTCCCCCAAAGTCCAGCCACTCCTACCTTTTACCTTTACAAATAATAACCAAGGACCCTCGTTCCCCATGTTGCCGGTGTTGTGTGCACTAAATGTTGGGATTAAAGCCCAAGTGGCCTCTTATGCGGATATGGCCGGCCGCCCGCCTAACTCACTTACCTCTAACTCTTTGTATATACTAACTTATTCTTTGTGAATACTAAGGATTCGGGAGATAACCCTTCTAACAGATCTCTGCGTACTGTACTGTGTAAGCTCACTGTGTGTGTGAGAGAGAGAGAGTCGACCCACGCTCCGCTCCGCGACTTCAATTGGTATCAGAGCCTTGGTTCAGTGCGGATTTGCGCAATCGCGCGCGCGCGCACTTTTCCGGCAGATTCTGGATCCGGAGTTCGAAAATTCACACTCGGCGTTCCGGGAGCGTTTCCACCAGGCGACCTAGGGTTTTACCCCCCTTTCGAAGCCGTTTATGCCCTCAGAATTTCGTTCTGAGCACTACAGCAGAAGATAGATTTCAGCCGCAAAGAAATCCGTCTTGTGTAGATCGGCAAGCAGGAGGTGGTCGACATCAATATCGACATCGACATACATCACTTATTCGTCTTCAGAGCATCATCTATAGACCAGGTACACATATATATCATCAGATATATATATTGCAGTCTGCATTGTTACTTCTTGTGCTTGCCAGGTTCCAGGGGAGGTGTGGCCATACGACGGCTTGACACCACTGGCATGTATTGCAGATTGATGTACTGTGATTGTGGGTCTGCTAGTTGTGAGTCACGCTAGCAGACAGACCGCCGCAGCGGTCATAGGACAGTGATTGGTCTATTATAGGATGTATGCTAGTTCTGGGCAGTTTGCTGAGCCATCTGAGAGGGTCGTGTGTGAGGTTTTTTGAAGCCAAGCATTGGGGGCTGGGTTACCCAGTGTGAGGTGGATTAGGTTGCTGGAGTTCCCCTCTACACGCATCCTCTTCGGCGACTTTTATCCCTTAGGATGTATGACTTTGTGTAGACACTGGATTGCATCTTATGCGTCAGGCCGTTGAGGCATTGTTCAGGGTTCAGTCTTGAGACAGATACAGGTTCTGTCATCGCCCAGAGAGGAGACAGTGTATGCTTACAGGACAGCATATTACAGGGATTTTTTAGATTTGTCATTGGTCAGCTATTTATGATTGTTTTTTGAGCTATCTTTTGGTTCCCAGAGCTCAGTTTACAGGGGAGACTCTGTCAAAAATTTTCAAAAAATACTGACAGTTCCTGAGGAGAGGTGTTCAGCTTGTTGATTACAGCTTGTTTACTGTGTACAGAGGCCAGTTTACAGGGGAAACTCTGCCGGATTTTTCTCAGGAGTAAACAGTTTGGCAGATATGGCATCTTCTCAAAGTGAGACTCTTTACAACATAAAGAAGCTGGATGGCACAAACTTTCCATTCTGGAAGAAGCAGATTTGGCAGGTTTTGGTGCAGAAAAAACAAGTGAAGCCACTGAAGCTCAAAGGGGAGAGACCAGAAGGTATGGCTGAAGATGAGTGGGAAGAGCTTGACGAGTTAGCTTGTTCCACAATCATGCTGACACTGGCAGAAAATGTTTACTTCAATGTAGCAGAAGAGACTACAGCGTATGGCGTATGGCAAAAGCTATGTGATATGTACGAGAAACAAAGTGCTGCTTCTCAGATTTACTGGCTCAAGAAATTGGTGGATTTGAAGATGAAGGAAGGGACAGCCATGTCAAATCATCTGAATGAATTTCACTCAATTTTCAGCCAGTTAACAGCACAGGAGATAGTCTTTCCAGATTCAGTGAAGGCTATGTTTCTCTTAATCACTTTGCCAGACAGTTGGGATACTTTTCGTACAGCGTTAAGTAATTCTGTCGCGCCAGAAGGTCTTACAAGTCCCAATGTAGAAGGCAGCTTGCTCACAGAGGAAGTGAACAGGAAGAACATTGACAAAGGCAAAGGCAATAGTGCTTTGGTCGTTCGAGGGAGACAACAGTTTAAAGAGAAGAAGGGTAAGAAGGCACAAAACCGAAGTAAGTCTCGTGATTCGAAGTCAAAGGATGACATAGAATGCTACCATTGTGGCAAGAAGGGTCACATGAAGCGAGACTGTACGAAGTGGAAACAAGAAAAAGGCAAAACAAAGAGTTTTGAGCAAGATGAAAAGAAGAGTTCAGTGAAGATTGAAGAGGTGAATGTCACAGGATCTGGTTCAGACAGTGATTCTGGTATAGCAGCTGGTGACATCTTCCTTACAAGCAATCTTGATTCTGTTTTCTTGACTGCAGAGGATGGACATGCTATGAGTGATTGGATTATCGACTCAGGGGCATCTTTACATGTTTCTCCGCACAAAGAGTGGTTTACATCATATGTGGCTACTAAAGATTATGTCAGACTTGGCAATGAGCAGGTTTGTGACATACTTGGAGTGGGAGATGTGCAGTTGAAGTTTCAGAATGGCTCTTCTTTATGGCTCAAGAATGTCAGACATGTTCCAGCAATCCGAAAGAGCTTGATTAGTACAGGGAAGTTGGATGATGCGGGTTATGTGACAGTCTTTGGGAACAGCACTTGGAAGATCTCCAAAGGTTCGATGACTGTAGCACATGGCAGCAAGTCAGGAACTCTGTACACTTTACATGTTTCAGAGGTTAAAAACCATGTAATTAATGTGATTGAGCAGCCAAGTGTGTCACTGTGGCATCGTAGGTTGGGACATATGTCAAAAAGAGGAATGGAAATACTTTCTCATTATGGTTATTTGCCTGGCTTTTCATTTCAAGATTTCGAGTTTTGTGAGCATTGTGTTTATGGTAAGCAAACACAGGAACCGCACAGATCAAAGAGGAATCGTAGGGACGAACGGTTAGCTCTTGTACACAGTGATCTATGCGGACCAATGCCTAGTTTGTCACTAGGGGGAGCAGCGTACTTTTGTACATTCATAGATGACTATTCTCGCAAAGTATGGGTTTACTTCTTGAAGCACAAGGATGAGGTGCTCAAGGTCTTTAAGACATTCTTGCAGCTGGTGGAGAATCAGAGTGGTCAGAAGCTGAAGTGCTTGAGAACTGACAATGGTGGAGAGTACGTTTCCAAAGCTTTTCAAGACTTTTGTGAAGCAAAAGGGATTAAGCGGGAACTTACTGCACCATATAATCCTTCACAGAATGGGGTTGCAGAACGTATGAATAGGACCATACAAGAGAAGGTCAGAAGCATGTTGTCAAATGCTGAGTTGCCTGATGGATTTTGGGCGGAAGCAGTGGCTACAGCAGTCCATTTGATCAACAGGTCTCCTAGTAGGGTTCTGGATAAGAGTGCAGTGGCCGAGATGCTATGGACAGGCAAGGCACCTTCGTATAAGCATCTCAGAGTCTTTGGTTGTGAAGCTTATAGCCATATTCCTAAGGAGTTCAAAAATAAGTTAGAACCAAAGAGCAAGAAGTGTATATTTCTTGGCTACGGAGAATCGGGCCAGATGGGTTACCGGCTTTGGGATCCTGAGTCCAGAAAGCTTATTCGTAGCAATGATGTGCATTTCAATGAAGCCAAGTTTCACGCTAAGCCAGAGAAGACAGAGGAGATCAGAAGAGTTGTCTTCAGGGAAGATGGACCTAGTGCTAGCACATCAAGACAGCATGGTCAGGCTCAGGAACAGCCTATAGTGGCTAGAGAGGCAGAATCAGTTGTGGTGAGACGTTCTGAGCGTGTCTCCAAACCACCTGATCGTTATGTGCCATCTCTAAATTATGTCATGCTCACAGATTGCGGAGAACCATCTTGTTACAAGGAAGCATTACAAGTGGTTGACTCGAAAAAATGGCAGTTGGCCATGCAGTCAGAGATGACAGCTCTGCATAAAAACCAGACATGGAAGTTGGTTAAATTACCACAGGGCAAAAAGGCTCTACCTTGTAAATGGGTTTACAGGTATAAGATCACCGCTCATGATAGTCAGCCAAAGTACAAAGCAAGGCTTGTTGCAAAGGGCTTTAAGCAAGAACAAGGCATTGACTTTGATGAAGTCTTCTCTCCAGTGGTTAAGATGACTACATTGAGATGCTTTCTTGCATTGGTTGCTATATTGGATTTGGTGTTGCACCAAATGGATGTCAAGACAGCGTTCTTGCATGGTGATTTAGATGTGGAAATTTACATGCAGCAGCCAGAAGGGTTTGTTGAGAAAGGCATGGAACATTTGGTATGCCAGTTGTTAAAGAGTCTTTATGGCTTAAAACAATCACCGAGGGCATGGTACCATAAGTTCCACCAGTTTATGCTTTCTCAAGGCTACAAACGTAGTGAGTTCGATCACTGTCTATATACAAAGAAGGCTAAGGATGGCAGTTGGCTGATCCTTATTTTGTATGTGGATGACATGTTGATTGCTGGCAAACACTTGGAAGAAATTTCAGCTTTGAAGTCAAAGATGGCAAAATCGTTTGACATGAAAGACATGGGTGAGGCAAGTCATATACTTGGTCTGCGCATTGAGAGAGACAGATCAAAGAAGTTGATTTGGTTATCTCAAACAGAGTATATTGACAAGGTTTTGCAACGTTTCAATATGGAGAAGGGAAAGGCATTGAGTGTTCCATTGCCACCATATGTGAAACTTAGCAAACAAGATTGTCCTGTGTCTGAGGAAGAAAAGGCTGAAATGGATAAGATTCCATATGCGTCTGCAGTGGGTAGTTTGATGTATGCAATGATTGCTACACGTCCGGATATTGCATTTGCAGTGGGAGTGGTTAGCAGATATATGTCAAATCCCGGCAAGAAACATTGGGAGGCAGTGAAAGGTATCATGAGATACTTAAAACATACAAAGAGTATGCGCATATGCTATGGTAGTCAGGATTTGAGTGTCAGAGGATACACTGACTCAGATTATGCAGGAGACTTGGATAAGAGGAGATCTACATCAGGCTATGTCTTTACATTGGCTGGAGGTGCCATATCATGGCGATCTCGATTACAAGATTGTGTTACGCAGTCTACTACAGAAGCTGAGTATGTTGCAGCAAATGAGGCATGCAAAGAAGCTATTTGGCTTGGTAGATTGTTTGCAGACTTGGGAATCAATGCAGATATGCCAGAGTTATATTGTGATAGTCAAAGTGCTATACAATTGGCAAAGAATCCAGTGTTCCATTCGAAGACTAAGCATATTGATGTGAAGTATCACTTCATTAGGGAAGTACTTGAAGACAAGCAGATACAACTGCTGAAGATCCACACCAAGGACAATCCTGCTGATCTACTCACAAAGGGACTTCCAGGAGAGGGCTTTGTGCATTGTCGTGAGTTATTGGGCATTGGATAGATGGCAGCCATGTAAATCTTTGTACATTTATGTTCATAGATTTACAGTTACTTAAAGTGCCACATTGGACTTTAAGTGGGAGGTTGTTGGGATTAAAGCCCAAGTGGCCTCTTATGCGGATATGGCCGGCCGCCCGCCTAACTCACTTACCTCTAACTCTTTGTATATACTAACTTATTCTTTGTGAATACTAAGGATTCGGGAGATAACCCTTCTAACAGATCTCTGCGTACTGTACTGTGTAAGCTCACTGTGTGTGTGAGAGAGAGAGAGTCGACCCACGCTCCGCTCCGCGACTTCACTAAATTCCACGCTACAAAAAAATACTGAAGGCCGCCGACTCGGAGTCCGAATTCGCCAACCCACACCACACTTGAACTTTGTCGGAGCCGCAAATCGGGGTTGCAAAAACCAAGAAAATCATCTGTTGCTGCGCTATCCGGAAATGTCGTCAAATTCCCACCTAACGCAACTCGATCACCGCAACTCAGATTGTCGAGCCGTTAATCCTTGTCAACTTCACGTAGCATGGGCCACCCTCTAGAACCTGGTCAAAGCTCATAAACCATCGAATGGCACACTATTCAATGCTGTCAAGTGGGCACACGCTCGACCCTCAACAAATATTCCACAAGCCATAACTTGCCCGTCTGGGCTCCAAAGAGCAATCCGAAAAGATCGGCATGCCCCACAATTCAAGCTTCACATGTCTATATGCTGACATCAAATATGACCATCTATCCCCATCTGCCCTGCTCGTTGGGAATCTGCAAAGGCTTCTAAATTGGAACTTTAATATCTTTCACATCGGGGCTCCGTTTGATGAGCCGTCTGGACGGGCTTCAAGAGCATCTTGAACCCTACATTCCAAGGCACATTCTCTACATTTTGGACACTTTGGTCTGCCATCCGGGTTATCCCAATATATGAAGGCCCCTTGGCTTAAAAAACAACTTTGAGCATACATTTCTGTTGTCACCTGCCTTCACAAGGCCTTTATATTTGCTCTAGCATCCCAACTTGCACCTGCCCACAACTTTAGCACTATATAGCACACTTCCCAGCACATACCAACTTTGGTTGCGTATTAGTAGGGTCTCCTTCAAATTCTATGGTGTTTCGAGATTGTTTGATGGGTGTTCGGCTCTAGAAAGCGTTGTAGGAAGTTTCCTCTTATGCACTCTTGAAGGCTGTGACTTAGACAATTGGTAGAGCCTCTGTAGGAATTAGTTAGGAGTCGGTCGAGTGTAGGTTGACACCTTATGCTTGCTTCCACGCGCCTGCGGGTCGAGCTTCGTCCTTAGCTGACATTATATGTTAGGTGAGTTCTCGCTGTGCTGATTTCCGTCGCGGCGTATCCGTCCGACATTGGCGTCGCTGTCAGGGACGAAAACCTTAGGTAGGTGACCGAGACTAATCCTTGAGGATTGGGATTTTTGGCTTGCCAAGAGTCTCATTTTACATTTAGATAGTATTAGAGGGTGGAGGACTCTCTAGGTCTTAGAGGGAGTCTAGGAAGCGTGTGTCTGGCCTAGATCCTTCGACTTAGGTAGATTAGATAGACCAAGATAGTTTTAGGTAGTAGTCGAGTTCTTGAGTAGGAATTGGAGTGGTAGAAGAGGTGAAAGGAGAGCTTGAGAAGTTCGGAAAGGCCATAAAGCAACCAAAAACACCATTATCACCATTTCACATGATAAGTAGGAGTAGAGTAAGTAGGACATCATGATTCAGGATCTAGAGCATTTCATGCATGTATACTTGCTTGGTAAAGTCATCACAAGTTTGTAAAAGATGCGAAAAGACGCAAAAGTGTGTTTGAAAGCCTAATTGAAGTCCAAAAGTTACTGTGAGTGTTTCTGATAGATCTACAGAGCATCAGGAGCATTCCTGTTAGAAAAAAATTAATTTTAAGCCAGGAGACATCCTACATCCTACATGTAGGATGTCTACAGGCTAATCTGGTGGGAATTTTGGGATTTTGAGTTGACCAATGTGTTCAAAAGGTGGGATTTATCCTAATTTCAACTGGAAAGTGGAAATTTAACCATATCTTGACAGGATAAGACCAGATAGACTGAACTTGCCAGACATCCTACCCAAATTGTGCCAAAACATTATTTTGAGACCAAAACCACAAGATGGCTGCATGAGCATGTCTTGCAAGATATATTGAGTGACTTAAAGGGGTTTCACCTCATTTGGGTGAGAAAATTGGGTTCAAAGCGGACTTTAGCACTTTTGACTGATAAAGAAAAGAACAGCTAAAATTTGGGACTTTTGAAATCAAAACCAAAATTTAAGCATTCCACTGGGTTACTGACATCAAGGGGAAGCTGTGGGACAAGTCTGGGGTCAAACAGGCCAAAAAGACATCTTACGCGTAGGATGTCTTCTGTGTGATTTTGGACTCCAAACCAAATTTTGAGTATACCAAAGTGATCAACAACTCAAGGGAGCCTGTGCTTTGAGTTTGAAGCCATTCTGATGAAAAAGACATCCTACGCGTAGGATGTCTAAAGCAAGAAATTGAAGCCAGACTTTGACAGTGAGCATAGCAAGGTGTTGTATAGCCTAAGGCAAGCCTCCTAGTCAATTTTGGTCCAAATTGGAGTTGATTAAACTGAACAATATCAGCAACAGGCTGTCGGAACAGATTTCTGACTCATTGACCAGCTTATAGGTGTTCAAATCAAAAAGTAAAAGCAGCTGTGGGCTCAGCACATTAAGGGGAAACCATAGTGCAAAAATCCAGGCAAAACAAAGCAGGAGACATCCTACGTGTAGGATGTCTACTGGGACCTACTGAAGAGAAAATTTGACTGGGCATAGATAGATTCCATTTGGCTTAAGGGTTCCAGAAGTGAATTTGGACCTTGTTTGCCCATTTGACGAAGCAAAGACTAAATTCAGACTTTTTCGCGTAAATTGACCAACATCCGAGGGAAGTACAGTTTCAGATTAACAGACCTAATCCAGAACATCAGCAGTGTATAAATACAGTAGTGGTTGAGATTCACTCTCCAGTTATACCAATCATTACTAAAATAACCTCTAGCAGATAAATGCTTTGATTCGATTGCCGAAATTAAAACGCTTGTGTATAGGTATATTCAGCAACAAAGCAAGAAGTTGTGCAGAAACTGATTCTTTGCCAGGCGAGTGGTTGGATTTGTGATAAATTGCATTGATAAGTTTGATGAATTTAAGATCAGGAAGATACATTATTAGAGACCAGAAGGTGGCAGGTGACCAAGGTAGCTTAGTGTCCACCGAAGAGAGTGTAACTCAGGCAAGGCTAGATCCGCTAGAACCGATTATTGAGGAAGGTAGTGATACTGACACTTCGTCAGATAAATCTTTCTTCATGATGGTTAGTCAACAGCAAGGAGGTTTCACCTATGACGGACCTATGCCAGGAGGAAGCACCTCCCAAAATCCTTTGAATGATTCCAAGCTCACTGTGATCTTCTTAGAGGGAACAAACTCGAGAGGAGCCCTAGTCTATTCTGACTATCAAGGACGCAAGTGCATTTGTATCGAAGAGAGGCCAGCTCAAAGATTGGAGATAATCCGAGTCTATGATGATGGAGATAGATTCCGAGATGAAAAGGGGAACCACTATCTGATAGTTAGTAACCCTGAAGATTACAACAGATATGGAGATAACATGGCGAAAGGGAAAATGGTTTCAGACACTCAAGAACCACCACCAAACATTGATCCACCCGGATCTATTTTATGTATGATAAGAAAACAACCAGGGTTCCAACTTATAATCAGAACGTGGGAATCTACAAGCATGAGAGTGAGGGTATAGTCTCTTACTTTCGTAGCAAAGAACCATACGTAAACGAATTAAGCAAAGACAAGGTTCTTTACTTATTCTCTTATGAAACTACTATGGGGAAGGGTATAGTTTTTGCTGATAGATATGGGCAAGAACACCAACGTATTCTCCCAAAGGAGGTAGAAAGGTCAACAGGTCTAGGAGCATCAGCATATGCCCCTGAAGAAGTTCCAAGAGCCACCTACACCCCAAGTAAGTCGACGAACCCTTTTTCAGATGAGTATGATGCTACCTCACATTCCACCCGACCGGAAGCATTCAACAATCAAGACCAATCGGCAAACCAGCCATCATTGCACGCATGACTTCGGCAGAGTGCAACATTGGAACAAGACCGAAACCGAGATGGTTATCAAGCCGCACGAGGGCTAAGGGATTTGCAAGAACCACCACTCTATTCAAGGTATCAAGGAAAGAGTAATCCAAAGACTCAAGGGTCAATAGAGCCTGGAGGACCACCCATAGAACGAGTTCGAAGAGATGAACGACCTCCAGCGAGAACCGTTAGAAATTATGGCTTAGGAGCACCACTGGGAGAGGAACCAGTCTATTACAGAAGACCTGAGGAGGTATATCGATTAGGACGTGGAGATCCAATGATGAGGTTTGTAGACCATCGAAGAATAAGACCTTCTCAAGTGCAAAAATGGGTAAACAAGAAATACACAGGAAGCAGAGACCCAAGAGATCATGTAGCAGCCTTTGTGCGTGTAATTAGAGCCGAAGAGGTGTTAGACTTTCCTACCCAATTTGCAGGGTTTGGACTAACCCTAGAGGATGATGCTGCCACTTGGTTTGACTCTGTAGAGCGTAGAGACTTTGAGTCTATGGAGGAAGTGTTTGACGAGTTTATCAAGGAATTATCACAAAGGGGAATAGCTCATAGTACCGTCTCACAGATCCATAAATTCAAACAGAAAGATAGAGAATCTGTACGAAAGGCAGCCCTAAGACTAAAAAGATATGTTAAGTTCTGCCATGTGGAAGAACTGCCAACTCAGTCCATACTTATGCTGATATTCATCCAAGGGCTAAGGAATGCGGATCTCCATAAGGATTTACATATGAAGAGGAGCACGACGTTGAATGAGTTGACCAAGGAGGCTCTTTACCTTGTGGACAATTGTGCGGTCTACAAAGAGGGCGAGTTCAAGGACCTTGATGACGATTCTTCTTCTCAACAAAGTGGAAGCAATTCTTCTAAGATAGCACCGAAAGGAGAAGTAGCTGTAAACCAGGAGCAGCTTGTAGATGAAGTGCTAAAAAAGATCAACTTGTACGCCAAACCCCAGGCTAAACAGCCCAAGTGGTGTGCTATTGAACAAAAATGGACAAACCATGGGACCGAGGAATGTTATTATAACAAGGGATATGTGAGAGAGAGACCTTACACTCCCCAAGCTCCAGTAGCTTCTCCTCAAGTTCCACCGATGCCTAGATATCAAGAAGGCAACCTACCAAGACCTATAGGTGTAGAAAGACCACAACCCGTGTTGGGGCAACAACCACCCCTACCAGGATTACAACCAGTTGGTATAAGATACATACCAACTGTAACTGAATCAGAGGATAAGGATTTGGTGCCTATGCATGCATATTATGAAGATCCCAATGGATATGCGGTAAACTCTGTCTATTATCCACCGAAAGAACCCTCGACACCAGAACCATGGAACATGATAGGAAATACAGGACCACCAACTGCTGCACAGGCAGCAGGAGAAGGAAGATATAGCTTAGATGAACTAACATTGTTGTTCATAGCCAATGGAGGCATGGGCGGACAGAGACATGCTTACCAACAAAGAGGAGCTCAAGGAGCACCTCAACAACCCAAGGGACCCTACTACAAGTGTGGTAGAGACCATTGGCTGAGAGATTGTCCTCAGGATGAAATCATCAGAGTCAACGCATATTGCACTGAGTGTGGAGTTACTCATTTGATTCCCGATTGCCCTAAAAACCCGAGCAAAGGAGCAAAAACCACCTTGAACATGCTAGAAACAGTACCTTCCAGTGGAGGATCAAAAAATGAAACAATCATACCCATCTAGGCGGTAACATGAGCCCAAGCTCAAAGAAGGACGAACAAACCCATAGTTGAAGAACCAAAAACCAACGCCCAAAGTTCATAAACAAGAAATCAGAGAAGAACTTGGAAAGCTAGAAAGGCGCGTAGGAAAGCCAGGAAGGAACGAGAGCAAACAGCTCTATCCGAGGAGTTAAAACATACAAAGGATAGATTGGAGCGGTTAGAGGATCTAGCTAACTTAAGCTCACACACCACAGCAACCATAGCACCCAAGGAAATAGCAGAGCCCAAAATTGCAGGATCAGGAGGATCTGTACTGGCTGACAAGGTAGATGAGCAATTGGATGCGCTTCTAAAAGCTTATGAAGCTAGACTTAAAAGGAACCAAACCCAGGAGCAAAGATGGATGACTTATCCATATGCAGAAATAGAAAAACAGAGGTTGGATATGTGTAAAAAGATTATCGAAACAGCTCAATCATTGATGGAGGACCCACTGGGTAAACCTACAAATTGGCATGAGGTACCAGCTCCAACCCCTATCCCACCAACTTTAGAGAAACATGTGGAAACAGAGGAAAGACTCACTCATGCCTATGAGTCCAGAGGAGAGCCTACCATAGTGCCAAATACCACAGATGGGACAAGTGACGGGTTCCAGCCTAAAATATTGGCAGAAATGGGTAAGGACTGTAACGGTCTAAACGATCTGTGGAAGCAAATCCATGAGGCCAACGAGGCTAATAGGATGAGTAACCACATGAATAGCACGAGAAAAGAAAAGAATGTGATCTTACCTCCTATTGAAGAATTTGAGGCAAGGTCAAAAATGAACTTTGAGATACATTCACAAGGGGGAGACCAAGGATCAAGTAGTTCGGGGCACAGCCAACCAGACTCGCTGAGAACTTTACCCTCTTACCTAGGAAAGTGTGAGGCTAAGTCGGAAGTGAGAGCAATCCCATCTCAAATATTTTCTTCTAACAAAGTGATGGATTTGCAAGGATTGATTGAGTTGTTGTCCACTCCAGTGGCATGCACAATCACATTGGCAGAACTCCTAAGGTTACGGCCAAACATGTGGACCACAGTAGGTAAATGCCTAGAAAAATTTGAAGTAAAAGACCCCACCTTGAAGCTACAGGAAGGGATCAGAGAGTTGGACAGGCCTCAATTAAACACTACGTGAGTACCATTGAACAAGGTTGGAGAGTATTGTGAGGGAGAAGATGGGAACACCACGCTACCAGTAGAATTCCAAGGAGTAGTTTCCAAAGCTATTCTTGACAATGGAGCGGGAGTTGATATTGCTACCAAGGAAATCTGGAAAAAATGGGGAAAACCAGCTTTGAGGGCTACCAGAATGAAACTGCAATTGGCAGGTGGGTTCATGGAGAAGCCTCTAGGACTCTTAGAAAAAGTGATTGTCACTTCGTGCGGAATCGAGTATGAGCATTCATTTGCAATAGTTGATTTCGACAAAAAGAACAGTTATGAGATCATCTTAGGACGACCATTCATGCGACAATTGAAGATGGTCCAAGATTGGGGTTATGACCACATATACCTCAGACATGGCGAGACCACAACTAAAATACACCTCAAAGACCATAGTTACAAAGATGTGAAGCAAACACCTGTGGAAGAGTTTGATTCAACTACAATAGCAGGATCAGAACTCCCAGCATGGTTAGGGCAACCAAAAGAGCTATGGATGTGCGGAGCTTCACATTGTGGAAGCTTAAGAAGAGAGGAATGCGTCTTAGAAAGAGCAATTGAGGACAAAGAGTATATTCTGGAACCTTTCCCTGAAGATGCCTTGGAACCTCTAGAATGGGAACACATACTAGCAACATTGGATGTCTGTACCATTACAAATAGTCCAACAACAAAATTTTGCAATAAGGATGGCTATGATGTGTTACCTTATTACATGGTAAGCGTTATACCAGGACAAGATGAGACGATAGAACCACCACAACAAGAAGAGTTTTACAACTCCTCTGAACATTTGGAAGTAAATGATGATGCAGATAATGAGTGTTCAGACACCTCAAGTGAGCGTGGAAATGAAACCGAGAATATCAAGTTTTATGATTTTGCTAATCAACACCCTAGATGCCAGGAACTCTATAGGAGGAAACGAGCAGGAAACAAAGCGAGAGAGAACCTGATGCCCAGGATAAAAGGTAAAACTCACTATTTGATGCTTGTAAAAGCAGAGGATTGTGTAAAAGATCACATATCAAGAAGATTCTCAAAAGATCGAAAAGAAAGAACGCGAGAGGAAATAAAACAGGTACGAAAATCTAAAACCGAAACAAAATCACAAAAATCTCAAAAATCAAAAAAAGAAACAACAAAAGACCAAGAGTGGACCAAACTGGAGCGTAAACAGAAATACCAAGAACTGAAACGGTCTTTGAGAGAGATATGGACTATTGAAGAAGATAGTGATGGTAAAGGGGAATTAGAAAAGGGGAACATGAATGTACCATCACACTATCGAAAATTTACTATCCAGGACAGAAAAATCATCATGACACCACCAGTCAAGGAAAGAACCAACCAAGAATCTTACGATGAGTCTGAAAATGAAAAAAAGATAGAACTTGCAAAACCAGGTGAAAAGCCTCATCCGGTCTATATAGCCAACGATTTAGAGCCTGAAGAGGAAGAACGGCTAACACAACTTCTAAAGAAGTATAACGATGTATTTGCTTGTTCCTATAAAGACCTCAAAGGAATTGATCCATCGATATGCCAACATACAATTCCTTTGAAATCGGATGCAAAACCTAGCAAACAACGTCCTTATACATATAATGACACATTTTCTAAACGAATCAAAGAGGAGATTGATAAGCTGATGGAAACTAGATTCATCTATGAAATCGAACATACAGATTGGGTGTCACCCATTGTGGTAGTTCCCAAAAAGAATAGAAAACTGCGAGTGTGTGTAAACCTCAAAAGGGTAAATGCAGCCACCATAAGGGATAATTATCCCTTGCCAATCACAGAACATCTACTTGAGCGAGTGGCCGGGAAATGGGCTTATTCCTTTCTGGATGGGTTTTCAGGTTACAACCAACTGGCAATAGCAAGGGAGGATCAACACAAAACAGCGTTTGCCATAGAATGGGGGATTTATGCGTATCGAGTTATGCCATTTGGCTTCACTAATGCCCCAGCCACTTTCTAGAGTTTAATGACTCACGCATTCAAGGAATACCTAAGAATATTCTTAGAAATTTACATGGATGATCTTTGTGTACACTCTCTTCTACGAGAGGAACATATTGACCATTTGCAAAAGGTCTTTGAAAAATGCAGGACATATCGAATCTATCTTAACCCGGAAAAGTGTGTATTCATGGTTAAGCAAGGCCGTATCTTAGGACACATTGTCTCAAGAAATGGCATAACCACTGACCTAGACAAAGTCAAAGTCATTGTAGACCTACCCAGGCCTACTAATGCAAAACAAGTGCAATACTTCATGGGACACTGCGGATATTATCGAAGATTCATATATATGTATGCGGTTATCGCACAACCTCTGTATCGTTTGCTAGTCAATTTCGATTGGACCAAGGAGTGTGAAAATTCATTCCAAAAGCTGAAGGAAAACCTTATATCAGCACCTATACTGAAGGCACCAGATTGGAAAAAGATATTCCATGTTCACATTGATGCTTCTACATATGCCATTGGAAGTATTCTGGCTCAACCTGGAGACGGAACAATGGATTTTCCGGTTTGCTATGCGAGCCGATAGCTAAACAGTGCGAAAAAGAACTACACAACCACCGAGCAAAAAGAGTACAATGTGCAGATAGATTGGAATGCGAAGGCAGTCAAAATTCAGCATGCACATGAACAACAGGTGATAGCCTTTTCTCAGCAATACCAGAGTAATCAGTTGCAAGCCATGCAATCACTAGAAAAAAATCCAAAAGCAAAAATGCCATCAAAGAACAACATGATACCCGAGACCAACAATCAGGTAAAGGCCAAACATGCTAATTACAAACATACGAAGTCACCAGCCTCAATGCAAAGATCTCGCTTACCAAAACAAGGGAAACAAGTATGGATGCGGAAGGATAGAAATGACATGGCAGACAAACAACAATGCAACAAAAGAATTCCAACGAAGCAGATGGTTCAACCAAAAACCAAGGGCATACAACAGATATGGATCCCAAAGAAAATACTTAGCCATAACCCAAATGTCACTCGCATTTGGATACCAAAACAAAAGCAAAAGGAACTCCCTTCAGTACAAGCAACAACGGAAGGCAAACAGCTGTACTTGAAAAAGGAAACCGACTTATGTGGATGCCAATCAACAACAAACTAGTGGCAAACAAGGAAGTGCCAAAACATCTACAGAAACCGGTAGAAACAAAATACCAATGGAAAGCAAAGGCAATACGGCCCTTAGCCATTCCGGCCCAGCCAATTCTCTCCTCAGAAACAGCTACGGCTCTATCAACAGTTTCGACAAAGTAATTGCCTTTTGCAAAAAAGACAATTAAACAGAGAGCAGTAGAGTTACAGCTATTACTTGCAAAGAAAACAAGAAACCTCGACGGCAAATGCCAATAAGCATCTTGCTTATTCCCTTCTCTTGCACAACATTAATTTTTCCATGCATTGACCGAGTATGCATAAAATAGGGCCACATTAATCGGCCAGGCATTAGCACAATTTTTTTCAACCTATGCACGACACATACTCCGAGGCGATACCTTGTCATCCGGGAGGACTCCGGCTAGGGGGGGGGGAGGCATTCTCAAATGCGGAACCAATAACAGAAACAGCAAAAAAGGGCATGATTTTCGACTATTTTAAGGGTTTTTGTTTGATTGCGAAATTTTCTGGAGTAACCCAAGTACATATACCCTTATACAGCATGTATCTATAGGTATACGGGGCCAAAACGCCAAATCAAGCCCCTAGGTGTGTGTATATAAGTAGAAATAGCCATTTTCGAGCAAAATATTGGTAAAACGGAGAAATCCGGCCATAGAAATTTCATGAGAGTGTATATAATGTTTTGCGGTGATGTTTGTGAACTATTATGATTTTTGGGGATTTTCTAGGTTTGATTTGCTATTTTTCTTTTAATTTTGCTAATTTTCGGCAAAAAAACTTCAAAAATACAAAAAGCAGGTGAAAAACGGTCGTAATGAAAAACAAAACAATATGGGGATGATTAGTGACTATAGGACAACCTATGGTATAGTGGGGGTGCAATTATGAGACCGGAGCGGAAAGCGTGTTTTGGCCAGGTTTTGACCGAAATGCCAAATTTCTGGTAAACAGAGCAAATGGAGTCCAAATCAAGAAATTTTTGAGCCTAAACCGCATCTCGCAAGAAGATAGGAGCACATGTCAAATTTCATCAAAAGTGGTTCGGGGACCCCCATTATAAGAAATTTTCACCTCATTTTTAGCTCATTCTCACTATTGACTTTGTGGAGAGAGCTTCTGCCACCTAGAGCGGACCGACCTTCCAGCAGCTTCTACGACGGGCACGACTACCCGACGAGCTCCATACATGAGAGGTAGGCTCACCACCTTGAGCTTTTCGCGCATGTTTGTCATTATGTCGCGAAAACTAGTGTAGGGGTCACACACAAAGCGGGCGGTAGAGACCTACAAGTAGAGACGGCGGCCTAACGGCTAACCTGAAAGCAACAAGACTTCATCGGCAGCTTACCCTAGCCTAGGAGACCAGTCTTGGATGTCCAAAGGCAGTAGAAATCCATCGGGAAAAACCCTAATTCCTAGAAACCCGTAAGAGGCCACCAAATGGGAAATCAACGAAACGGCGACCAAATGCTACCAAAATTCATGGGTAGGAGCATCTCGACATGCTCGACAAGTATATGTGACCCGCATGACCAAAAAGTGACCCGAGGCGGCACTAAACTTCAGAAACGACATCAAACACACAAAGCGTCAAATTGCTCTTGCGGCCAAACCGCAAGCCCGTTTGCCACCAAACTTCACGAGCGGCCTTCCTAGACCATCAACAACCAAGTCATATGGTGGTAGACCACCACAAATCATCGAAGGTATGTAAACGCAACCACTGGTGCTCCTATAGGGACAAATTGCCAAATGAAGCTCCGATGAAGTCAAAGTCGACAAAAACCATACGGCAAGGATCCCCAAGGAATCGGGAAGCTATGGAGACCAACATCAAGAAATTTCATCGCCAAAAAGCAGTCCAAAAGTTATAAAATGGCTCGGAGGCTCTGAAGTCTACACAGGGAGTTATTCTCTATCCATTGGACTTTTTTGTTGAAATTAGGCTCAAAAGGGACTCAGGGGGACCAAGGGCAAGCACTGGGAGCACCATCCATGAAAAAATCACCACGAGACATCCTACGCGTAGGATGTCTCAAGGGCACTTCTGGGCACAAACTCCAACATTTTTCATGATGTACATTTTCTGAATGACATTTACAAGCTATCCACCAAGTCTCATCACATTTGGACCAAAATTGACCTCATATGTATGAAAAAATGCAAAGTTAGGGCATAGAGGCAATAATGGGCCATAGACCTACCAAATCTTGTCCAAATCCCATGAAACTTGCACAACACATTCACCAACACATCAACAACCAATCTGTGTGGTCAAAAGCAAAAAATGGTGAAGTAGACATCCTACGCGTAGGATGTCTATTTGACTTTTTTGACCTGCAGGGGATGTTTGATCATTCCAAATCCAATCACCTCATCATCAAGAGCTCATATATCAAGTTTGAAGCCATTCTAATCATTCTTGACCCCCAACACTATCAAGATACACTTTTTGAGCCCAAAAACACCACACAGGCTCTTACAAGCATCAATCCTTGTCCAAATCCAAATCCAAGAACATGGCCATGTTCCATAGGCCAAGGACTACCCACATGACAAGTTTCATGTCATTTTCATGAAAAAGACATCCTACGTGTAGGATGTCTCCAGCATAATTTAAGCCTTCTGTGCAAAGAGTAACATCATGGGAGCCAATACCATGGTGCAATAAGCCCATATACCAACTTTCAACCCATTTGGACATCAATTACTACCTAAGATGGACTTTCTACCCAAATTGTGACCTAAAGAATGAATCGGCCCAAAAATCCACTTTTTGATATCCAAATCCAAATCCAAGCATATAGCCATGTTCCATGAGCCATGCACTACCAGCATGGCAAGTATGAACCAACTCTTATGAAAAAGACATCCTACACGTAGGATGTCTAGATGAAAATTTTTGGCCAGATTTGCACTGTGAGCACATGCACAGCTTCACAAGTTCCTTTTAAGCTTTATTTTCAATTTGCAAGTCATTTCGATAAGTAAAACTCAGTTTCGCAGCGAATATGGAAAAAACGCTAACTTCGGACTACTGAGTGCAACAGGATCTATGGCAACCGCGAAGTCACCGGAAAAGAAGAAACGAATGACCATCAAGGATTACCTGAAAGAAGTGGAACCCTTCGTCATTCTAGAAGGAACACTAAAGCCCACCATCACATGGATACAAGAAGATCTGTTAGAGTCCAACGACCTAAAGATCTACCAAGGAGTGTTCAAAGACACTAAAGGCAATGTTATCAAGCTACCCATGCTGCCGTGAGAACTCAATGAGTTCGTAACAAGCAAGATGGCCGGATACTTGGAGAAGATTGATCTCCACAACTACTTTGAAGCAATACCGGCAGGGGTGGACATCAAGAGAGTCTGGGAGTTTGTGACAAGCATCAAAGAGGATGGAGTGGCCAAAGTAACAAACCTACAAGGCAGGCCAAAAACAGAGATAATAATCACTGAGCAGGTTGTAACAGATGCACTAGACCTCTCAAACGAGGGAGATAGTGTAACTAAAAGAAGGGATGAGGTCAAGGTGTATAATGAGAAGAAAGGGAATTACACCTTTGAAGATATTGCCAACCCAAGAGTGGCAATCATGAGCCAGTTATACAACCAGTACTTCCACATGTGCACGAAGAGGCCACAGAAGTACAGAATGCCGCCAGGTGCAATTGCCATGACATTCACTTGGGCAATGATGAAAGGCATCCCAAAGATAATCAATTATGCGGCATATATACGTGACAACCTAGTAAAGATGGGTAACAAGAAGCCAACCTATATTGTGCTAGGAGAACTAATCACCAAGGTGATTTCTGGAGCACTACACGCAAAGGGAAGGTGGCCTGACCCCCCGTCTCAGAATGACTAGCTGAGGCTAAAAGAAGACAAGGAAGACGAGCCGCAAAGAGCACCAAGGGTGGTTACAAGACTTAAAAGACGGCTAGAGCCAGTTCTAGAGGAGCAGCCCGAGCAAAAGAAAGGGAAGAAGGAATTTGCCCAAGTGCCTGCCAAAGAAACAAGGTCGCAAAAAGCGGCAAGGTTAGAGAGGCTGATGGAGAGCTTCCGAGCAGAGAGAGCCCTCAAGGGTGATTTAAGTGAACTCTGGAAGCCTTCTCTAGAGTCAATGTCGGGATCATCCCGAAGAGTGCAAAGGGACAGATTCGAGGACTATATCAAGAACTTTGAGATTCTTGATGCAGCATCAGAAAATATACCACATGTCCCTTTCACAGAGGAGGAAGTACAGCAAATAAGGCAAAAACTGCTAGATGAGCAAGAGAGCCAAGAAAGAGAAAGAAAAACTAAAGCAGACAGGGATTTAAAGGGCAAGCCTACATCTCTACCGGCCAGCCCTAAACCCAGCCCACAGCCATCACCACCGCCCTCACCACCTCCTAGCAGCCCTCCACCAGAAGATAAGGAGGCTGAAGACAAACCAGAAGAACGGCAAGGAGGAGAGCAAGCGTAGAGTCAGCATGAGCAAAAGCCAAAGGAAGAGGCTAAGCCTCGAAGTGAGCAAAAAGAAATAGAAGATTCTTATTACGCATTTTTGGACCTGCTAGTTGCAGGATACACGAAGGAAGAAGCCACCACAGTCGCATTCGACTTGGCGAGGACAAGGCCTAAAGAACAGATGCAAGGCATCAAGCTAGTTGAATTAAAGGAAATTGCCACAGATACAGTGGACCTGCACCCGCCGTCCAACGACTGGGACGTGGTGATGACAAAGCTAACCGGGTTGAGAGCACAATCCATGGCTTTAGAAAAAGAGATGATAGCTCTCAAGGCCACTGAAGTAAAGATTAAAATGGAAGTAGATGCTCTGCAAGGACAAAGCCAAAGGCAAAAGGAGAGGGAAGCTGAGCTACAGGCCAGCCTAGCAAAGGCACTACAGAGCTACCAGGCAATGGAGGAAGCAAATCAAGCAGCCGCAAAAAGAATGCAAGCAGTTGAAGAAGAATGTAAGCAGCTCAGCAAATCACTGCTAGATGCCGAGAAGGAAAGAGATAACTTGACACTACAGCTGGCAGAAGAATCTAAAGAAGTGAAAGCCATGAGAAATGCCAAGGAAAGGGCGGAGATAGATCAAGAAGCAAGCCAGGATGAGGTCCTTGAGCTCAAGGACCAACTCAAAGTAAAAGATCATACCATCGAGAGGCTGCGAGCATCACTTGCCAGAGTTAGAGCTACTAGCTCGACTCAAATAACGATTGAGAGTCAACTCTATGAAGAACAAATGCAAGAACTTCAAAAAGAGCTGACTCTAGAGAAAAAGCAGAGATTGATGATGGCAGAAGGATCTATCGTCATGCAAACGAGAATGAAAGAAGGCCAAAAAACCCTGCAAAGAGGAAGTAGAAAGCATGAAGAGAAAGCTCGAGGAGGCGGAGAGAATAAACGCCGAACTAAATGAACTCCTCGTGAATATGGGCGAAGAAGCGGAAACGGAAAAGCAAAAACTCCTGAGGCAAATTGAGGAGTTAAAGGGACAGCAAGAAGGAGAGCCAGAGAGCACAGGGCCAGCAGCCAATGAGGGCATTGACTTAGAAAATGTGGCAAATCCGGTGGACACGCCTTTGCAAGAGGAAATCCTAGAAGGATCCTCTCAAGAGCCACAGGATCTAACACAGGAAGAGGAAGAAAAATTGCGTAAAGCAATAGAGGTGGAGCTCAGAGAGACCACAAAGGAAGCCTTGGAGTGGGAGCAGAGGGTTTTCAAGTCTATGACCATTCAGAAGATTGACGCTAGCAACCTCAGGCGCGAGTGGCTTCAACGCTCTCTCCCATATCCATTGTTGAAATATGAAGCAGCTACCATAAACAAGCGGATCAGAGAAGAGCCAACAGTACCACTTTACAATGCACATACCTCACAACCAGAAGGGGTCAGGCTCATTGTTGATTCTCAGCCAAAGTGGAGGAAGGCCTGGCTTAAAAAGTACCCACAATACCTAATACACTTGGTAGAGGCACCGAAAAATATCAGAGACAACCTCAGCTTTTGTCCTCTACCAAGGATCAGGACGTGGAAAGCGCGGGAAATTTTGCAAAGGAGCCAACCCACTTGGCTGAACTACCCTAAGATGCCGGGCTTGAAGGCAGGTGAGAGAATAAGTGTCCAATACATGGTGAAAACCCTAACGAGCACCATCAAGTTGTTCACTGGCTCACCTGACCTTACATGCATTATGATGAAGAAATCTGCAAAACCCTCTTAGCAGTGTTTGAAACTTTCAAGCCACGCCAGGTGACAAACAGCATCTTTTTCTTCCAGGATACTTACAGATATGCTTATGATCTGTCTAGTCAGCCTTCCAAGGAGGTGATACATGCGCTATATCAAAGGATAATGTTTCTACCATCCTATCACCTTTAGGCTTTTGAAGAAGCGTTCTGCACAGGCTTCTTCACAATAAACACTGACATTTTTGGCCCGACAATGATGAACCTGCATGCAAGATACGAATCACTACTACAGATGCGAGAAATGATACGATGAACAAGCAGATCGGCGGCCATGTCGGGGACGACATGAGCAAGGAGGGGGGGAGTGTTAGAAGCTAGACACACCCCACGGCAACTAACTACTTGGAAGATTATTATTTTCATTCATTGACGACATGAGCAAGGAGGGGGGGAGTGTTAGAAGCTAGACACACCCCACGGCAACTAACTACTTGTAATTATTCATTCATTGAGGAAAACCCGATTTTTCACCTTGTAAATATTGGGACTTACAGAAGTTTCCAGATTGTATCCCAGTTTTGATAGTTAGATTGAGTATATGGTTGATTTTGGAACTTTAGGGTTTGAGAATTGTAAGGTATATATACCACTTTTTGACCTTAATGAAAAAACCTTTTGTCATTTTTAAAACACAAGTTTTGAAGTCTACGAGTGAGCGTACTCTGTACGAGAGAGAATGTGAGCTTCATCTTGATTCTACATGTGCATCGGTGGTCGGAATCGAGTGCGGAGAAGTGCAGCGTGTTGCTCCCGACGAGAGCTACGCGTCGATACCTACATTGCGCGTGTACAGTCTGGTTTTGCGAGTTCCTTCTACGAGCTTCATCTGGTGTTTGGGTGAGCATACGTTGTCCGATTTTGCATTGCAGCATATCCACGCATTCACATTGAGTAGAACTACACATTAGGCACTTTAGATTTCGGAAACGAAGACCTGCAGATTTCGGTCAGACATCCTACGTGTTTTTGCACCGTGTGTTTTGGGTTGGGATTTTGGTTCATAGACCTTAGGGAGAGCGACCTATTGGTATTAGTAGAGTCTCCTTCAAGTTCTATGGCGTTTCGAGATTGTTTGATGGGTGTTCGGCTCTAGAAAGCGTTGTAGGAAGTTTCCTCTTATGCACTCTTGAAGGCTATGACTTAGACAATTGGTAGAGACCTCTGTAGGAATTAGTTAGGAGTCGGTCGATTGTAGGTTGACACCTTATGCTTGCTTCCACGTGCCTGTGGGTCGAGCTTCGTCCTTAGCTGACATTATACGTTAGGTGAGTTCTCGCTGTGCTGACGTCCATCGCGGCGTATCCGTCCAACAACATGCATGTAAATGTATATATATATAGGAAAATATTCTACCAGCAAAAGATTGTTTTCCTATTCGGAGCAAAGATGCTTGATAAAATCCTTAGATCTTCACGTCCCATCATCTTACCCCTTCTTGATTACTGCCACTCTTTTGATGTAAGCATCTTTATTCTGTTCTAGCTTTGCGATCCTCTTAGCTCCTGTTTTAAATCTATCCACCGAACCCTGTAAGAAAGCCGCTATAAGCCGCTGAGTCATTTGTGACATAATAATAATAATTTAAAAAAAAGGTTTGTAATCTCCTGCTCATTGATTTACCACCATGGCAAGTGTCTCTTTTCCCACATTCAGTGGAAAAAAGGGAGAAGACATCACCACCAATTTTCTGGATGACTTTGACATCGCTTGTGTCGTTTCCAATAAGGATGATGATGCCTCACGGCTACTAATTTTTCCTCTATTGATGAAAGTAGAGGCCGAGTCTTGGTACAATGCGTTGTCCCAAGCTACCAAGAATGCATGGGACATACTACGTGTTGCCTTTGTGAAGAGGTTTGGTGGAGGCACAACCTTAGAGAAGTTATGGTAGCTATTGACAGAGTTAAAGCAGGGAAGTCTGCTAGAGTATGCCACTTATGAATCCAAATTTGTGGCTTTGTGGGAGAGATGGGTTGCCTCACTGGAGGAAGGTGAAGGAGCACCTAATTTCCTGAAGAAGGACCATTTCATTGCTGGACTGTGGACGCCGCTTAAAGAGAAGGTGAAGGGGAGATTCCATGCAACGTATGAGTTGGTAGTGGAAGTAGCCCGTCTTAAAGACAAGAAGCCGCACATGCAATCAAGAGTCAACGAGTCAAAGGAATTGAGCTCAGTCCGACTAACCCCAGTGACTGCAACAGCCGCTCAGAGAACCCAACCACAAGAGGCGTCAGAAGAGCAGCAAGACCTGTTCAGTCGCATCACTACTCAACTTGAAAGTCTATCCGTGCATCTGGTGCAGTAAGGACATGCACCTATCAGAAATCCAGAGAAAGGGAGAGGACAACGAAGGCAAAACCAAGCATACCACTGCTACAATTGTGGGGAGGATGTCCATGGCATGTATTACTTCCCAAATCTAAGAAGGCAGAACTTCAATAGAGGAGAAAGACAGAATCGGATCTCTCCACCAAGGGCAAGACCACCACCACCCAAGCAACCAAGGCCGATTCCACCGATCCAAATCCTTCAACCACCCATACAACCACCACCACCACCACAACCTCTCATTCCACTGCTACCTCCACCACCTGCTGGAAACCAAGTGATGGGAGCAAAGCGAACCCTGAACCCCGACGGCCTCTAAAACGTCGGGGACCGAATGGCACACCTCGAGCCTGTCTCACGGTAAAGAGAATAGGGGGCACCACCTAGCTTTGAGCGGCTAGGACGCAGACCGTGATGATGTGAACACCGCAAACCTACACACACACACACACACACACACACACACACACACAGAGAGAGATTGACAAATGATGAAAACCCTCGGGGGTGTGAGGGAGAATTATTTCTGCAGTATTTACAATGACCTTCCATCCCAAGAGGCATCACACCGTGGTGATAGAGGTGTAGGGAGAAAAGATGGTGAAACTACTTGGTGCGTTCTCTAAAGACGACTCGATGATTGTGAAACTTGCTACCAAGAACGTGTGTGTGTGTGTGTGTCGACTATTGGAGTCGAGAGGTGGACGTGGCTCCCTTCACATGGTGCAATTCTCAAGGCAAACCATCACACAAGCCAATAGTGTCAATTCTTCCCACTAAACTCTACCAAGTGTTGACCTCTCATGAATTGCACCCCCCCCCAATAGTGACCTCTAAGTGCCCTTTTATAGGTGTTGGTTGCTTGGATTATGGTAATCCCGGTGTGATTAGGGTAAGCTAATCGGGGAGACAAAGCAAGGTGGTGGGCCCGGTGTGGTTGACCCTTGCTTTGTCTTGGGGGGTTATTAAAATGAAAACCTCTAGGTGGGCCTTTGTGACCATCACTTAGAGAGAAGGAATTTACAAATTGGGAATTTTACAAGGCTTGGGTGAAAACTGAAGAAATGATGAACAAAACCTACAAATTACTGAAAATGGCATCGTGGTTGTGTGATGCCGGTGAATGGTGCGTTGCCGGTGCGCCGGTGTAGCGTGTATGTCTTTTCAAGGGCGGTCAGGGCATGCCTTCGGCGCATTTCTTCTTTTTGTTGTCGGCGGCACGTGATTCGGGCTTCTGCTTCTTTTTGTCGATGTCGATGGCCGTTTTTCCTTCTTTTTTGTATTTTTTTTATGGTATGTGTGGTGCGTCCGTATACGCGCGCGCGTGTGTGTGTGTGTGTATGGGTGCGTGTATATGTATATGGAAGCGAGTGTGTGCATGTATATGTTCATGTATGTGTGTATGCGTGCGTGGGAACGGGGGGGTGTGGTGTGTATATATAATGCATTTTTTTTTCTCATTTTCGGTTTTCGACAGTGCTGTGGGCGACACAGAGACGGAGGGGGGAGGGGATGGTAAATGGGGGGGGTAAGTGTGCGCAGTGTGTGTGTGTGTGTGTGTGTGTGTGTGTGTGTGTGTGTGTGTGTGTGTGTGTGTGTGTGTGTGTGTGTGTGTGTGTGTGTGTGTGGCGCCTGTGCGGGCTGTGTATAGAGAGTGTATGAGCGCCAGGAGCTGGGTGCCACCTGCGGGCGAGACAGAGCGCGAGAGAGAGAGAGAGAGAGAGAGAGAGAGAGAGAGAGAGAGAGAGAGAGAGAGAGAGAGAGAGAGAGAGAGAGAGAGTGTGGGGGTGAGGTGGTGAGGGAGGGGAGAGGGGATGGGGTTGTGAGGGGGTGTGTATTGCAGGAAGAGCGCGGGCGGGTGTGGATGAGCGAGAGGCCCGGGTGGGGGGGTAGCCAACAGAGGGCGAGACAAGGAAGGGGGGGGGGGGGGATGGGTGCTTAGTCAACGAAAGAGAGAGAGAGAGAGAGAGAGAGAGAGAGAGAGAGAGAGAGAGAGAGAGAGAGAGAGAGAGAGAGAGAGAGAGAGAGAGAGAGAGAGAGAGAGAGAGAGAGAAATTATGGCTTAGGGGTGGTTCCCACCAAGGGAAGAGAGGGAGAGAGAGGGAGATAGGGGTTGTGAGGGGGGGGAAGAGAGAGAGGATATGGTGGGGGGGTTTAGAGGATAGAGGAAGAGAGGGTGAGAGAGATAGAGGGAGGGAGAGATGGTGCTTTCCCTAAGGCCCGCCGTGGCTACTCCCGAGAGAGAGAGAGAGAGAGAGAGAGAGAGAGAGAGAGAGAGAGAGAGAGAGAGAGCTAAGGCTAGGTGTAGATAAGGGGAGGGTGGGTTTAGGCCAGTGGTCCGCCAGGGTGGGGGGGAGGAAGAAAATGGGGGGGATGCTTAAGGCCGAAGGGAGTGTGGACGAGAGGGGGTGGGGGTACGGCCCGCCGGGGCTGGAGTGTGGATAAGCAAAGAGAGAGGGGGGGGGGGATATTTGGAAGAGAGAGAGAGAGAGAGAGAGAGGATAATATCTGTGGCGGCTCGCCGTGCTGGAGTGTGACAGAGATAACAAAGGCACCTACTGGGCCGAATGATGCAACGGCAAAGTAGGAGAGAGAGAATATTGGCAGAGCCGGGTAGTAAGAGAGAGAGATTGTCTTTTGGTGTTAATGGACTGGCGGCGCCCCACTGGTGGTTAACCTTGGGGGGGGTATGGTGAATGGTAAATTCGGTAGACCCACAGAGCTGCCATGAGATGTTTATCCCAATCTCTTGTGTGATTGTTCACCTGTTTTTTGATGATTTTACAAATCATTCCATTTACCTTCTCTACCAGACCATTGCATTGTGGATAGTATGGTGTGGAATGTCGGCGTGTGATGCCTAACTTCTTCATTAGTTCTCCCACCAGATCGCCTCTAAAACCTGGTCCTCTGTCTGATATTATCTCAGGAGGAGTGTCAAAACGGCAATAGATATGCTCAAAAATAAACTTTGCTACCTCTTGGGTTGTAATGCGGGTGGTGGTTGTTGCTTCTGCCCATTGAGTCTTGTAGTCTACACCCACTATGATGTACAGTTTACCTAATTGGGCCCTTGGTAAAGGACCGATTGCATCTATTCCCCATTTCTCAAATGGACTATATGAGATGATAGGAATTTATGGCTCGTAGGTTAATGTGCGATCATTGGCCACTTGACAAGCCTTACATGTTTTACACCAATGGTTTACATCCCTGTTCAAACTAGGCCAAGAGTATCCTGCTTGCAGAATCTTCCTACTTGTGATATCTAGAGCAAAATGACCGCCGCAGACGCCATCATGGCAACTTGAAATTACCTCTATGATCTCACTGGAGGTTGGCACTCGCCTGAGAATATGATCCTTGCCCTTACAATACAAGTGGTCGTTTACAAGGCGGTATCTAGTAGCCTTCCTAACGAGCCACTGCTTCTGGCCTTTGGTGTATCCTTCCGGACATTCTCCTGTATCTAGAAAGCTGACGATATCAGGCATAGCATCACTATCTTGAAAGAGGGGTAGCTTTAGTTTGATTGCTCCTACGGGAACGTCTTGCATTCTTTCTTTGGCTAGAGCATCTGCCTCCTGATTTTCTGCTCTGGGGACATGAAATAGTTTCACTGCTTCAAACTTCCTTAGAAGATCCTTAACTTGGCGTAGTTGACCAAGTAAAACCTGATTTTTACAAACCCAAGTGCCATTTATCTGCCTTATCAAAAGCAAAGCATCGCCAAACACATTTAGGCACTGAATTCCTTGTGAAATACATTGTTCCAACCCAAGAATTAGGGCTGCATATTCTGCTTCATTGTTGGAGTGGGAGTGTAATAACTGCCCGATGGAGAATACTCTTTCTTGTTGCTCGTTGAAAATAACTATGACAGTCGCAGACTGGTCCATTGTTCTCTTGTATGCTCCATCAAATAAAAGAGAGTGAGCTCTTTCTAGCTTAGGACTCTCTACCATTGGTGTTTCTTCCTTTGCTTCCGTGTTGACCTTCAGCTTCCTCTCATAATGGCGATGAGTGAGAATTCCCGCTAAACTAGCCCTGGTGGAGATTTCTACTTGCATGGTGTAGTCAAACTCTTATAATCTAATTAACCACTTAGAGATCCTAGATGAGACATCCATGTGTCACATTACATATGGGAAAACCTCTTCCATTGTCAGGATTACAAAGGGTCTAGGCAGGAGATAGGAGCGAAACTTTGTGGTAGCAATCATTAGTGCCAGAACCATGTGTTCTACTTCGGTAAATCCCTTTTCTGATGGGGTCATGACACGACTAGAGAAGTAAATAGGACTCATGAAAGAAGTTTGGGGGTACTTTTGCATTAGCACGGCTACGAGTGTATCACTTCCTACACTAGGGTTCACATCAAATGGCTCGTCCCACTTAGGGGGTGAAATGGTGGGAAGCTTAGCTAGAATTTTCTTTACCTCATTAAATTGCTGCTCATTCTCTTCACTCCATGAGAAGACATCCCTCTGGGTGAGTTGTTGTAGGGGAAGGACCACTTGAGATAGCAAGTGAATGAACCTGCTTAAGTATCTTACCTTCTGAAGGAAAGAAACCAACTTCTTAGCGGTGGTGGGTGACGATAAAGATACCAAGGCTTGGATCTTGCTAGGGTCAGCCTCAATCCCTTTTGCTGAAATTACATGGCCAAGGAGAGCGACTTTGCTTTCACCAATGTGACACTTATCCACGTTGAGCTGGCCACCCAAGGTTTGCAGCCTGGTTAAGCCATCATAGACTTTGCTTAAATGAAGGGCTCGTGAACTATAGATGCAAAAGTCATCTATGAAAACCCGTATTGATGTTCCAAAGTAGGGTTGGAAAACAAAGGTCACATAGCGCTGAAATGTGGCCAGGGCGTTAGTGAGGCCAAAAGGCATCACCCTGTAAGCAAAGCATCCCCAAGGTGTGATGAAGGTTGTCTTCTTTTGATCTTCTTCCGCAATGCTAATCTAGAAGTATCCTGAGTAGCCATCGCACACTGTGTATCATTCATGACCCACCACTTCATTGAGAATTTCATCCTGGAATGGGAGGGGAAAGTGATCCCTCTTCGTGGCTGCATTGAGAGGTTTATAGTCCACACAGACTCTCCACTTGCCTTTTTTTTTTGGTTTGACTACTACTAGGGAGACCCATTCTGAGTCTTCGACAGGGTAGATGAAACCTGCTTGTAGCAAACTTCTCACTTCTTTAAGTAGTGCCTCTTGTTGGATTACTCCAAGTCTTCTGAGCTTCTGCACTACGGGTTTGCTGCCTTCCTTGAGTTTTATGTGGTGTTGCACCATTGTAATTCCTGTGACCTTATCATAGCCATCAATGAACAAAGTAGTGAAGTAGCCTAGCATGGAAACATATTCCTTCCTTTCTTCATCGGTTAACTCATTTGAGAGGATTTTTTGTAATTTATCTGCATCCTCCAAGGACTACGTACCTGATGATTCCTCTTGGTTTATCGGGGGTGTTTCAGATTGTGTCAATCTTTTAGGGTCTTTAAGAATGACCCCCATCACTTCGATGCTACTGTCACTTCCGTCGGTGGTGGTTGTCTCTTCTCCTGAGGTAGACGAATAGTCGCTGGTGGACTCATCTTCTGAAGCCTCCAAGGTCATGTTGCGTTGCTTCCCATTCCTCATGTTGTAGAATATGGACTTCCCTTTAGTGTTCTTCATCTGAATCATTCCGATGCTCCGGTTTTGTTTAGCCTCCATAGCCATAATCCAAGGCCTCCCAAGAATGATGGGGTAGCCCTCCCCTTTGTGTGGCATGACAAAGATATCTACCTCCACTTCTGTATTGAATGCTTTTACTTTGACCGCATTCACAATGCCTACGCATTTCACTCTTACATTGTTTGCCATTTTGGCTCGGCAAGGTGCCGGCCTACTTACCTCTAGACCTAGATGGTGCATCATCTTTTCACTCATGACACATATTTGTGCACCACCATCTATGTAGATGTTTGAGATTCGTTGCCCCATTGATGTGGGCATCCATGGTTGGTAGGATGTCGTCGAGATCCCTTCCAGAGATAGCCCCAGCTATCCTGGGTCTTGATTTCGTGGTGCTCACCATTTTTGTCCATTGCCTCCTCATTATTGGTGCAAGGTGGAGTAATTGGGGCCAAGTTATCTTCGGGCCCTGCATTAACACATCCTGAACTAAGTCATTGGGTTTTGCATACTCACCTAGTGAGAAGTCCACAATGTCTATCTTCCGTCATGGTTTAGCTGGTTGCTTGCTAGATTCGGGCTTCCCTTTATCTTCTCTTCTCTTTGAGAGGCTTCCTCGTGCCTGGCACGCTTCACTCCCATAGCATCCACTTCTTCTAACTTCGCTTTCCCTTTGTGCTTCTCTCAAACTGGTTCTTCTACCTTTGCCTTCCCTTTAGCCTCCAAGCTAATAACACTCACCGCTTGGTTCACAGCAGGTGGTGGGGGTAGTGGTGGAATGAGAGGTTGGGGTGGTGGTTGTTGTTGTTGTACAGGTGGTCGAAGGATCTGGACCGATGGGATCAGCCCTGGTTGCGTAGGTGGTGGTGGTCTTGCTCTTGGGGGAGAGATCTGATTCTATCTCCCCCCCTCTATTGAAATTTCTGCCTCCTTGGATGTGGGCAGTAGTACATACCATGGCCGTCTTCCCTGCAATTGTAGCAGTGGTACTCTTGGTTCTACCTTCGTTGTCCTCTTCCTTGTTCTGGATTCCTGACAGGTGCATGCCCTTGTTGCACCAGATGCATGGATAAACTCTCTAGTTGGGTGGTGATGCGACTCAGCATGTCTTGCTGCTCTTCTGATGCCTCTTGCGGTTGGGCTCTATGACTGGCTGTTGCAGTCACTGGGGTTGGTCGGACCAAGCTTGTTTCCTCTGACTCGTTTACTCTTGATTGCATGCGCAGCGTCTTGTCTTTAAGGCGGGCTACTTCTACTGCCAACTCATATGTTGCAGGAAACCTTCCCTTCACCTTCTCTCTAAGTGGCGACCATAGACCCGCAATGAAACGGTCCTTCTTTAGGAAATTAGGTGCTCCTTCGCCTTCCTCCAGTGAGGCAACCCATCTCTCCCATAATTCCACAAATTTGGACTCGTAGGTGGCATACTCTAGCAGACCTCCGTGCTTCAATTCCGTCAGTAGCTGCCATAGTTTCTCCGAGGTTGTGCCTCCACCAAACCTCTTTACAAAAGCAGCCCTTAACACATCCATGCATTCTTGGTAGCCTGGGGCAATGCATTATACCAGGACTTGGCCTCTACTTTCATCAGTAGAGGAAAAATTTGAAGTCGTGAAGCGTCGTCATCTTTGTTGGAAACGACACAAGCAATGTCAAAATCATCCAAAAAGTCGGTGGTGAGATCTTCTCCCTTCTTTCCATTGAACGTGGGGAAAGAAACACTTGCCATGGTAGTGACTCAAAAAATTACAAACTTTTTTTTTTTTTTAAAGATCAATGACAGTAGCGGCTCATAGCGGCCTTTTTACAGGGTTGGGTGGATAGGTTAAAACAGGATAAAGATAGAAACATTAAAGGAATGATGGTAATCCAATATGGGGAGAATGACAGAATTTGGGGAATTAAGGATTTCTCCTAGTATCGCCGCACTGAATAGATACACGATCTTCTATTGGTAGAAGATTTTCCTATCTACATAGATATTCACATGCATATGCTGTAGGAATCTGAACGGGAATGTCGTCGGCCCGTTTTCCATCATGCACAAAGGGTGGAGTACTTACTTATACTCTTACCATGCCTGTGTTGATGAGTTGGCACATCCACAGGAGGTCGTCGCCTTTCATGGGCTCTATCTTTCCTTCGTCGCTCAGCATGTACGGGTGATTGCGACGCGTCTGACCACTCCCAATCTCTTGGCTAGTGGAAATTGCAAATAATTTGCGTAGTCGGCGTGTTGCATGAATTCTACTCTATTCAGCTGCAACTCATCTCCAGCCCACTGGGTTTCACCCGTTGGTGGAGAGCTTCTTCAGGATAAGTTGTACAGGGAGAGGAGAGAGATCCTCTACCCGTCTTCCAAAACAGCGAGAGCAATAGCCGAACCGCTCTTTTCCATGACATGGGAATCTTCTAACCACTTCTTCTTCAGGATTGTCGAAGTGGATTGGTAGTACTCGCATGCGTCGTGCAAATCGGTAGGCGACCTTATTCCGCTTAGCTTCGGATGACTTCCTCCTTGGCAAGTTGGGTACAACCCGGTTTTCTAAGCTTGAAGCACTTGCTTGGCCAGATGCTTGGCCAGATGCTTCTCCCTTCGGGGTCATGTGTTTCCAGACTGGCTTATCTTTTTCTTATCTTTGGCTCGAGCAACCCCTTTAGGCCATTTTGGAGTAAAGGTTATAACTTTGACTGCAGTTTCTTTAGGGAAGAGAGGCCTTACCGTTTTCTTTCCTCCTTTGATGTGAATGACTTCTTCGTGATGAATGTCAATATAGACGATTTCAGCCCCTTCGCTGCCTTCGTTGCTGGCACTCATTGATAGTGTGTCTTGGTTGAAAACAGTGATGGCACTTCACCGGCCTCTCACCCGATGCTCTCAACTTGTGGTTAGAACGAGCAACACAAGATGGAGAATTTACCTCTTGAATACTGACGACACTACAGCCTGGCAGTAGTACTTCAATGAAGGCGGCTAGTGCCTCCTTAGTCTCCTCTTCTTCCGTCCTCCATTTAGAAAATTCCTTCAGCCATTCGTTCATGATTGATGGCGTGCATCACTTTCAGCATTGTAAACCGAAGATTTCTTAGAAGCCCTCCTCAGTGGGGGCACCAAATGACGGGAGCAAAGCGAACCCCGAACCCCGACGGCCTCTAAAACACCGGGGACGGAATGACACGCCTTGAGCCTCTCACACGGTAAAGCGAACAGAGGGTACCACCTAGCTTTGAGCGGCTAGGACGCAGACCGCGATGATGTGAACAACCGCAAACTTAAACACACACACACACACAGATTGACAAATGATGAAAACCCTCGGGGGTGTGAGGGAGAATTATTTCTGCAGTATTTACAATGACCTTCCTTCCAACGAGGCGGCACACCGTGGTGATAGAGGGGTAGGGAGAAAAGATGGTGAAACTACTTGGTGCGTTCTCTAAAGACGAATCGATGATTGTGAAACTTGCTACCAAGAACGTGTGTGTATGTGTGTGTGTGTGTGTGTGCGCGTCGACCATTGGAGTCGAGAGATGGACGTGGCTCCCTTCACATGGTGCAATTCTCAAGGCAAACCATCACACAAGCCAATAGTGTCAATTCTTCCCTCTAAACTCTACCAAGTGTTGACCTCTCTTGAACTGCCCCTCCCCCCCAAATAGTGACCTCTCAGTGCCCTTTTATAGGTGTTGGATGCTTGGATTATGATAATCCCTGTGTGATTATGGTACGCTAATCGGGGAGACAAAGCAAGGTGGTGGGCCCGGTGTGGTTGACCCTTGCTTTGTCTTGGGGGGTTATTAAAATGAAAAACTCTAGGTGGGCCTTTGTGACCATCACCTAGAGAGAAGGAATTTACAAATTGGGAATTTTACAAGGCTTGGGTGAAAACTAAAGAAATCATGAACATAACCTACAAATTACTGAAAATGGCGTCGTGGTTGCGTGATGCCGGCAAATGGTGCGTTGCCGGTGCACCGGTGTAGCGTGTACGTCTTTTCGGGGTCGGCCAGGGCATGCCTTTGACGCATTTCTTCTTTTTGTTGTCGACGGCGCGTGATTCGGGCTCCTCCTTTTTGTCGATGTCGATATCCAATTTTCCTTCTTTTTTGTATTTTTTTAATGGTATGTGTGGTGCGTGCGTATACGCGTGTGTGTGTGTATGTATGGGTTCGTATATATGTATATGGAAGCGAGTGTGCGTGTATATGTACATGTGTGTGTGTATACATGCATGGGAACGGGGGGGTGTGGTGTGTATATATAATGTTTTTTTTTTATTATAATTTTTTATTTTCAACAGTGCTGTGGGCGACGCAAAGACGGAGGGGGGGAATGGTAAATGGGGGGGGTGAGTGTGCGCAGCATGTGTGTGTGTGTGTGGTGTGTGTGTGTGTGTGTGTGTGTGTGTGTGTGTGTGTGTGTGTGTGTGTGTGTGTGTGTGTGTGTGTGTGTGTGTGTGTGGCGCCTGCCGGGCTATGTACAGAGAGTGTATGAGCGCCGGGAGCCGGGTGCCGCTTGCGGGCGAGACAGAGCGCAAGAGAGAGAGTGAGAGTGGGGGTGAGGTGGTGAGGGAGGGCAGAGGGGATGGGGTTGTGAGGGGGTGTGTATTGCAGGAAGAGAGAGAGAGAGAGAGAGAGAGAGAGAGAGAGAGAGAGAGAGAGGATAATATCTATGGCGTCCCGCGGTGCTGGAGTGTGACAGAGATACCAAAGGCACCTACCGGGCCAGATGATGCAAGGGCAGAGTAGGAGAGAGAGAATATTAGCGGAGCCGGGAAGTAAGAGAGAGATTGTCTTTTGGTGATAATGGAGGGGTGTGGCCAAACTGGCGGCGCCCCACTGGTGGTTAACCTTGTGGGGGGTATGGTGAATTGTAAAGGGCTTTTTTTTGTTTTTTTTTTTTCTTCTTTTGGTAACAAACCTTTCCTTCCTTAGGGAACGGGGGGGTGTGGTGTGTATATATAATGTATTGATAGCCGTTTTTCGGCTCTCCATAATTGCCATACTAGATTACTCCACCCTACCAAATTCACCCAAACGCTATGGCTATCCCTACCATTTCACTGTACATAGGCGTGTGTGAGTTAGGGGGCTTTTCCCATATCTTCTTAAAAACCCTCAGCTAGCTAGTCACTGGGTTAGGTGAGCCAAAAAAAATAAAAATAATAAAAAATAAAAGTATATTATGGCCTCTTTGTGTGTAAATATTTCATTGTATATATGGCCTAAATATAGGGATTTTTTATAATTATTTTGGTATTTTATTTAAATATTTCTACTTAGGTGTGTGTTTTATTAAACCTATGTACACCTTCTTTCATCCTCTCACACCATAAGTATATTTTTTGCCAATATGTACATATTCTAACCTCATTTTTTTCCTTTATACAAATTACTCCCACATTTTCACCCTCACCCTCGTGAAAACAAAAAATTGATTTCTACTCATTAGTTACGTTTATTATATTATTTACTTGCATACCTTTTCCTCTTTCACCCAAAATAATTCAAGGAGGGACCATATCATATGATTCCAATATCTTTCCATATCCATAACTCCTCCATATTTTTATTATTATTTTTACTCATTATTCTAACACCATGTGCTCATTGAGCTAAAGTCCATGAATAGTCCATACACTAGTCCCACCATGTATATATTTCTTATTTCACCAATAATCCTCCTCCATACATGGGTCAAGGGCAACTTGAATGCTTTGTATTATAATATGACAAAGGAGGGGCTCACTCTTGGATGCATTGTACAAATTCAACAAAGGAGGGGGCCACTAAAAGACTTTTGCAGGCATAAAAAACAGGCTTTTTGGTGAGAATTTTGGCACCTATCTCCACTCCGAATTTGGAGCGGTGGTCAAAAGAGAAAATGTAGCCCACGCTCTGAATAATCACCTCAAATTTTTTCATGATTTTTGGAGCTACCAGCGGTGAGCTATGATTTTTTGAGTGGACCCCAGTCTGCCCACTTTTCTCACAAGTAGCCCTTAGTCTTCTCTCACCCTTCCACACACCTACTCACTCTTACACATCCCTCCCTCTCCTTCCCTCACTCAAACCTGCAATTTCCATGGCTTCTCCCACCCTCTTCACCATTACCCTTCTCTCTCATCCCTATAGTTCTTTTATGAACCTCTACATACATACACCCTCTCCATGTCTCTCTCTATTGCTTCTATGTTACAATTTCATTTACCTCTCCTAAAATATCTAAAATTCAGCATCTTAACCATGATAACTTCTGCAAATTGAGGATTTTTCATCAACAAATCCTCTTTTCATCGTGGTGGTCAACCGTGGCGGCGGCGTAAAGAAGCGAAGAAGAAGAAGAAGACCAGCGGTCATTTTTTCCACAATCTACACAAGGGTGAGTTCAAGCTTCTTCAAAGCTTCACCATCTCAATGATTCTCTTTTAATTCACCCCTCTTCCTTCATCAAATAAACTCACTCTACCCATTGTAAATGTAACATTAACTTTCTAGTGATTACTAACGACTAACATACTAACACAAAATAGCATTGACCTAACCATAAAAGACACCTCACCTCAAGACATGTATAGTAACTCTCTCTCTCTCTCTCTCTCTCTCTCTCTCTCTCTCTCTCTCTCTCTCTCTCTCTCCCCTTCCTTAAAACTTACTTTCACCTTATCTACCATCAATAATGCTCTCTTTTGAGCCCACACCCATGACTCAAGCAGACAAAGAAGGCCCGCAATGTTTTGATATTCAAAAAAATCATAATCTTGATTTGTTAGCTTGTAAATTAGGATTTCCAATAATCTTAATATGGGGTCTCCAACCTATAAATAGGCCCCTCTCCTTCTTGTAAAACAACCTCCAATATCTCACATAGCACCCCAACACTCTATGCGTGAGGAGAGACTTAGGTGTAGCAACCACTTGTGAGCTTCACTCTTGGTGTGAGAGAAGCCTTCAAGCTACACATTGTAAGTGAGAGAGCATGAGTTCCACAAATCTCAAAACCACTATTGTATATGCTCCTTCATCATCAATAATTTGAGGTTTGGTGCATCAAAGGCGTGATTCGACGTTCAAATCTTCATCCTTCCATTTGTGCAATACGGTTCGGTGAATTCAAGGTGACTTGTGTATTTTGAGTTTTTATCGGTTGATCTTGATTTAGAAAGTGTTTTAGTGTGTTTTTTCATTACCATTTTTTGTCCATTGTAAGAGGGTATTGTGGTGAGAGGTCTCCCACACCTTAAGACAGTGTGTGTGTTTTGGCAATGTTTAGCAATCACTAAGCATTGAGTGAGTTTTATACAAGTTCTACGATAGCATCATAACGAACCATCTTCATTTTCAAGTCACAAATAAGGTATTACCCAAGATCCTTTTCTCTCTCTCTTCCCTTTGCTCTAGCTCTCTCTGGTCCAGTTTGTGTGTGTCTTGGTGTGAGGTTGTTTGTGTGTTTTGTGTGGTGCATCTTCTTGGTTGTGCCAAAATCTCTCTTGCGTCCTAGTTCGCATACCATAACTAGGTGGTGCCCCTATCTTGTTTGGGTTTGGCTGTGGGTTTGTTGTTGTGTTGTGCTTGTGGTTGCCCCAGCCCCAATTGAGCAGCACGGGAGCCTTGAGGGGTGTTTAGAGGTCGCCTCTCTTGTTGCCCGCCCCGGACCGCCTCAGTATATATATATTTTTTAATTCTAATTTTTTATTTTCAACAGTGCTGTGGGCGACGCAGAGACGGAGGGGGGGGATGGTAAATGGGGGGGGGGGGGTGAGTTTGCGCAGCATGTGTGTGTGTGTGTGTGTGGTGTGTGTGTGTGTGTGTGTGTGTGTGTGTGGCGCCTGTCGGGCTATGTACAGAGAGAGTGTATGAGCGTCGGGAGCCGGGTGCCACTTGCGGGCGAGACATAGCGCAAGAGAGAGAGTGAGAGTGGGGGTGAGGTCGTGAGGGAGGGGAGAGGGGATGGGGTTGTGAGGGGGTGTGTATTGCAGGAAGCATGCGGGTGGGTGCGGACGAGCGCGAGGCCCGGGTGGGGGGGTAGTCAACAGAGGGCGAGACAGGGGGGGGGAGGGGGGGATGGGTGCTTAGTCAACGAGAGAGAGAGAGAGAGAGAGAGAGAGAGAGAGAGAGAGAGAGAGAGAGAGAGAGAGAGAGAGAGAGAGAGAGAGAGAGAGAGAGAGATTATGGCTTAGGAGTGGTTCCCACCAAGGGAAGAGAGAGAGAGGGAGATAGGGGTTTTGAGGGGGGGGGAAGAGAGGGAGGATATGTTGGGGGGGTTTAGAGGATAGAGGAAGAGAGGGTGAGAGAAATAGAGGGAGGGAGAGATGGTGCTTTCCCTAAGGCCCGTCGTGGCTACTCCCGAGAGAGAGAGAGAGAGAGAGAGAGAGAGAGAGAGAGAGAGAGAGAGAGAGAGAGAGCTAAGGCTACGTGTAGATAAGGGGGGGGGTGGGTTTAGGCCAGTGGTCCGCCAGGGTGGGGGGGGGGGAAGAAAACAGGGGGGGAGGGGGGGTTCTTAAGGCCGAAGGGAGTGTGGACAAGAGGACGTGGGGGTACGGCCTGCCGGGGCTGGAGTATGGACAAGCAGAGAGAGAGAGAGGGGGATATTTGGAAGAGAGAGAGAGAGAGAGAGAGGATAATATCTATGGCGTCCCGTCGTGCTGGAGTGTGACAGAGATATCAAAGGCACCTACCGGGCCAGATGATGCAAGGGCAGAGTAGGAGAGAGAGAATATTAGCGGAGCCGGGAAGTAAGAGAGAGATGTTCTTTTGGTGATAATGGAGGGGTGTGGCCAAACTGGCGGCGCCCCACTGGTGGTTAACCTTGTGGGGGGTATGATGAATGGTAAAGGGTTTTTTTTTGTTTTTTTTTTTTCTTCTTTTGGTAACAAACCTTTCCTTCCTTAGGGTGTGGTGCTCACGGGCACGGTTTTGAAAGCCGGCTATCACAAGCAATGAGTGTCACTAGCCTGGAAGCTAAAGGGAAGGCAAACGTATAAGAGCCAGTCTGAGAGAAGAACAAAGGAAAATGAAAAGTAGAAGAGGTGGATGCCACGGGAGTGAAGCGTGCCACACACGAAGAAGCCTCTCAAAGGGAGGAGAAGATGAAAGGAAAAGGCGAGTCTAGCAAGCAGGAATCTAAGCCTCATCGAAAGATCGACATTGTGGATTTTTCATTGGGTGAGTATGCTAAACCATATGACCTGGTTCGGGATGTATTGATGCAAGGAAAAGGCGAGTCTAGCAAGCAGGAATCTAAGCCTCATCGAAAGATCGACATTGTGGATTTTTCATTGGGTGAGTATGCTAAACGATATGACCTGGTTCGGGATGTATTGATGCAGGGTCCAAAGATAACCTTGCCCCAATTATTCCATCTTGCACCAAGGATGAGGAGACAATGGACGAAGATGGTAAGTACAAGAAAATTAAGACCCAAGGATAGTTGGGGCTATCTCTGGGAGGAATCTTGATGATATCCTATTGATCATGGATGCCCACATCAATGGGAAACATATCTCAAACGTCTACATAGATGGTAGCGCATAGATATGCGTCATGAGTGAGAAAATGATGCACCATCTAGGCCTAGAGGTGTACCCTGCCGAGCTAAAATGGCAAATAATGTCAGAGTGAAGTGAGTAGGCATTTTGAATGCAGTCAAAGTGAAGGCATTCGACACAGAAGTGGAGGTAGACATTTTTTTCATGATACACAAAGAGGAGGGCTACCCTATCATTCTTGGAAGACCATGGCTCATGGCTATGGAGGCTAAGCAAGACTGAAGTATCGGAATGAGCTAGATGAAGGATGCTAAAGGGAAGTCCATATTCTACGACATGAAGACTGGGAAGCAACACAACATGATCTTGGAGGCATCGGAAGATGAGTTCACCAGTGACTCTTCGACCACCTCAAGAGAAGAGACAACAACAACTGAAGAGAGCGACAGTAGCATCGAAGTGATGGGAGTTATCCTCAAAGACCCAAAAAGATTGACACAATCTGAAACACCACCGGAGAACCAAGAGGGACCATCAGGTACACAACCCTTGGTGGATACAAGTAAGTTACATCGGATGCTCTCCAATGAGTTAAATGGTGAAGAGAGAGAAGAATATATATCTATGCTAGGTAACTTCACCACACTGTTATTGATGGTTATGACAAGATCACAGGCATCACAGTGGTACAATATTGCATAAGACTCAAGGAAGTAAGTAAGCCTATAGTACAAAAGCTCAGAAGACTTGGGGTAATTCAACAAGAGGCATTGCTCAAAGAGGTAAGGAATTTGCTACAGGCAGGTTTCATTTACCCAGTTGAGAACTCAGAGTGGGTCTCTCCAGTGGTAGTCACACCAAAGAAGAACGGTAAGTGGAGGATTTGTGTAGACTACAAACCCCTCAACGCAGCAACAAAGAGGGATCATTTTCCCTTGCCGTTCCAAGATGAAATTCTCAATGAGGTAGCAGGTCATGAGCGCTACACAGTATGTGATGGCTACTCAGGCGACTTTTAGATTAGCAATGCAGAAGAAGACCAGCAAAAAAAAACTTTCATAACACCATGGAGATGTTTTGCTTACAGGGTGGTGCCTTTTGGCCTCACCAACGCTCCGGCCACATTCCAACGTTATGTAACTTTTGTCTTCCAGCCATACTTCGGTAATTCAATACGAGTTTTCATAGATGATTTTTGCATCTACAATTCTCTCTCCCTCTATTTGAGCAAGGTCTATGATGGCCTGTATAGGCTACAAACCTTGGGTGGCCAACTTAACGTAGATAAGTGTCACATTGGTGAAAGCAAGGTCACTCTTCTTGGCCATGTAATTTTAGCAAAAGGAATTGAGGTTGACCCTAGCACGATTCAAGCTTTGATATCTTTGTCATCACCCACCACACCTAAGAAATTGGTCTCTTTTCTTCGGAAGGTAAGGTATTTGAGCAAGTTCATTCACTTGCTCTCTCAGGTACGTGGTTCTCCCTCTACAACAAGTCACCCATAAAGATGTCTTCCTATGGAGTGAACAAAATGAGCAACAGTTTAGCGAAGTGAAACAGATCCTGGCTACACTTCCCACCATTGCACCCCCTAGATGGGACGAGCCATTTTATGTTAACCCCAGTGTAGGAAGTGATACACTTGGAGCCGTAATAATGCAAAAGGACCCCCAAACCTCTTTCATGCGTCCTATCTACTTCTGTAGTCGTATCATGACCCCATCAGAAAAAGGATTCACCGCGGTAGAACACATGTGCTTGCATTGATGTTTGCCACTACAAAGTTCCGCTCTTATCTATTGCCTATACCCTTTGTAATTCTGACAATGGAAGAGGTCTTTCCATATGTGATGCAACACATGGATGTCTCATCTAGAATCTCTAAATGGCTTGTTAGATTACAAGAGTTTGATTACACCATGTAGGTAGAAAGATCTTGCAGGGCTAGTTTAGCAGGTATTCTTACTCATTGTCACTATGAGAAGAAGGTAAAGGTCAACACAGAAGGTAAAGAAGTGACACCAATGGTAGAAATTCCTAAGCTAGAAAGAGCTCATTCTCTTTTTTTTAATGAAGCATACAAAAGAACAGTGGACCAGACTACAACTAGCATCATCATTTTCAATGAGCAAAAGGAAAAGGTATTCTCTATTGGGCAGCTGCTACACTCCCACTCCAACAATGAAGCAGAGTACGTGGCTTTAATTCTTGGATTAGAACAATATGTTTTGCAAGGGGTTCAACGCCTAAATGTGTTTGGCGATGCCATTCTTTTGATAAAGCAGATAAATGGCACTTGGATTTGTAAAAATCTGATTTTACTCGGCCAATTATGCCAAGTTAAGGATCTTTTAAGAAAGTTTGAAGCAGTACAGTTATTTCATGTCCCTAGGCTAGAAAATCAAGAGGCAGATGCTCTAGCCAAGGAAAGAATACAAGATATCCCCATAGGAGCAATCAAGCTGAAACTACCCCTCTTTCAAGATAGTGATGCTATGCTTGATATCATCAGCTTCTTAGATACAAGAGAACGTCCTAAAGGGTATACCAAGGGCCAAAAACAATGGCTGGTCTAAAAGGCAACAAGATACTGCCTTGTAAACAACAACTTATATTGCAAGAGCAAAGACCATATTCTCACGCGAGTGCCAATCTCCAGTAAAATCGCGGAGATAATCTGAAATTTCCATGATGGTGTCTACGACGGCCATTTTGCTCTAGATATTACCAGTAGGAAGATTCTATAGGCAGGATTCTCTTGGCCTAGTCTGAACAGGGATATGCATCATTGGTGTAAAACATGCAAAGCTTGTCAAGTGTCTAGTGATCGTACACTGGCCTATGAGCCACAAACTCCTATCATCTCATATGGCCCGTTTGAGAAGTGGGGAATAGATGCAATTGTTCCTTTACCAAGGGCCTAATCAGGTAAACTATACATTCTAGTTGGTGTAGACTACATGACCCGATGGAAGAGGTCATTCTACCCATTGAGGTACAGATAGCCAGCTTGCGAGTTATGGCTAGTCAGTTACAATGCCCAATTGCCCATCTCTGCAACCACACCTTGGATCTAGAAAGGCTTCAGCTAGATAGGGAAGATGCAATCAACCACTATGCATCACAAGCAGAGCGACACCGACTCACACTCAATCAAGGGCTTAAAGAAAAGGGTCTGAAGAAAGGCATGTTAATGTTGAGATACGGCAATAAATTTGACACTAGGAAAGATAAGAAGTTTCAACCCAGATGGGAAGGACCATTTATTATCCAAAAACGATACACCAACGGCAGCTACAAATTGATGGAAGCAGATGGTCGAATTCACAAGATCATAGTCAATGGATGGAGGCTCAAAAGGTACTTCTTAACACTAGTCCTATAATTGGACACTAAAGTGTCCTATTTTCCTACCAAATTTCGGCAATTTATTTGTCAAGCTAGAAAGAAGTTTTTTACACCTTGCTTCTACCATAGGTTGGTTATGAGGGAAAGAAAATGATATATTTTTTTCCATGTCAAAATACAATCCCTATGGAGAGAATTATGGTAAGTTCCGAGTCATAAATTTTAGTAAAATTTCAAGCTGTTTTGCTAAAAATTTCATAAAATTCTTATATCTTTTTGTAGAGATGGCTCTTTTTATGTTTATAAAAGCCAAGTGTTAGTACTTAATGTTACAAAACAATTAAATGCCCTTCAAAAGTTTCCAAGTCACACGCAAGTTATAGACTTTATTTCATTCTTGAGCACGTGCTGAATAAGAGCATAATTTTGGTCTTCCAAAGGTCTCATCATAGAATTGGGGCTATTCTAGTGCAGTTTGACAACTCCCTAACTCAGTTAAATGTATTGGCTTGAGCTCTATCTTGATTTTTTTATTGTGCAAAAACTCTTGAAAATCTTGAGTTCTCCATAATAACATTGAAACCAAGGTTTTAGGTGCCCCAATCGTGTATGTACCACATACTTTGATACATTTAGTTGATCTACGTGAAAAGTTTGATATTGTTTGAGGTTTTGAATGCTTATGTCTCAAGAAGGAAAATATCAAAGTTTTCTCTTACACAGTTTTGGATATTTAAAATGATCCAATAATTGTTGCATACCAAAGCCCTTCTACTTGCCACCTTGAGTCCTCAATGGAAAGGGTAACCAATGTATCAATTTCTAAAACTCACAAATACATCAAAAACATATTTTTCTTTGTATACAATGATATGCTTGAAATGGCCATATCAAACATGTAGAGCTTTTCATTATTTTATATACTCTAAAGTGATTTTTTTTCACATGAAACTTTCAATTATGTGTAGCACAATTGTGAAAAATTCATGTGAAATTTTCTACAAGGTCGCTTCATTTTTTTTTGAGCTTATATAGTCAATTTCTTCAAAGCATCAATCGCAATATTATGATGGTTAACTTGATGATTATAGTTCTTGATCATGATAGATTCTAAAATGCAAAGTTATATTTTTAAAAGACCCTCTAGCTAACATATTAAAGCATATCAAGAGGGTTTTCTTAAATACAACATCTAGAGCAAGTAGCATTTAATTTAAATTTGTAAAAAAAGGACACTTAAGTGTCCTCTTTTGGTACCAAACTAGTGTTAAGACTTGATCCAGAATTCATGCTAGATATTCCAGAAGAGGGAAAACCCTCCAACTCCGCTGCTAGAGAATCAGAAGCAGAGCTAGAGGCATGAATGCCTCTAGCCAAAAGGGGAGGGCTAATGATAGCCAATTTTCAAAAATCAAGAAAAAAGAGAAAAGTTTCTCTTTCCTCTGCTCGAAGCACGGCAACACCTAGCTTGTCATGCCCTCGTCAGCCCCTCAACCAAGATGTGATACCCGGATTTTGGAGCCTGGCCGTGAGAACCAGCCCCACTTGAGGGGGAGCATAATACAAGGAAAATGATAAAAAAAACATTTCTTTTACATGCACCACCACCCCTTCCATGCTTGCATCCAGTGGGCCGCCCCTCTTGCCCACACTCTCTCCATCCCTCCTCCATTATCACCAAAGGACAGCTTCTCTTTCTCCTGCTTGGCTCCGCCAACCATCTCTCTCTCTCTCTCTTCCCCTTGTTCCTGTGTCACCAAGGCCATAGGACGCAAGATAGTATCTCTCAACCAAGGTGGGCCGCCATGCTTGGGACAAGAGTCTCCCTCTCTCTCTCTTTCATTATTCACACACACACTCACACACCTTCCTCCCTCTTCTCTCCCCTCTCGTCCTCAGCAAGATGCTCTCTCTCTCTCTCTCTCTCTCTCTCTCTCTCTCTCTCTCTCTCTCTCTCTCTCTCTCTCTCTCTCTCTCTCGTTTGTCAACCAAGGTGGGCCACTACATCATCACCCTCTCTCCCCAACTCACTCTCCCCCTCACCCTCTCTCTCCTCACTCATGCTCTCTCTAACCTATGTCTCTCACTCTCTCTCTCTCGTTCTTGGTGGTCGGCCGAACCAGTGCAGTCTATAAACTCTCTCTCTCTCTCTCTCTCTCTTAACCCCCCACCACACACACCTACACTCACACCCACTCACTACTCCCCATCTCTCACCCCCACCCCCGTTGACTATCTCTCCCCCTCTCGTTTCTTGTCTCACCAAGCAGACCGCAGGGCGCAAGAAGATAAACTCTCTCTCTCTCTCTCTCTCTCATTCACACCTACACACACACACACACACACACACACACACACACACACACACACATACCCCATTCCTCACCCACTCACCCCCTTAGCCTCACCCTCTCTCCCCATCGCTCACTCCCATCCTCTCTCTCTCTCCCTCGTTCAGCCCGCCATGCAGGGCGCGGCGCAGCACTCTCTCTCTCTCTCTCTCTCTCTCTCTCTCTCTCTCTCTCTCTCTCTCTCTCTCTCTCTCTCTCTCTCTCTCTCTCTCTCTCTCTCTCTCAGCGCACACACACACACACACATACACACACTCACCTCTCACCCTCTCCCCAGTCCTCTCCCTACCATGTGCTCTCTCACACCCTCACTCACGCTCTCTGTGTAGTTAGCCAGGCAAGTAAACTATGAATCTCTCTCTCTCTTCCTCTTGTTCCCACACACCTACTCTAGTCGACATACACACACACACAACCCCATATACTATAAACACATGGCCCACACACGCATTTACGCACCCACGAGCACATGTGCACGTACACATTAAAAAAACACAGCACGCCATACGCACTCACAAGAAGGAAAAAAACAACGAAGTTTGACATTGACGAAGAAGGACAGCCAAATCACGCGATAGCGACGCCAAATCAAGAAGTGATGTCGAAGGCATGTCCTGGTTGGCCCCGAAATTGGCAAACGCGCTACACCGATGCACCAACAAAGTTTGCGATTCATCCGCATCTCGTCCACGACGCATCTTCGCAGTAAATATCCATAGGGTAATCTATTTTCCCCATTTCAAGCCAAAAATCTTGTATAAAATCCATTGTATATTGCCACCTCTCTCTAGGTGATGGTCACACACGCCCACTAGGAGATATCATTTTAAAAATTCTCCTAATATAAAGTAAGGGTCAACCATCTGGGACCCAACTCCTTACTTTGTCTCTCCTGATTAGGGCCCTAACCTAATTAGATTATCCTAAACTAATGCAGCCTGCACCTATAAAAGGGCACTGAGAGGTCACTATCGAGAGGGGGGGGGGGGAGGATTTTGGGAGAGCACTCTGGCAAAGTGGTGTAACATTTTGGGCGGCACTTGAGCACTGGGGCTTGGGAAGTGAGCACTATGAGAAGGAAGCTATGCACACATCCTAACTCCAAGGATCGCCACACGCAATAATAGAACCTGCGTTATGGAAGTTCCTCTAGAGGACGCACTATAGGCTCTCAATCTCTCACTATCTCTCTCTATCACCACAGTCGCCATCTCATCGTAGCTAAGGTTTCTATAAATATCGCTTTGAATCAAGTTTCCCTCACATCCCGAGGGGTTTTCATCACCTACATATCTCTCTCTCTCTCTCTCTCTCTCTCTCTCTCTCTCTCTCTCTCTCTCTCTCTCTCTCTCTCTCTCTCTCTCTCTCTCTCTCTCTCTCTCTCGGTGTGCAGTATTTGTGCTATTTTAAATCATTGATGTCTGCGTCCTAGCCGCTCAAAGTTAGGTGGTGCCCCATGTTCATCTCCTGTGATGAGCTCAGCGTGCACGATCCTGGCGTAGAGGCCGTTGGGTCCGTTTTGCGCTTTGCGCTTGACAACGTCAAGTCACAAAAGCTTAATGGCCCCCCTTAGGGTTTTCACCATATAAGTTCCACTTATTCTATCTCCTTCTTTGGGTGGTGGGAGCGTAGGATAATTGAGCCAATTGGGGTGCTTCTTCAACAACCATGAGTGGTCTTTCCAGGTTCTCATCCTCAGTACTGGGCAGAAAGGAACATCGTCTCGTACGGACTTTGGCGCATCAACCAGACATAAGAGGTGTATTGGGTACTTTGTGAGCCATCCTTTTCACCATTCAAGCTTTGAATCTACTATTCTTTTGGAGACTTCTTGATCTTTTATGTCGCCATCAAATAATGGTGATGTCTCCTCTGCCTGAATGCGCTTCTTCATTGAGAGAACTTCATATTTCAACAAAGGGTAGGGGAGGGATGGCTGCATCTATTGCTCTCAGATTACATTTGCATCAAGCTTTAAAAGTCCCACAGAGTGTAGCATCCTCTGCTCCCACTCTATAATTGCCTTAGCACATTCTTCAACGGCCTTCTCGGTGTAAGCATGTTAACATGTCGCACTTTTCATGTTAGTTAGCATGTGCCAACAAGCACATATCGTTTTCATAAGGACAATATTTAGGATGAGTATATGGAATTTGTATTTAAAATGAGTGGGGTGCAATTATGTAAGGTTGAGTGGTGGGACATTTTTAAAACTCAAATTTTAACTTGGTGAGCCAAAGATCCCTTTTTCCATTCTCAGCAATCAGTTTCAGTGGGATGTTAGTGAGTGAAGTGTATTGATGAAGCACGAAAAAGAAGCGGGGCGTGGGGGCCACATGCAAGATACGTGGGGGCTTTGCCAAGTAGCCATCAGTTTTTGAACATGTTGCAAGGGGGGGGGGGGGGGAGAGAGAGAGAGAGAGAGAGAGAGAGAGAGAGAGAGAGAGAGACAGAGCTCGGACTACCAACGAGAGACCTCCAAGGACTCGTCCGACCATCCACCAACAAAGAAACACACGAAGGCCAAATCTATACTACTTCTCCTCCACCGCGCAAAAGAGTGAAGCTGCCTGATTCCCAAGGATCACCAAAGTCACAATTCATGCATGCAGACAAAGGAAGGAACGACTCAGGGACTACCAACGAGAGACCTCCAAGGACTCGTCCGACCATCCACCAACAAAGAAACACACGAAGGTGAAATCTATAGTGCTTCTCCTCCACCGCGCAAAAGAGTGAAGCTGCCTGATTCCCAAGGATCCCCAAAGTCACAATTCATGCATGCAGACAAAGGAAGGAACGACTCAGGTTCTCTCTCTCTCTCTCTCTCTCTCTCTCTCTCTCTCTCTCTCTCTCTCTCTCTCTCTCTCTCTCTCTCTCTCTATGTGTGTGTCTGAATGTGTGTGTGTGTGACATGTAGGCCTTTGAAGAGGCTTTTTATACAGGTTTTTTCACTTATGACAACAGAGTTTTTGGACCAACGGTGAGCATCGGCAACATAAGATATGAATCTTACATGAAGATGATTAAGCCAACGGGGTTCTATTGAGAGCAAAGAATCAACATGAAGACCCGACAAAGGCAAAGACCCGTCATGTCAGGGACAACATGGACGCACAGGGGGGGAGTATCGACGACATGTAAGGACATGGGTCCTACGGGCAAGGCCACCGGCACAGCCGGACAGTGTGTATGCTAGGGGGAGGCTATAAGATAGCACGGCTGGATGGAGACTAGCACACACATTACCACCGCCCTTTCACTGGTATCTGAGCTATTTTTTGGAAAGGGAAAAAGCGGGTTGCACTAGCACACACATTACCACCACCCTTTCACTGGTATCCAAGCTATTTTTGGAAAAGGAAAAAAGTGGGTTGCATGTGCATGCGACACGCTGCTTCTCTCCCACAATTTGCAGATAGCGACGTCTCTGCTGTGCAATAAAAAAAAGGCAAGCATAACTCTTGTGCGCAACGTGCGAAGACAGACAAGGACAGCCAACCACGCAACCGACCCCACGCCTCACCTCTACGCAAGACTAAGGCAGGCGACCAAGGCAAACTTGACTGACAACTCTACGGAATCAAGGCTCCGGAGACTTCCATTGGTGCCGTTGACTACACGCGCCGAAAGGCCCGCTTTACGCTTGCATGAAGGAGGGTTGAACCCACTCCATGAGGATAAGAGGCCAACACTTTACCATCAAGCTATTGACCCTTGTTGTGTATAACAAGGAAAGATAGCATACTTGTGTTGACAAGAAAGCTAGAAGGAAAGGGAAAGCTTCAAACTTCAAGGAAGTAGTTTCACCCTTCCTTTTCACTTCTTGGAGGAAGGCAAGTTTTCCTCCAAAAATTCTTTTTTCCTCAAGGAGGTAGCTTCAAAGTGAACAAAAGCCTTCACAAAAACAACAAGTTTTTGTGAAACAACGAGTTTTTGTGAAGAATCAACAAAGGTATTCTTATGACGAACGACACTTGAAGCGCTACAATTTTTGCAAGGCGAGGTTCGCATGCAACACAAATTGTGGAGCATAAAAAACACAAAGACTTCAAGCTTCACAAGGTACAAGTTGACGTCTTTTTTTCTCTCTTTATATTATTGTGTGTTTACCATGGCTAGTGAGAATATCCCACCTACACACACTTTTGATTTTGATCACGTATATCAAAATCAGGGCACCGCGGGTGCTGCTGACACTAATATGCATGACGATGATGATCTAGGAGATCATGGCCTTGTAGATATGGCTGCTTTCAAGACTTTGGAAAATCGCCAAAGCGTACTTGAACACAACCTCTCTGCACTCAACGCAAATGTTACAAATCTTACGGATCTACTTGTGAAATTTATGAATTCACAGACGGCTCAAGGAGCCACAAGTGGCACAGTTCAAGGGAACCAAGCCCGCATGACTCAAGGAGCCCAAGAGACAAGTGCTTCAGAAGATGCAGAAGGTAGCAATGCATTACTTAAGAATATCACCATTCCTGAGTTTCACAGGGAAGAGCGTGATCGCAACAAGGATGCGGTCAATACGTTCTTACACAAATGGAGTGATATTCATAGATTGAGACACACCCTGGATATAAAGATGGCTGTGGAAACAAGTCTATCGCTTAAAGGCAAGGCCTATAAGTGGTGGATGACATTTTCGATAGATGCTCGTCCTCCGTCTTGGGCTGCAATTCAAGCTTTTTTTCTCCAAAGAGTTTTTGGACTCCAATGAAGAAGATAAGAATTGGCTAGCATGGGATGCATGCCGCATGTCTGGTCTCTCTCTCACACGGTACCTTTCAAAGTATCAAGAAATCATATTGAAACCAGAAGAACTAGAAGGTCTAGATGAATTGCAAAAGATGCGGGGTTTTAATAGGGGTCTTGACAAAGACTATCGTCTTCATGTCAAGACCCAACATCCAAAAACTTTGGAAGAAGCCATCGGTCATGCCCAAAGATATGATGATGACCAAGAGAAATAAGAAAATATTCCCTACTATAAGAATACTTTTGCTAAGAGCAATGTGGCTAAGATTCAATGGGGAGGTAGATCTCCCACATGTTCCAAGAGAAATAAGAGACAATCTACCTCTCCACACCCACAAGAGGCTAAGAAGCCTAAGCAATCACGAGATACTCTACGTGAGGCTCTCAGCACTGCTGATTTTGAGCATGCAAAGAAACACAATTTGTGTTTTAGATGTCTTTCGGACCAACATAACAAGAAAGATTGTCCTCTTTTGCAAGGCAAATGAAAGACCATACACACGGTGCAACGCCTCACATTAGATTCATCTCCTAAATATTGTGTTGTAGAGGTTCTTCATATGGAAGAAAAACACAAGTGTTGTGTGCCTGCTTCAATGTGGCAGTCCACCTTTGGCCCCCATGATTTGATTCGCATGCATGGCATTATTAACAGACAACATGTTCGTATTTTAGTGGATGATGGTGCAACTTATAATTTCTTGAACTATAAGCTAGTCAAGAAATTAAAGCTTACACAGACTCCCTGCTCCCACAATTATGTGGTGGAGCAGATGTCTGGGAATGATAAAGAAGTATGGGACACGGTAGTTCAAGGGGTTAAGCTTATTGTTCAAGATCATACGATGACCCTTGACTTCCAAGTTATGAACATGGACCGTGTTGATGTAGTTTTAGGACGGGAATGGCTGCGTGGTTTAGGAAACACATTGCACACTAGTTATGAACACAAATCCTTATCCTTTATGGCCACTGGTAAACATGTACTTTTGCTTGGTGAGAAAAATATACCATCTGCACCTCTTATATGTACAGCCGAGCTTTCTATTTTGCCGAAAGTAGATGTAATAGATGAAGTCTTTTTGTGTTACTGCTTGTCTCCAAGTCTTCTAAATTCTCAAGAGAAAAGTGTTATGAATTCTAGTAATGGTATGCAAAGTGCAATGAATTCTAATGATAAGCAAAGTGTTAACAAATCTAACAAGCAAAGTGCTCTCGATTTTAATTCTATAGATCAATGTGCAACTGTTGTAAAACAAACATTACATGAATTACAAGATTCTCCATCCCAGCATAACTCTAGTTTACTTTCTCCTTTTGCACGACAAAAGTTGACTCACTTACTCACGGACTATAGTGATGTATTCTCAAGTGATTTACCGCCGGGTTTACCCCCTACACGTGATGTGCAGCATGGCATAGATGTCTTGCCAGGCACTAAACCGGTGAGTAAACCACCTTATCATATGAGTGTTAAAAAAGCCGAGGAGGTTGAGAGTCAGTTGGTTGATTACCTCGCCCGTGGTTTCATTAGACCTAGCACTTTGCCTTGGGCATCACCAATTCTATTGGTAAAAAAGAAAGATGGTACTATGCACATGTGCGTAGATTATCGCGGATTAAATACCATAACCATCAAGAATAAGTATCCTCTGTCTCGAGTGGATGAGTTGTTTGATCAACTCCATGGGGCAAGATACTATACAAAGATAGATCTTCGTTCTGGATACCACCAGGTGAGTATCCTTTTGCAAGATATATCCAAAACTGCCTTTAGAACACGGTTCGGCCATTTTGAATTTTTGGTTATACCTTTTGGTCTAACCAATGCTCCAGCTACATTTATGACACTCATGGATAGTGTCTTACGTCTCTATCTTGGAAAAATTGTTGTGTTTTTCCTTGATGACATTCTCATTTACAGTAAGACTGAAGATGAGCACATAGAACACTTACAATTAGTGTTTGAACAGCTACGAGCTCACGCATTGTATGCTAAGCAAAGCAAGCGCGATTTCTTTAAAACAGAGATACATTACCTCACTCATGTGATCTCTTATTCTGGCATCAAAATGGACACTAACAAGATCGCTGCCATTCTCCGATGGTCACATCCCAACACGGTTGAGGAGCTTCAAATATTTTTAGGCATGGCTGGATTTTATCGACAGTATATCCGTGATTATGCCAAAATCATTGTTCCTATGACGGATCAACTTAAAGTAAAAGGTAAGACCTTTTCTTGGGAAGAAGCCCAAAAACGCAGTTTTGAACAACTCAAGGTAGCTATAGCCACTGCTCCCATCCTAGAGATCGTTGACCCACTTAAGCCGTTTGTGGTAGAGACTGATGCTAGCGATAAAGCAATAGGTGCGGTACTTCTCCAAGAGGGAAGACCTATAGCCTTTGAATGTAAAGAGTTAGATAGAGCTCAACATAATTATTATGTCTATGAGAGAGAGCTCTATGCCATAATTCACGTTTTACGAAAGTGGCGACACTATTTATATGGTGCCGAGTTTGAAGTAGTTTTTGACCATGAGAGTATCAAATGGTTTACACTCAAATGGACTTGAAGGGCCGTAAAGCTAGATGGGCAGAAATCCTTCAAGATTATGATTGTAAGCTACGATATCGCAAGGGCAATATAATGTAGTAGCAGATGCACTAAGCCGGATGCCTCTTCAGATTAATTCACTTGCTTTCACGGAAATAAAAAGTGGATTTTTGGAGTCATTACGTGGCAAGTGTGCACAAGATCAATCATATGCTAAAGTGTGTAGTGTAGTTTTAAAAAGGGATCCCTCATACTCACATGTCTCTGTACAACCAGATCAACGTGTCTATGCACGCACAGATAAAAACTCCAACACACAGAGCTCCACCCCTACTCAGGAAGAGCTTAAACAAATGAAGAATTTTTCCATTGATGATGGCTACTTACTCCACAAGGGTAGAGTATGTGTGCCAAAGGACTCAGACACTAGGCGCCAAAACTTATTTGAGTGTCACGATAGTCAAAGCGTTGGTCATCCAAGTATTCGTAAGACGTATGCCTTAGTTCGACGGCAATTTTATTGGCCGAGCTTACGTCATGATGTTCAAGAGTACGTACTAAACTGCCAACAGTGCCAAGTTAATAAGGCAGAGCGCCTCAAGGTAAGTGGCCTTTTACATCCTTTAGAGATTCCACAAGGTAAGTGGGAGAGTATCTCTATGGATTTTGTGGTAGGACTAAAGACTACAAATCGTGGCCATGATGCCATATGGATAATTGTAGACCGTCTCACAAAGATGGGTCGATTCATTCCCACTAAGACTACGGTTAAGACACCGGAATTAGCACAGCTATTTGTAGAGCATATATATAGACTCTACGGACTTCCAGCTAGTATCATTAGTGACAGAGATCAAAAGTTCGATAATCACTTCTGGAGAGCCATGTTTCAAAAGTTGGAAACTAAACTCAATCTAAGAACGGCTGATTATCCAAAAATAGATGGTCAAACCAAAAGAGTTAATCAAGTGCTAGAGGATATGCTACGAGCAAGAAGCAAACCAATTGGGAAGACTACTTACCTATATTGGGATTTCTTATAATAGTTCAAAGCATGTGACAACAGGGTTTAGTACATTTATGCTTTTATATAGATTTCAACCTAGATCACCCGTTACGGTGGGGTTGGCCAAGGAGAAGATACAACAAGCGAAGGATTTTCTCCAAGACCATTTTGACATGCTTTGAGTTGCTCGGCAGAATGTTAAGCAAGCTCAAGATCGATATAAGAAGTACGCAGATGAGTATCGTCGTCTTGCTACTTTTGAAGAAGGAGACAAGGTTTTCCTCAAAGTTCCGGAGCATTTAGAAAGTCTGAAGACGAGAAAAGTTGCTAAACTTTCACCACACTATTGTGGACCGTTTACCATTCTCGAACATATAGTTCAAGTGGCCTATAAGTTAGCTCTTCCAGAGCACTCACGAGTTCATCATGTTTTTCATGTTAGCCGTTTACGAAAACAACTAGGACAGAATGATAATGTCATTGACACAAGTGTGCTAGTTGACCTTATCGAACCGCCAAGCATCCCTCATGAGCCCAAAAAGATTTTGGATTCTCATGACCTTCACACTAGACATCATGTCAAACGACAGGTGTTGGTAAAATGGCTAGATAGACCTGAAGAAGGTTCTACATGGAGGAATGTCTCTGTACTTAAGAAACGTTTTCCTACATTCGTTTTCAAGGACGAAAATGATTCTCCAAAGGGGGGGGGGGGGGGGGGGGGTAATGTAAGGACATGGGTCCTATGGGCAAGACCATCGGCACGGCCGGACAGTGTGTACGCTAGGGGGAGCTATAAGATAGCACGGTTGGGTGGAGACGAGCACACGCATTACCACCAACCTTTCACGAGACAGAACAAGGCAAAGCAACACCCTTTTTGTATTATTTAATTTTGATGAGAAGCATGACATTTTGTAAGGGATAAGTGATCATTTTGTGGGAATGAGCCTCTAAAGAGGAATGTATATAAGCCAAAGTTTTGTAACTTTCAAGAGACTTTTGAATTAATCAAACTATTGTGTTTAATGTGTCGTGTTTGTGTAACTGAGAGAGAGAGAGAGAGGATCGTCTTATCTCTTCACTGTGTGCACTATAAGGTAGCCATTGCGAAGCTGACACCACCAACGGGTTAGCAACGGCGAGGGCTATGTGCCAACGCCAAGCTTGCGGATTTTCGGTTTCGTCCCGAGGCGAGCTCCCACGAGCTTCCGAGTGAGTTATCTTGCAAATCGTGTATCTGTTTTGCGAGGTCTTTATATTGGTGTAGGTTTGCATTGAGTAGAGCTACAAATTAGGATCATACAAGCTGAGAATTGATGACCTATAATAGATTGCCCTGTCTTCATACGCGTTTGCTGCACCAAGTGGTTACAAGTAGTATATAGATTAAGAGTCCATAGGGTAGTGACCTCTAGGTAATTAGAGTAACCCCTGTGAGTTTCAAGGGGATTTGAAGACTTTTGGTCTTGATTTTGCTAGCGTGAGTGTTGTGGATTGTTTCGCAGCCGTGAGCACATAGGATGTCCGAGTTTGATTTCCTCGAGTAGTGGGTGTCTTAGAAGGTCGAGTAGGTGATTTACAACCATCTATTTTCTTTCATGCACTTGCGGGTCAACTATGTCCTTGGCCGACATTTTGGTATGTTGGTTTAGTTCTCACTATGCTAGCATCTACTCGCGACATATCTGCCAATAGTTTCACTGAATCTCCTACTGAATCGTGTATCGACCACATGGACAAGTGGACTCAGGAGGGGGCCACTATGAAAAACATTAGTGTTCTTACAAAAATATCGCTTCTTTTGTTTTCGAGGACAAAAACGCTTCTCCAAGTGGGGCAGTAATGCCCGACCTAAGGTAGGACGAGGCGGGCTAAGGGCCAAGACATACATGTTGTAAAGGGGGGTCTATAGCATGGCCAAGGGTCTATATAGGGCACGGTTGGTGGTGAAGAGCATTTAGTTGTCTCCCTGGTCTTACATGGCTTAGAGATTTAACTGTCCGACAACTTGTACTGCCCTAGGCACATGCTTGCTTTGAGCATTTTTGAGGGGTTTCGTGTAAGCATTGTTTTCTTGAGAGAGAGAGAGAGAGAGAGAGAGAGAGAGAGAGAGAGAGAGAGAGTTTTCAAATCATGTTTTTTGCAAAGCTCACCCTCTTCACTTTCACTCCAAATTTGGAAGAGAGAGAGAGAGAGAGGTTTAATATGTTACTCTTTATTGTTCCAAAGTAGATCAACAAGCTGACAAGAGCCTCCAGCCATCGGCAAGCCGACGGCGATAGGAAACAAGTTTTTTCTTCAGAGGAGTAAAATGTCTTTTCATGCCATGTCATTTATTCCATGTATTTATTCCATTAGGAGGTGACGTTGGGGAAGTCACCCCACCCACAAATGCACTTAAAGGACCAAAGCCGAGAGGGACGTACCCTTTTCATTCTAGTCCCCTCTCTGAGATTCTCCCTCGGCACCCCTCTTGACTATTTGATACCCTCTTCTTGAGGAGGGTCAAAGGTGCACAATTGCCGAACAATTTTTTGTTTTGTTTTAGGAGTCGGGTTGGGCACTCCCGACCGCTCTCCTCATACACAAGAAAAGTGCACAAGAAGAATGACTGTGACTATGCACCCAGAATCCTAAGGCATACACTTTTGTCACTAGTTTCCTCTGGACTACGAGAGGCCAAAATTATCTACTCTTAGGGCCATGACCATTCCCTTGAGAGACCCATTTCGCTAACTTGATATGGGCGTGACAGCGACCAAGTACCTTTGTTCAGAGGCCCAGGTACTGCGGGACTTGCTTCGGTCTTCCCTTTGGAGTTGCCTCCTCTAGGTGACTTATCGCTCACCTCACTAAACTTTCTTTGTAACCCGACGGTTTTCCCTAGGAAATGCCATACCCGCTTGAATGCCAAACAATATGGGCAGTTCAATTAGGCTGAGGAAAAAAGAAAATGGGCGGCCGATTATGCTTCGAGGTCTCGAACCCACCACGTCCCACTCACAAGGCACTTATCCCAACACCATGCTATCGAGCGTTCGTTGAAATGGTAGCGAAAGTATGGAATCAAATGGTGAAAATGTTGGAATGGAGTTCACATGGTTTTCACATGGCGTTCAGTTTGCAATGAATGTATTCACTTTGGAATAAGTGCGTTCACATGGTATTCCGTAGCACATATGGTGTTCACGAGAAGTGCACTAGACATTCACTTTAATGTGGTTCAATTGGTGTTTGGATTACATCCGGGATTGGATGAGAGAGAACCACCATAGATCCCACCTAAAAATTGGGGCGGCAGCCCCGTCCCACATGACTAAAGAACACGGGGTCTTTAATGAAGACCCGTCATGGGATCGACGGCAGGCATGGCACACGCGAATCTCGAGGGAGATGGACGTCCAACAAAAAAGGAAAATCAACACCCTCCTAGTGAGTCGAACCCACCACCTTGGCCACGGCAGCATGGTGAGCTAACCACGCATGCGCGTGCATTTCGGTGTCAACAAAGCGAGAAATAAACTATATAACCTAAACTTCTATGGGAAAAAGTAAACTAGGACAGAAAATGTAAACTCGGACACGTCCGTTTAAAATCGGGCGGCCGAGCTTACCTATGCTTTTATGCGCGTAGTTGCTCCTTGTGGATCCCATGACGGGGTCTTCATTTAAGCCCATGTGTTACTTAGTCCTGAGGCCGTCCCGTCCTGCGAACGAACGTCCAGAAGGACTGCAATGCCCAAGGTGGGAGTCGGGTTTTAATATTGTTTAGCGGGAAGGTGTGCATGTACTGAGAGGAAGGGTGGCGATGGCGATGCCGGAGCAGTACGTGTACATGATGTTGCAGGATGCAACTGTGAGTGTGGGGCAAAGAGTTAACTTTTATGGACACAGGAGCATGGTCTCTATTGTCTGGTTTTGTGTAGCCCATCCCACATGAGTACGCGTCTGTGGAGCGCAGATGAGGATGGACTTGATTCTTTTGCATGGCCTCCTTCTCTCTCAAACGACCAAAGCTTTAGGCCCTGACACGAGGATGAAATTCTTCTCCTACCAGTAGAGCTGGTGACCAAAAGAACGGAGTGCTTTCGATGAGATTGCACACTTTCATGCTTCACCTTTGAGGCAATAAATTACATTCTCTCGCCATGAACGTGCAAGAGCAACCCAAAACTCATGTATCTTTTTCCTTTTCTCCTTCCTAGTCCTTCTTTCCAGAAAGTCCTCCCCATTTATACAAAAACTCCACAAGCTCACATATTATGGCACCTTCAACTCTGTCGCAAGACAATATCATATTATGGCGACACAGAACATTGGAGAGAGAGCAAGGAGCAGTGAGAGAAGAACACTAGAGATTGAAGATGAAGGGAGAAAGCGCACAAGCCTTGTGGAGCAATCTCTGAAGCTGACAAGATCAGTCTACACGTATCAAGCACACCACATTTTGAGAGAATCTTAGGACACCAAGATAGACAATCCTCAAAAAACCGATGTAAAGGGTATCCAAAAACCGTCATAACTGTCCACCAAGTTCTAGAAACTTGTGTCAGTAGTATATACGAGTTCTCCATGCCTGTACACGAGTTTTACCAAACACCGAGCAAAGTAAATATCGAGCAGATCCACCAAAGGAAATAATGGCAACCAAGTAGATTGCAAGAAATGTTTCATTAAAATAAGTCTCAAATGCAGAGAAAGTCGCAAAGTATGCAAAAGAGAATTTCAATGATGTTTGATGCATCCGGATTAGAATAGGTTGCCAACTGACTAATATGAAGATATCACTAGCACTACTAGGTGATCATAGAGGTCTTTCCAAAGGCCATTTATTCTCAATTAGCCTAATATTTATGTTTGGGAGAGTGAGACATCTATGTTTAAAAAAAAAAGGAAGCTAGGTGGACACCAAAAGGCATTATGCAATTCAGCATTATAACTCAAAAATATTTGACATACTTAGCTGGTTTATCATGGCATTACCCAAAAACATATATGAGACAAAAAAAGTCTAGTGACGTGAAGGAACTCAAAGAAAATGATGTTGGCAATATAAGATGCAAGAATGATGAGCTTGGTAAGGCTTTGTCCATGCATGAGGTACTCATAGTGTGTTTTCTATGAATCTCTCAAAACAATGGGCACCAACATAAGTGGCTTTGAGTATATACATGTTCTTGATACCCAGATAGGTGTAGAGACAAATACATGAGAAACCTAAAAAGTGTTAATTGTACGTGCTTCCATAGAAGATGAAACAAGAGTACCCCTTGCACATGTGCTACTTTTGTTCATCATTTCTCAATCACCAGTGCGGTGGATGCTCATTGAAAATATATCAAGTGCTTGGCAATATGATTCATTACAGGGCTACTTGGAGGGTGGAAGAAGTGCTTGGGCGATGCAAAAAGGGTTGAAAGACTTTAGGCGGGGGGGAACAAAGCTCGTTGCTTCTATGACATGGTTTCCAAAACCCCCACTTACATAGCCTCTTGTGAAGAGCAAAGTCCAAATGGCTCCACGATATTGGATACTAAGGATTTGCATGAGTTCCATAGCCTCTTGTGAACCATCCATTTTCTTCAAGAATTTCAATTTGGGGGTACCGACAAGAATTATTTTAAAAAAGAGAAATAGATAGAAGATGCTCTCAAATATTATAGGGAGTCCAATTTAGATCTTTAGATGCTCTCTTTTGGATGCCCAAAACATAGCTTGGCTTCATGGCAATGGCTTCATGGCATCCCTCTCTCTCTCTCTCTCTCTCTCTCTCTCTCTCTCTCTCTCTCTCTCTCTCTCTCTCTCTCTTTCTTTCTGTGTCTCTCTACCTGTGAGGCCCTAGCTTTGGTTGCATTCTTGCCCTACTCCAGAGCATTGCTAGAACTACTATGGAAGAAAGATCATTTCAGAAATTGCAAAGGGTTGTGCAAGACAAAGCTCTTTGCTACCTCCATCAGATGCAAAGGGATGGTGGCTTGTGGCATTGCCCAAGGCTTTGGCACGGGTGGAGAGAGGAGAGTTAGTTGACATGAAGGATCCACAGAGAAGGGAAGAGGGATTTCACATGTGCACGTCTGCGTGAGGTCTACATGTTTGCTTTGCCAGCTCTCCTACCTATAGCTTCGAGAAGATTCAAGAGAATCTTTTAAACAAATCAAGTATTCTTGTTAACATTGAACCAGAGGTGTCACAAATGATTTTGATGTGGTTAATTTAGGGAGTCTACCCGGATGCTCTCATGGGTTTGAGGAGAGAGGTGGCACATGGAAGGGGAAGAGAGGACAAAATATCGATGCCATGTATCAACGAGCACACACACACACACACACAGAGTATTGTGTCCAAGCTAGACACAAGACTCCTCTAGCAGGTTGACACATCATCTACAGACCTTCTGATCTCATTGAGAGATATTTTCTACAATGAGATCAGAAGGTCTGTAGATGATGTGTCAACCTGCTACTAGAGGAGTCTTGTGTCTAGCTTGGACACAATACTCTCTCTCTCTCTCTCTCTCTCTCTCTCTCTCTCTCTCTCTCTCTCAACTCAGGTGAAAACTGGTTGTAATTGCCCCAAGTACCTCCAGTGGTGGTCAGGAAAGGCAAGTATCTTGTGCGTGACCACGACGATGGCCGTAGGTGCTTGATATTTTGAAATTGAGCGCAAAAAGTGCAATTAATAATTAGTGATAATTGTGCCTCCTATGAACATGCTCTTATATTGTGCATCGTTTTGTAGAACAGAGGAGGCACTAATATTTTCCCAATAGTCACCTCCAAATCAATACGCGGCGCTGCGTCTTGATTTGGGAGTTTTTTATATCGTGACTTGGTTGACCTCACAATAAGAGAGAGAGAGAGAGAGAGAGAGAGAGAGAGAGAGAGAGAGAGCACCTACATCGCTGGCAAAGAAGCTGAGGATGGAAGTCTCCAAGAAGGTGGTTCTTGAACTCTTGCTCTTGGCCCTTCTGGTCGTTGTGCACGCCATCTACCAAGGATGTCGTTCGTTTTCATTGATATATTGTCTTTGAGGAATGCAAATGCACCTGCTTCTATTGCCTAAAAGTGTTTGATTTTGTGTGTGTGTGTGTGTGTGTGTGAGAGAGAGAGAGAGAGAGAGAGAGATCCCGGCCAAATTGACCAATTATGCAGTGCAAGGCTTGCCTCCTAAGGAACCTTTTGCCAACGACCAGAACCCCCCCAAATCAAGACGTGGCGCCGTGTCCTGATTTTGGGCTTTTTAATATCTTGGTTTGACTTGGCGGACCTCTCCTCGAAAATCGTGCGGATGAGGAGATAGAGTGTAGACACGATGACCACATGCAGGCGATGGAAGGCCAATGCACAGAATAGTGGGGTCCTTGACTTGAGCCCCTCTCTCTCTCTCTCTCTCTCTCTCTCTCTCTTACACACACATTGAAGGAGGTCTAAAAACTCCTGAAAACAGTACGCGGCGCCGCGGACTGGTTTGAGGAGTTTTGAAATGCTTTATTCATATAACAAATTGTAAGCTTGGCGTTACAGAGACGCGTGCCTACTTGCTCATAGAGAGCGTAGAGAGACAGCAATGGTTGTCGTAGGGCTGTGTGTATACTTCATTGACAACAAGAGATGAAGCTCGCATCTGCCTTTGTGATTGCGCATGAGAGAGAGAGAAAGATAGAGAGGGAGAAATCGTCTGTGAGATGACTGGAGAGAGAGAGAGAGGGAGAGAGTTGTATTAGTGCGTGCTTACTGTGCTTAATATAGTTTTGACCGGATGCTTGAGGTTCTTTGGCTAAAAACAACAATGTATGCTGCTATGTCGTCCATTGACAGCCCGTGCGCACAACACTGAAAATGTCTCTCAGCCCCTCTAGCCCCAGCAACCCCTTAGAGGGTCGGGGCTCACAGTACCTCCATTGCCTTCCTTGGCAGATCGCATGCACCCCACCTTCTTGGACACAGCTCCATCATTGGAATCAGTAGTACATTAAACCTCTCCAAATCAGGACGCGATGCCGTGTTCTGGTATGGAGGATTTTCATATTCTCAAAGGTATGCAAGAACCTTTTGACTTGGCATCCAGACCTCAATTCGGACGAGAGAGAGAGAGAGAGAGAGAGAGAGAGAGAGAGAGCTATAGCATAGCACCTACATTGCCGTTAGATCAGAAGCTGAGAATGGTAGTCTCCATAAGTGGTTCTCTAACTCATGCTCTTGGCCATTCTGGATGGGGTGTGCATGCCATCTGCCATTGCCGTCCGTGGACTGGGTGTTGTGGAGCTTGGAGACCTTTCCTTGGATGCCCAACAAGAGGTTATGCGACTTCAAGAGGATAGGGAAGTTGTGAACTGCCACCTTCTCACCTATGCTCCTTACTACACCAAGTGGTATGGTGGACCGAACTAGGCTAGCCTCATGGCCCCCTCCCTTCATCCGCCTCTCGCCCAGATTGTGTTTATATCTCATCATTGGCCTCCATTTTCCTCTTTATTTGTTGGTTGTCCATGATTTTCTCAGTAGCTCCCATTTGGTATGTTATGGCATTGCTTTTGAAGCTCAAAGAGAGAGAGAGAGAGATTCTGGTACGTGCACAAATATGTGACTTGACAAACCTCAATATGTGCGCACACACGTGTGTGTGTGTGTGTGTGTGTGTGTGTGTGTGTGTGTGTGTGTGTGTGTGTGTGTGTGTGTGTGTGAGAGAGAGAGAGAGAGAGAGAGAGAGAGAGAGGCAGGGGGCATCAAGAAGTGATAAAGATGTTCAAGGTAATGAAATAATCAAGCAGATATCATGAGACATAGAGAGAGAGAGGGAGAGGGAGAGAGGTTAATTCAGTAGGTTGGTGATGGTGGGGTATCCTCTCTCACTTTTGTGTCACAACCTACATGCTTGTTGCCCATTTTCGATCTTGCTCAAGGCTAGCAAGCATTGCAAAAGAGACTCAACCATTGAGATAAACATACATGTAGGACAAGTAGCCAAGGAGTTTGCCCTAGTTGACCATGGAACTTGCAAAAATTGATCAACCCACTTGTTGTCCGTTTCTGGATCCCTACATTATACATGATGGGTGGTTGTGGAAAGAAAGGCTGCATGCATCTAAGTATTGAAAGGTGCAAGGAGCTTCCTTTCGTGAGGGAGGCGGGCATGGAAAATACTAACATAAGAAGCACACAAATAAGCATTCTATACCTTTGTCCATGAGTGCTCTCACAGACACAATTCTAAAACTTTTGGAATCGTAGAGCACACTATGTATTAATGTGGGATCTATACAAAAAAAATAGCTTTGTTTATGATGAAAAGAGCCAGAGAGTTCTCTACACAATAGATATTTGGGGTATATTTACTATACAAGAATGTTTCGATTGGAAGAGAGAGAAAGAGAGAGAGACAGAGAGAGAGAGAGAGAGAGAGAGAGAGAGAGATACAACAACCACTTATGGTCAAACATGAGCTCATACTATAGAAGTATTAATAGTAGGGGACACCGACTCCATTGACTCCGGCCTCCTCAAAAGCAATCAAGAGTTCCGCTCACTAATATCAAGACTCCATGTTTGATGAGTGTAGCTACTCTTAATAGATTGTATATTCATAGCAGTATATTGTAGAAGGTGATATATTACTGTAGGCAATCATTTTCATCAGCTTTTAGAGCTACTTGTGCAAATGGTAACTTAGATTCCGTAATTCCTACTTGTGGCTCAACTTCCTCTTATAGCCGACGCCACTACCTTCTGCATCACCTCCTTGTTCTTGTCCACTAGTTGAAACCAATGTCGTAGATGCCCTCCGGGCTATGATGTACCAAAATCCACCAAATACTTCCAGATGTTGTGTAGGCAACATCAGCTACCACCTTTCCTTTCGCCGCTTGTAGGTATGTACATGGGTATTAAGTAAAGCGTGATAATGATGGCCTAACAAATTGCAACTACCTGGCCACCTACTTTCATATTGGCAAGCTCTTGCTTAATCATAAGTTGGGTTGATAGCTCTAGATTGGAGTTTCATGAAGCATGTTTTGCCTTTATTTTTACAAGGAAGAGTGCCTCTATTGAACGTGCATTTCCCTTTTACACACACACACACACACACACACACAAGAAGAAGAAGAAGAAAAAGAAAAAGAAGGTGAACAAGAGAAAATTTCATATGATAATGAATAGTTGAAATTCATGGATTTCTCTTCACTTGCAAGCTAAAAATCTTGCATTAATTTTGCTTTATGTGATGACCTTGCTTGCAAGCTTTTTATTTTTGAAAAGAAAACTCTATACTCATTAATTGAAAGGAACTTTCAACTTAGATAACATAAAGATCTTCCTGTCAACACCAGATGTGGCCCTAAACAAAAACCTTAGATAACATAAAGATCTTTCTATCAAAACCATTTACGACTATTACCATGCTCCATCACTATCTTGTATAGTACACACATTTTTAGACTTTGGTAATGTCTATATTATATCAAAAAATCAAATGTGTTTCCTAATTTTTGGAACTCAAAAGCGACACTTAGCATTACATAAATGTATACAAACTTAATAATAATGTTCTAGTTGTTCTCTTTGAAACGTTGGATTTGCTCGGTTTTTTATTTGCTCGAATAATCTTGCTCGATCTTTGGAAATCCTCCCTGTACACCATGGCGTGAGTGCATGTCATCAATAGATTTAGCTCATAGGAAGAAAACTAGGAGATTGGCCGCACCTCCTCCGGGAACGAGTTGATCCAACCTGCTCTATAGTCCAGCTCTCAATGCCAAAAGCCAATGCATTTTTTGTGTGACCCAGTATCACTAAGATGTATAAATGTTGACGAGTGTGGCGCACCATTCTTCAAAGGTTGGACAGGTCCTCTAGGCTCTGTCAAGGAAGTAGGAGCTCGGTGTTGAGAATGAAATTAGGCAAGAGTGCTATTGTTCTGCAAGTCTTCGAGAGTGTCCGGTAAACATGAAGATAGGGGAACCGAGTGTGTAAAAGATGCAGTAGATGTAACATGAGCTGCCTCACTGGAACTAGACTTTTTCGGGCAATTCCTCGAATATGTCTTTGTTCACCACACTTGTGGCATATCACCTCCTGCTCAGATCTTCCACCAGGTCCAAAAAAATTGTGCCTTTGCCTTCTGCTTTGCTTTCTTGGATGACTGTCCACCAGTTAGGGCTTCAGAGCTTGCTCTAAAGAAGGACGCTCGTAACTAGTCCTCCTGATCCAACACCATGAGAACAAGCTTCTCCCATGTGAAACTAGTGGTCCTCCCTAAAGAATTCATGGCTAAATAAAAAGCACTGTACTTCGAAGTGAGATGTGTCATCAAGATGATAGCCATGTCATTCGAAGAGAACAACTTCTCTGCTTGTTGCATCTCCTGCACTTAGCGAATGTGATCCTTCATGGACTTGGACTAACAAGGTTTTTCAAGTCAGCCACTGTACTTCAAGGTGAGCTGTCTTCATAGGCATCGTCCTATTGTAGTATTTATCGGAGATCTTCCAAGCATTGTCATACTTCAAATGTGTCCAAATCCTACTGAGGACAATCGAGGAGATGAAAGACCGGAAGTTGTGAGTTGGGAAATGATCCGGATACTTGCAATGCCTTTACCCTCAGCTTTGGTGCTATCTCTTGAGGCAGTCAGCAGCAAGGATATTTGCAACAAAAATCCAAGGTTGAACAATATGCGGCTGCTATAAATCTTACTTTTACTCCAGAAAGACATCCAGGAAGTAAAATGATGTGACCTATCCACTAGGAAAGAACTCAGCTCTAACGAGAATCTCCTCAACCCAACCGACTCACCATTTTCTATACCAACATTTGCAAAAAGTACCGTCATGAAACCCTCACATTATAGCTGCAAATTGCTCGCTCCAGTTCCCCTGGGCCGTCTTCCTTTCTAGGAGGCTGGAGTTGAGAGGGGGTGTTAGCATCGAGACAGATTGGAGTCTAGGTGTCCATCAGATTGGAGGCCAATTAAGTCTTCATTGCATCTTCCAGTGCAATGCCCTCTCTCTCTTCTCCAAGGAGTCCCCCCTCCAAGAAAGAGTCGGAAATCTGCAACTTTGATCACATACTAGTTTTCACTCACACTTTCGATGGAGCTCCTTCAATACATGGTGGTTGTAGCAGTTTTCTATAGGTCCTCTTTATCAGACAGTTGATCTCTCATTAGCCCGATTGTCCGCATTCTTTGGACTTCCCGTAGTGGCCTGGAGATTAGTGGAACACCTCCTAAGAATCTATCATCCCACTCGTAGAGTAAATTGGGAACATATATTCAACAAAAAAGTAGACATCAATATTGAGTGTGCAGCTAATACGGTAAGATCAAGGGATCCTGCTCCCAAGCTCTACAAGAAAAGAGCAAGGTGTTAGAGAAAGCCACCATATAGACCGTCAATCCTATCCGTTGTACGTGGAACCACGTATCCTGGAAGCAAACACTTCGAGGAAATTGACGCCCAAGCTGGCTCCACATCCCCCTTTGAAGAGAGAACACCCGAACAATGGATAATTGCCACAACTCTCTACCTGTGCAATTGGATCACCAAGATAGGTGACTCTGATAAAAATATACCATGGAACTTGGAACCAAATCTGGGAGAATAAAAAAGACTGTCTCCCCACTTTGAAGAATGTTTGAGCTAATTGTAACGGGTTCCTAGTCCAAGAAGGATCATTATCCATTTGTACGAAACTCCATGTGAGTCAATGGATAAGGGATGTAGGTATGTCCTAAGGAGAACAACCTCTAGGGATCAATCTGAAAGACAAAGCATAGGAACACTGCTCAGATGCGCTGGGAAGAGAAATTGTCACACCAAAAATCCAAAAGCCTAAGCAACCGTTGAAGTGGCTCAAGAAAACATCTACCATGATACTAATTGCATTGTGGGCAAAAGCACACCATCGAAAAGCCGCAAGAAGTGGGCAAGGAAACCAAGGACACGAAGACTTGGAGCATGGTACTCCGTTGAATGAAACAAAGGAAGTCAAAGGGTCACACCCCCTGTAAAGTCGATCTACTAAGAAACGGAAGACCACAAAGACCGCCACCTAAGGATCACGTTTGCCAAAGAAGCCTCGGGGTTCATAGGACCTAACTACTATCAAACCATATGTCTGCCACTCCTCGGCATCTGTTAAGATGTGTCAGGTGCATCGGAATTGAAGTGGTGAAGATTTAAGTTTTACACTTCCACAATCCTTTACTTATTTTCCTTGCATTAGTGATTCCTTTTAGCTTGAATGATGGTTCCTTTTACCTTCCCCTGAAGAGAGGGAATGAGAGAGTGCGGTAGAGATATGTAGAGGGAGAGAGAAAGAGAGAGAAGAGGAGAATGACACCCGATGGGGTCCCAACCAACCCTCTCAAGGCCCCCCCACACCGTTGCCGATGTGTATTTGCTTTAGATTGCATAAATGGAAAGTGCACACATGCAATACCTCAAGTGCAGACTCTACTGACTCGAATGGTGACTGTCGTCGCGGTCCTCAAGACGAGGCACCTTTGGGACTGATTTGATGCACCTTTGGATCCTTCTCGACGTGGGATTGTGGATGGCCACCAAGGGGTAGATCTGGGGCTGACTTGCGCTCCCGATGTGAGAGGAATGAAGGGTTGAAAGCTGGCTGCAAAAACGGAGATCTGAAGCGTAAAACGTAGCAGATCTCTCGCGTAAAGCAAGGCTGAAAACGCAGATCTCGACGATGCCGATGATGAACAGCAATGCAGCACTGGATGCCGGCGAGGGAATGGCCGAGGGGAGGCTGGATGGGCTGCCGGACCACAACGGTAAACACGCGAAGCCGGATCCGAGACGCTTTCTGGCGACGGAAAGGGCTGAAATCTGGAAACGCTGGCTGGCTGGGCTGAAAAATGAAAACGCTGGGGCTGATCTGCAGTTGCCAATCGCCAGGGGATGAGGTCGGCAGAAACGGTAGCTGGTAATCTGCAAAACGTTTAGGGCTGATTTGCAATAGCTAGTGCTAGGCTCATCTGATGAAAATGCTGGTCCTCTTGGTTTCTTTATAGGTGAGATTTGCAGTTTATTAACCTCCTAAGGCTTAGGTAGGAAAAATTTTCCACCACACCCAACAAATAAATCATACAAATGATTTATTAAAAATTTTGTCCAGGGGCGTTAGTTCTGGGTGAAATTGTTGCACATCTGCTGCCCAGGAATCCGATGGATGCGGGGAATGGCTCATTGGATTCCTCTAATCTTAAACTACATACATGTCATGACAGATGCCCACCGTAGTGTAATAACATCTATCAAAGCGCGTATACAAACCATTTATGCAAGAGGGTTCCAAAACTGGAAAATCTAATCTAATGGACTTGTCCAGACATGCAAGTCGTGCGAACAGGCTCACAAAATTGATGGTACTAATCCTCCTAGGATTCTTGACACTCCTATCTAGGAAGAAGGGGAAAACTAGCTCTGGAAGTCGATGAAGTATGTCCACAAGGCACATAGAGCCATGTGCACGTGACAAGATGGGAAAGAGCAATTGTAACTTTGTCAAAACTTTGTCCTTTTCTACTTGAGCTTCCTTAAGTTCTTTGTTCTTTTCCACTTGTGCTTTAGAAAATGTACCCACACAATTGTGCAAACATCTAATAACATAATACTAACACTCAAGGTACCATCTAGGGACATAGGACATGCCCACAAAGGTCAAAATGGGCTGCCCCGCGGTCGGAACTCTACAAAGAAATGTACAAGAGAGACCTCCATACGTTGATGACTGCGGAAGTAGGAACTAGACATCCCCATCATCTGTTGATAATATGTGCAAACCTAATACTCAAGGTAAGAGTAAAGGAAGCATCTAGGGACCTGGGACATGCCCATAAGGTCAAAATGGGTGTAAGGTTTCCAGTTTCTGAAACCTTAAAGGTTGTATAAAGCTTAATCAAACTGATATGATGATTGAAATAGCAATGTAAAATTGTCTGACCATGGCAAATATTGGTATTTTTGGAATCTTAAGCACAGCAAACCCCAGGCTAGAAATTTTCAGAATTGAATTCCGATAAAATCTGGCATAGTTATGACCCCTGGAAGTTTACACTGTGAATTGAGTAAAATAGATAAAATTGAAGGGTTGCAGTAATCATTTAAGCATAGACTTTATTAAAGGCCTCCTAGATATTTACAAGATATTTACCAATTAAGCAAAAATAGATCAAAATATGGCAGAATTGATATTTCAAAAGCTGATAGGTAATGGGAGGGTCATCACTGACCTTCCAGGGACTCATTTAGCAGCAGGGGGCGTTTTTTGACCTGTAGGGGACTGCTTGAACTACAAGCAACTGCCTTTTTTAGCCTGTGAGAGCTTATGAGTGCCAGAAAACTATAAATAGGACCCCTAGCTTCACATTTTACACAGACTCGGAGCCTTGATACTCTCTCTCTCATCTAGAGAGAACACTACGCAGAAATCATTAGAGATTAATCTCTAATTGATTAACCTAAACGGTAATTAGCCTAATCTTTTTTAATTAGCGAGGTTAGATTAAGATATTTTATTAATAAATCAAAGATTAGGCCTATGTATACTCATAAAACCTCTCTTAATTAATTAATCTCTACTGATTATTATAATTAAGCTTAGTAATATTAACCTAATTAATTATCCTATCATACTAGGGTTGAAATTAGCCAAATTAACCATGAATTAATGGTAAATATATTAATTAAGCTTAGATTAAGTTGAGGTAATTATCAGAGTTGCATTACACATTCATTAAGCTAGGAAATTTTCTGAGTAATTTTCCTAATTAATTAGGCAGAATTACTCTGTTTTTTGAGCAAATTAAATAGGGGAAATTAGTAAATTGATTTCAAATGCTGTGATATATTCATTAGTGGTTAAACAAGTGTTAAGGAACCCGTGATAATTAGGAGAAGCTCATATAATTAATCTAGCTAATTACTTTAGCAAGAATACTCTGTTTTTTGAGCAATTTAAATAGGGGAAATTAGTAATTGATTTCAAATGCTCTGATATATTTATTAGTGGTTAATTAGGTGTTAAGGAACCTGTGATAACTAGGAGAAGCTCAGATAATTAATCTAGCTAATTACTATAGCAGAAATACTCTGTTTTTTGAGCAATTTAAATAGGGGAAATTAGTAAATTGATTTCAAATGCTGTGATATATTTATCAATGGTTAATTAGGTGGTAAGAAATTAGTTATAATTAGGATAAGCTCAGATAATTAATTTAGCTAATTACCTTAGCAGAAATACTCTGTTTTGTGAGCAATTTAAATGCGAGAAATTAGTAAATTGATTCCAAATGCTGGGATATATTTATTAGTGGTTAATTAGGTGTTAAAGAACCAATGATAATTAGGAGAAGCTCAGATAATTAATCTAGTTAATTACTTTAGCAGAAATATTTTGTTTTTTGAGAAATGTAAATAGGGGAAATTAGTAAATTGATTTCAAATGCTGCAATATATTTATTAGTAGTTAATTAGGTGTTAAAGAACCTGTGATAATTAGGAGAAGCTTAGATAATTAATTTAGCTAATTACTTTAGAAGAAATACTCCATTTTTTGAGCAATTTAAATAGGGGAAATAATTTAATTGATTTCAAATATTGTGATATATTTATCAATGATTAATTAGGTATTAAAGAATATATGATAATTAGGAGAAGCTCAGATAATTAATCTAGCTAATTATTTTAGCAAAAATACTCTATTTTTAGAGAAAATTAAATAGGGAAAATTAATAAACCGATTTTAAATGCTGTGAGATATTTATAAGTGGTTAAATTGGTGTTAAAAAACCCCTAATAATTAGGAGAAGCTAAGATAATTAATCTAGGTAATTACTTTAGCAGAAATACTTTATTTTTTGGACAATTTAAATAGGGAAAATTAGCAAATAGGTTTAAATTGAATTGAGTTATTTATTAGAGGTTAATTAGATATTAGGAAACCCGTGATAATTATGATAATTACAGATAATTAGTTGAACTAATTATCTTAGTGGAATTACGCTGTTTTTAGGGGTAAATCATGCTATATGATTACATGATATTTATCAAAGCTGTATTATAGGGTAAAGAGGCCGTGATAATTATTCCAAGGTTATAAAAGTAGTATAGATATTTATCTAAGTCAAGTTACACTATTTTTAGCTAAAAACTAAAGAGCGAAATTAGTAAATCATGCTATATGATTACATGCTATTTATCAGAGCTATATTATAGAGTAAAAAGGCCGTGATAATTATGCCAAGGTTAGAAAAGTAGTATACATATTTATCTAAGTCAAATTACACTATTTTTAGCTAAAAACTAAAGAGGGAAATTAGTAAATCATGCTATATGATTACATGCTATTTATCAGAGCTATATTATAGAGTAAAAATGCCGTGATAATTATGCCAAGGTTAGAAAAGTAGTATAGATATTTATCTAAGTCAAATTATACTATTTTTAGCTAAAAACTAAAGAGGGAAATTAGTAAATCATGTGGTATAATTACATGCTATTTATTAGAGCTGTATTATATGGTAAAGAGGTCGTGATAATTATGCCAAGGTTAGAAAAGTAGTATAGATATTTATCTAAGTCAAATTATATTATTTCTAGGTAAAAACTAAAGGGAAAAATTAATAAATCATGCTATATGATTACATGCTATTTATTAGAGCTAAATTACATGATGAAAAGGCCGTGATAATTATGTCAAAGTTAGAAACTTAGTATAGATATTTATCTAAGTCAAAATATACTAATTTTGGTTGAAATTTCAATGAAAAAATTAGTAAATCATGCTATATGATTACATTCTATTTATCACAGTTAGCTTACATAATAAAGAGGTTGTGATAAATATGTCAAGGTTAGAAAAGTAGAATAAATATTTATTTATGTCAAATTATCCTAATTTTAGTTGAAAATTGAAGATGAAAATTATATACTTAAGTTGGGAAATAATAAGATAATTACCAGAGGTCAAAAATATCTTTATCTACTTGTGGTAATCATATCATAGTTAATTAGTGAGGTTAGTAAATTATAATTGACCAAAAGTCTTATTTTTAGCAAATGTTTAATTAAAATAAATAGACTTTGTGGTTAAAAGTTTTTAGAAAAATTATAGTAAGTGTAAAACTATGATATCAAGTTAAGGAAATGAAATCTTTAAGAGAAATTCAATACAATAAATATTAAGCCCAAAATAAGTAGATTATTAGCTTAAAAGTTGATGGGAAAATTAGAAAAAAAGATATAGAAAATTATAAGAATGTTAGGAGAGCTTAGAAAACCCTTAGGGAAGCAATGGAAAAAGTTAGCATGCCTATATAGACAAATAAGAAATTACTAGATCAAGAATTTATCAATCAAAACTATAAATTTAACCTTGAATGGGTTACAGTTGAATACAAAGGTTAAATCTAGATTTTGAATTATTTACCGAATGATTAGACGACCTTTTTATAAGGATAAGAAGTTATGGCACAAAAAAGAACCCGAGCAAATCCTACATCTGATGATGAGGACGTAGCTCCAAAACGAACTAGAGCGTCGCACGACGACGAAGCCGCGCCTAGTAGTAGGCCTACGGACGAGAGTCTTCAGGCGCCAAGGCAGTGTTAGGATTTGGATCGTGCTAGCTATGGTGGATGAAAGAGAAACATGGTGCAAGTGTGTGAGTGTGTGTAAGCAAGGTTATCACTCAAGTGAATTAGGTTCCAAGATAGATTCGCTTAGACTCATAAACACAATCTTGAGTATTGACTTAGTTTAGCACAAGCTCACCATAGACAAGCATGTAGTGCAAAATGAGTTGTTATTTATTGATTCAAGAGATGGGCTTTAAGTAGCTCTACAGCCTTGCTCCACAGTATGTGGGATAAATCCACTCTCCTCTCCTTGACTCACACCTTAGGACAAAGCTCACACTTTACAGGCAGTAGCAGATGGCCAATCAATCCCAGGTGGGTGTCCCATTATTCAATTAAGTCTTTAATTAGTTTAAGTTCTTTTATAAGTTAAGCATTGCATACGTAAGGTTAGGAAGGATAAATTGGCTGTAAATGGAAGGTAACTTCCACGAACCCACGAGCAATGATTGTAACTAGGAAAGAAATGATGGGTTACGACTGGTTGAAATAGGAAAGATATGATTGATCACCCTTAAGAAAGCTTGTCTCAAGACACCTCCGACTCCTTAGTATAAATTGATGATAATGATTGGCTTTCTAGCCACGATTAAGTCGGTTACCCCCATGAACGATGAGTTTCTACTCCGTGTCATGTCTTGATGTTTCTACATAAGTTAGGATACCGTTTTTAATCCTAGGGGAGCCGCCCGGTTGTATGGGCAACTGGTTTGGTGTATGGGCACCCGGAACCTTGGGTGGGGGTTTATCCACTCCGGCTTGAATAAGGAATGGGTGTCGTTTTTCACCCTTAGGTGGTCTTGAGACAAGAAGAGTACTAGTCATGGTTATTATGGACAATGTTTTGATTGACAGTACCCTGTCTTAAGTTTAAAGATGTCTGTTTTCTAAAAGAATGCTTTCAAATGCTGTCTTCAAGGAATTACTGTGATGGATCGTTAAAAGAAACCATTATTTTCAATGTTAAAACAATGTGATAATAAGATAAATGAATCTTGTGTGAGTGCGGGGTGGTAAGTGGGGATTGACTAAGGTTGTCAATCATGGACGGGTGGACCTGATTAGTCAGGTAACTATCCATCCCTGCGTACTAAAACGTTTTAGAAACTTCTTCACTTGGTGAGGAATCCACCAACGGATGTGCCCTCACATATGTTAGGGGAAAAAAAACATTGGCTAAGGAAATCATAATCTGAATGATGAAGTTATAGGGCCGGAATAAGATTTTTTTTTTTTTGTAAGCCGTTTGAATACATTGTCCCGTTTCCGCTGCGAGACAGGACTAGGTCTGCTTCTAAGGCAGGTAACTATCCATCCCTGCGTACTAAAACGTTTTAGAAACTTCTTCACTTGGTGAGGAATCCACCAACGGATGTGCCCTCACATATGTTAGGGGAAAAAAAACATTGGCTAAGGAAATCATAATCTGAATGATGAAGTTATAGGGCCGGAATAAGATTTTTTTTTTTTGTAAGCCGTTTGAATACATTGTCCCGTTTCCGCTGCGAGACAGAACTAGGTCTGCTTCTAAGGCTATAGACCCAAGCCATTGTCAATGGTAAAGGTCTATTCCTTGGATTTTTCTTGTTTAGAGACTCTGATTTTTATCAGACCTAGAGACCTGTCAAGGATCCCATCTCGATCTTGGTATTGGCGGGTTGGGGGAGGTTGGAACTCTTCAAAGAAATGTAGAGGAGAGACCTCCAAATGTTGCTGGCTATATGGAAGTAGGAACTACATGTCCCCATCAACTGTTGACACTGTGTGCAAACCTGTCATATGAGGGGAATCTTGGCAAATATGCTATCGGATATAAAGAATACCACCCATACAAGGTTGCCGTCTCGCAACTGGTATTGACAAGCTCACAAAAGGGCATAAAAATGACCACATCTGTAGGGCCACACTACCATCTTTGAAGAGAGAACATGGAGACAGGAGTAATCCACACTCCAACAAAACCTCCTTGAATTGTTGTCAGGGTTGGCTAAGCATTTGGCACCACATGCTCCACCTCTAGGCCTCATCCTTTGAAGCCAGATGATCATACAAGAAGTGGTATTGGAGATATAAGAATCCCCTATCTCCATGCGAAAGCCAATTCCACACATGCACCTAGACTGCTACATAACGGATGAACAAGATCCAACTGAATTGGGAACTGAAACTTCCATCCTTAGATGGAAAATAAAAATAAAAATAAAAGTACATCCTCTACTTTGAGGAGGAAAGTAATCCCCCTCTTGTCATCTGAAATTCACAACTTGGTACAAAGGTGCAACTGAGTCATCAACCTGCTATATCTCTTGGAAGATGGATCAAAACTCCATGTTTTCTTGTGTAAGACAATGATGGAATCCTGGGTCAGCCTACATAAAGTCCTTCATAGGGATAAATCTGTCAATAACTCCAAGATGAACATGCGATTTGAAAAGACATAGCAAATTAGCCAATCCATCTCCTTGAAGAAATAGGAACCGGCTCCACATGTTGAAGAAGATCCCACTGCTGTCCAAACAATCCTCTTGCAGAAGAAGAAATCTGGAAAAAAGCGTGGGTGACAGGGGACAACCCTACTTTACCTCATTAGTGCTCTTCACTACATTCGAAACACCCCCAGAGCATGTACACTTCCCACCTCGCTAACTTTGTAATGTGTGTACATTCCCCATGGCATCTCTTGAGGCACACCAGTGCGGCATCCTCTTATTAGTCTCATAGGTGGCATGGTTTTGTGAACGATAACAATATTTTCTTGCTCGTGCACTTCTCAGTCAAGGGTCCTAGAGTGATTAAGTGATTCAAATAGCTATATCCCTGTCTGAAACCAGCTTGGCTCATAGCTGTATGTGCATGCCTCTCAGCCAAATTTGTGATACGTAACGTGACCCCTCCCACTCTAAAAGCTTGGGTTTGTTGCTGCAACCTCTCCGATCACTGCAATTGTTAATTGCAATGGTTGTACTGACACAGATGTATGCCCATTGTGAGCAAACAAAGCCTCTTTATTCTTGTAGCGAACACACTTTCAAGGATTATAACCTTTAAGCATTTTGAAGAAAGCTGTCGGCCATTCCAGTTTTTTCACCAACTTGAGTTACATCTTGCAAAAGTTTCAAAATGACTTAGATGTCCAACCATCTACTTTGTAGCTTATTCTCATCCTCCATTCTATTGATTTGTGGTTTTTTCAAGTATTCATTGTTGGTTTGATCTTTAACACTAGGTTGGTAATGGGACACTTTTATGTCCTGGGACACTTTTATGTTCTGTTAAGTGACCATTTTCCTTGAATTATGTCAAGAGTTTCAAAATGGATTTTGAGGTGCTATCTATCTAGAAAGTTGTCTCATGAGCTGAAAAAAACTCGACATTTTTTTGGAACATCAATTCCATCTTTAACCTTGTCCTTGCACAACATTTCACAACCTAAACTGTGTGAAAAAACGGGTCCTGTTTTTGCCTTTTTTCAAATTTTTGCAACTATACCACTCTAGAATTCATGTTTGTGAGGTCTATAATGCTAGAGAACTATCTTTAGTAGTCCTTATCATGTCCTGATGCTTCTAGGGAGAAATAAATATAAAAGTTGTAAGTTATGACCAAATTACAAAAATTGTCAAATCCTGTATTTTAGCCAATTTTGGCTCTTCTATGATTTTTTTGGTGGATTTCATGATATCCAAATGCATTTTTGATTTTCTATGTCGCATATTGTAACATAAAGCTAATATTTCTTGAGTTTTGGGGCACCTAATACCCTATTTTGCATAGTACACAACCATGGTTGATTTTTTCAATTATAGAAGAAAACGAAACATTCTAGTATATCAAGTATAGCTTTTTCAATATTGTTAGTTTCTTGTGACAACTACATGCATTTTGTAGGTAGTAACCATATCTAGTCATAAGGATCAAATTTGGCTAGATATTGAATAGTTTCTATGGGATTCTACAACGCATAATGTTGAACCCAGTTTTTTCATGTTTGCTGTATTTAGCACTTCATCTTTGTCCCCAAGATTCCCCTTGGTAAGAGATGTATTATTCTTTTGACATGCTCCATGGCTCCTTATGAACATAAAGGACAATAGGGAACCAAGAAAACATGCATATATTATTTGTATTGAGCGTGGCTATAGAAACTTTGATGATAGGTTTGCAGAATGGTAAAAATTCAACTTTTTTGTACCTATTTATTTTGGCAAAACAAAAAATAGTGAGTGAGAAGCAATCATATGTTCTGATCACCAACCATTGAAGTTAACTAGGGAATTTATATCAAGTCCTACAAAAATCCCTAATCTTATTTTTATGCAACAAAACGTAAGAAATGACTGTTTTGATGAAAATGCACTGGTCCATCAACTTTGGAGGCTTGGTGGGACCAAAAGATGAGAAATTTTACAAGTTTCTTATTTTTTCCATGTATAGTAGGCTTTGAACTATAACCTCATTAAAAGATTTTACAAAATGAGTGGATCTACTATGGTTTTGGAGGTTTTTTTCAAAACCCTGAAAGGACACTTTTATGTCCTGTTAGGTTACCAACCTAGTGTTAAACATGTCCTTATTTTGGTAGATTTAATATGCACCATGACAGTGGATGATATGTCCTTGAACAGTCCGGGTCTACGAGTCCTTGTTTTCTCCTTTGCGGTAGACAGCCTTCCTCAAGTTAAGTCCCTAGGAGACGTGATTCGGTTTCATAGAGTGACTGTATGCTATTTGTAAAAGCAAAATTCAAGTTTTCTCTGTTCACATGATTTTTGGCTTTCGTTCACATGAACCGGGAAAGAACTATGACTTTAAATAAATAATTTTGTCCATATGTACAACCCTACGATTGCTTGGATTAAGACTCTTTATTTCAATCTGTAGATGAACCTCCACTGGCTGTTTGTTAAGTTAAAGCTTTGTTTTCTTTTGTTATGAATTGACACTGGACTCATTTCAGCATGTTGACGCAAGAGAAGAAGGTTTTAAATCTATGATTCCACAGAGAGACCACCTACAAACATGTGAATAGCGACAGTTAGATACTGGTGTGGATTGTCACCAGCTGTCTGGGAGAGAGCAAGTGCAGGCAAAAGGCATCCTAAAAACGGTAGGTCTGGCAACAAGCAAGAGAGCTACCAAAGTGCTCCAAAAGCAGGCTGGAAAGCAAAAGCAGTATAGAAAAAACTGCACTCAGTTTTTATGAGTATCATAGTTTCTGCTTGAAAGCTGCTTTTTGCTTGAAAGTCTTATTTTCATCTAATTTTTTTCTTTTTATGGAAAGATCCGTTCTTTTGTGAATCGGCAATCAGTACAATGTCATCAGAGTACAGTAATATGAACACCAGCATAGCAGAGATGGAATATTCACCTCCTCTCTCACAGTCCACTGCCAATGAATGACTTACTCTTATCGAGCAGTACCCCTGCTTCAATTCCATGGTGTCATTTTGACTCTTAGCAGTTAATGTCGGGGGATCTATCAAACACTCTATGGAAGTCCACAAAGCAGTAGTATAACCTCTTCCACTGAGCGTTTACTCCTCTAATGCCCTCGATGTAAAGAAGTGACCTAGGGTAGAGCAGGCAGGGCCTACAAAAACCTGGGTGCCCCTGATTTGAAGTCTTGGGTTCTTTATAAGGGAGCTCGCGTATAGCTTTGCCAGTAAGTGGCCCATCATCACTATCCTATATATGTTTTGGTCCATGAGATTAGAGTGGGGAGACAATTTCAAGATATTCTCTTAGGGTTTTTGTTGCAAAAGAAAGACTATGTTCTGTGTTACTTGTAGTTTGAGAACAAAGGTGTCGATGGAGTGTCATAATCCTCCTCCTGTTGGGCATAGACGCAACACTTAAGGTATCGAGAGATACTTATATTGGCCACACAACTCAAGCAGGATGTGGAAGAATTTGTGCGTACTTGTATGATTTGTCAAAAAGTGAAGTATGACAGGCACAAAACGACATGACTCCTCAAACCTCTATCGATCCCAGATCGCCCTGAGCGAATATCGCAATGGATCTTCCCAAGACTCAGAGTGGGCATGATGGCATATGGACTATAGTGGATAGATTCAACAAGCAGGCGCATTTTGTACTGATGAAGAAAATAGTGAAGGCTGACCATTTGGCAAAGCTGCTTGTCTCACACATCTTTTGGTTGCATGGGATGCCTACACCAATTGTTTCGGACGGAGATCCTCGGTTCACCAGTTTGTTATGGAGAGCAGTGTGCGAGAATGTGGGCACTATGCTCAAATTCTCCTCCTTATTTCATCTACAGACCGATGAGCAATCGGAGATAACCAATTTAATGGTTTTAAGTGTTATATTTCTTAGCATAAGTCTCAGTGGGAGCCGTATTTTCCATCGGTGGAGTTTGCATACAACATTGTTCACACTTCCACTGGGAAGGCACCAGACAAGCAGGTTGAGATTGTCGAGGGTGGCAAACAGGTTTCTTCCATTTTGTGCACGAAGGACAAGATTTTCTAGGTAGATCATTTTGTTCAGGATATGGGGATTGCCTGTGCAAAGGTTAAGGAGGCTTCGCAGAAGTATCGAGAACGGCACAAGAAGGCAATATACAAGCATCACCGTGACTAGCAATTGAAGGAAGGGGATTGGGTGCTTCTTCGGTTTGAGAAAGTACGCCTTAGGAAAATGAAGGGTAAAGAAAAGCTTTTTGCAAAGCTAAGTATGAGAGACTATGGGCCCTTCAAGGTTTCTGAAAAGATCAACGATGTATCCTTTCGATTGGAGTTGCCAAATACTTGAGGATTCACAATGCATTTCATGTGAGTCTACTGAGACCTTTCAAGGGTGAAGTGTCAAAAGGACAGGGAGCCTGAGGAGAAACCTGAGGTAGAAGAAGCGGATGAGATTCTTATACCTGAACAGGTCTTGGCACACAAGGAAAGGAAAGTGAAGGGTAAGTTGGTCCGCAGATATTTGGTCCGGTTCAAGAACTATCAAGCTCTCGATGCAAACTGGATGGAGGACCTAGCAGATACTCCTTAGATACTAGAGCTTTACCTTGAGGCTTTGGTTTAGCTCCGACTATTCTAAGAATTCATGTCAAATCAACAAATTGAATACGGTGTAGCGTGTGCTACACGAGGGGAGTCACTCCACTCCTTTGTCATAAATTATCAATAGAGAAATAGAGTCAATCAACATCTCTATGAGATTTTGGGGGCGTTGACAGACAAACAGTACTCTGTTGAGTGACTTTATGACATGTACATAACCAATTGCCATAAATTGTGGACTATGTTGGAATACCTAAAGAACTGAATGAAAACATGTACTCTTTTGCTTGTTTTGTTTGAGTAAGTGTTAATGATGAAATGAGTAGTATCGCTCGCTGTTGCCGTTGCCGCTCACGCTCGTGCTCGCCTTCGCCATTGCTCTACTCACCCCCAGCTCCCCCTCGCGCTGCCTTGCCCTACCAGCCCCGCCACAACCCCACCCCCTCTCCTCGCGTTGCCCTGAGCTGCCCGCCCGTCGCACACTGCCCTCTGGTGCTCGCCCGTCCCTCATCCTTCTTCCTCGTGCTGCCCACAGCTTGTCCACATTCCCCCTTCTTTCGGTGTTGGTTCACGGAGACACTGACTCGCTTCGTTCGCATCGACGCCCTCGACTCCCCTTCGCTCGCCTTTGCAGCCAGCAGACACAGATGGAGGATTCTGCTCCGCCACAAAGAGACTCCACTGTAGCCCCCTCGCCCGACCCCGCAAAACCCACCATCCGACTTGCTCTTTCGCCGATAGAGCAAGCGAGCTTAGAGGCACATGTGGCGTGCCTTCAGGCCACCTCTGTTATCTGCAAGATTCTCGGCACCAGACCTAGCAGAGGGGAGGTGCGTGATCTCCTTCAGGCCCGCCTCCTCGCAGAGGTGGGCAAGATCCTCGATGTTTAGCTTCTCGGAAGTGGCTACTACCAGATAGAGGTTGAGACTCCTGAGATGGAGTCCAAGGTCATTGCGATGAGCCTCCTGGCCATCCGAGCAGTTCGAGCACACTTCCGACAGTGGCGCCACGGTTTTGACAGCTATCGACGTTCTTGTCGAGGAGATAGACCTGCCCATCTCAGTCTGCTTCCCCGGCCTGCGGAAGGAGTAGCTTCCGCTCCTTTCCAGGATAGGCTCAACGATTGGGACTGTCTTGGAGACACCTTGCATGGCAGCCTCTGTAGCTGCCAAGGCGGCCGGCATCCCCACAGTACGTGTTCTGGTTCGGGACACCCACACTCTCCTGAAGGTTATCCTACTACCTCGGGTAAGTGGAGGTTGGTTCCGTCAGAGCGTGGAGTATTCGGGCCTCTCGAATCAGTGTTTTACTTGTAGACAGATGGGCCATTTGGCAAAGGCCTGTCCTGGCAGGAGACCTAGACCCACAGCGCATGCGTAGCCTCCCAAGGCTCGGCACGCCCAGCAGCCAGATACACAGGACGCACAGGCTGGTACCTCGACTGAGACCTGCGATCAGATAGCTGATTGTTGGCAGCAGGTGCCTGGTGGCCGCAATGGGGTGGCGGGCTCGCCCCCATTGCTCCCCCTGGTGGCCGACCTTCTGCAACTCAGAGCGTGGGCCTTGCACACAGTTCTTGACTGGCTCCAGATTCAGGCTACTGAGTTTCCACACCACACAGGGGACTTAGGGTGACAGATCTGGTGCAGACACTTTGGCCTCTTGCCAAGTTCAACGTAACGTCTCCGGATGCAGCGGGTTGCAGGCACATTGTGGTGCATTTGTTTGCTGACACTCAGAGACCTCCTTGCTATGTATTTGTACATGAGGATTCTTGGACAGAGGATGTAGCCCTTCGGGCTGCACGCTCGGCTTGGGCCTTGGCGGGTCACTCCTTTCGCGCTTCTCTAGAGGTCGTTTGGATGCGGATTACTCTCCATCCAAACCGGCCTCAAAGATAGCGAGGTTGGCTGCTGTGGTAGCATCTGTTTTCTCTCACTTACTCCCTGAGGATTATCTCATGGAATGTGCAGGGATTAGGAGGGCCCCAGTTTTAGCGTCAGAGGGGTCGACTGCGTTAGGAGCTTCAGAGATGCCTTGTGGGTGGTGAGATTGACATTCTTATGCTAGACGTTTTGGTCAGCTGCATTTGGACCTAGAGGCATCCAAGGAGGGGTATGTATGACTATTGCGGATTCTTTGCACAGCAGGCCATTGTGGGTAGAGGGATTATTGTGCCAGGCAGGGCTCAATGGATTACTATGCAGGTTCAGGGTTGCCTCATGGGCTTCCTGAACATCTATGCACCCAATGTGGCGAGTGCACGTGCAGAGTTTTGGTCTCATATTGTAGAGTCTCTGTCGTAGGCAGAGCAATGGTGCATTGGGGGTGACTTCAACATGTTGGAGGACCCCTTTGATAGGGTTGGAGGTAGCCACACTACAGTGCATAATGTTGAGTTGGCAGCTTGGGAGAGGTTATGGATGACAGTGGGTTTCAGATGTGTGGCAACATTCTAGCTTTGTGAGGCCCCTAGACAGCCTGGCTTTCTCTCGTTCGGACCGCAGAGTGGGAGGAGTGAAGCTATCTCGGATAGATCGCTTCTACACTAGTGACCACTTCTGTGACTTGGGTGGGACAGTTTGCATTCTGATTGGGACTTCTTTTTCGGACCATGCACCAATGATCCTCACAGTGATAGATAGACAGAGGAGGGGGAGCATGATGCTCCGCATCCCTGAGAGGGTCTTGCTGGACTCTGAGTTGAGAGAGCGAGTGATGGATCTTTGGACAGAGGGCTTAGACATGCAGGACTCTCGTGCTGACAGAGTGGCCTCTGGACTTGCTCAACTTAGTCGGCTATTTCTCCAGGAGTCTACGGCCTGCCTGGCTGCAGCGAGAGGAGCAGGAGCGTCTCTGACAAGGCGTTGCTTCCTTGCAGAGGATGCAGGAGCAGCATCCAGACAGCCCCTGGTTGGAGGAGCAGTTGCAGCAGGCTCACCAGGAGCTTGCCAGCACAAAGGAGAGGCGTCATGAGTTTGCTTTCCATCGATGGGCATCTCAGTGGACCCAGGTGGTGACAGAGTTACGGGGGTGTTCTTTGAGACCGTGGGACCGCGGCATGCGCACGCTAGTGTCAGCCATTTGAGGAGGCATGACGGGTTAGTTGCTTCAGAGCCAGAGGGCATGCGTGCAATTGCTACTGACTTTTATCATGACCTGTTGGTAGTAGAGCCTCAGTCAGAGCGTCAAGATGCATGTAGAGAGCTAGTCTGGGCACAAATGCCTTGTCTTGTGACTGAGGAGATGCGCCAGAGGCTTGAGCTGCCTCTTCAGCTAGAGGAGCGCCACGTGGCCCTCAGAGCACTTCCCTGTGGTAGCTGTCCATGTGGGATGGTTTGACTCCCAGTTTTTTCTTAGAGTACTGTGACTTGCTTGGCTCAGACCTCTGCAATTCTTTTCAATACATCTTACACACAGGAGAGATGCCTGACAGCATGAGTGAGGGTTTGATTTACCTCATTCCCAAGGAGGGTGGCTCCTTGGATGAGATTCGACAGTGGCGGCCCATCACCATCCTCAACTGAGCCTACAAAATTCTTGCCAAGGCTCTGAGTTTGAGGATTCAACCACTATTTCATTTCTCTCTCTCTCTCTCTCTCTCTCTCTCTCTCTCTTTTCGATTGCGCAACCCTTCTCTCTCTTCACGCTGGAGAGTTATTCTCTTTCTAAAAGAGCAATGTTTCAGATTCTCTCTCTAGATCTTTAAGGTCTCTTGGGATAGTTTCAGATTCTCTCTCTAGATCTTTAAGGTCTATTCAGAGAGGGTTTTGGGCCTCTATCTAGGGTCATGAGTTATGAGGATCAGAGATGTCTTGGACTGTATCTACTTGAGTTCTTGGACTGTATCTACTTGAGTTATACATGCATAGAGACACTTTACTGAGGAGAGCCGGAGAGAGATAGTCCCAGAGACAGATTACAGATTTCTTTACACTAGATATTGGGCACCCAGAGGAGCAGCCAGAGGAGGAACCACCATTGCAGAGCTTTGCCCGCACTCATACTACCACTACTGGCATTCTCATAGACCGAGCATTTGAGCTAGGGAGATCTAGAAGACCGCGATTGAGGGAGGAGCTACACAATATAGACGGAGACTAAAGCACAGGATTCGAGCCATACTTTCTCGATGGCCATAGTGCGGATGAGGATGGGTCTCTACCATATCTATCTTCCCCCCCTCTTCTCTCATTGGACTACACAATGTACTGGGCACCTTGTATTAGCTGGCACATCCATACAGTCCCAGTTTGTAGTAGTTGTATTTTGTTTCAGCTCTTTTTGATTCCGGACATGGTATCAGATTCACAATGTTGCAGCTTGGTCTCACAGGTCTGTGTGTGTGTGTGTGTGTGTGTGTGTGTGTGTGTGTGTGTGAGAGGAACCACGAACAAAACTTTGGCTCTTTGATACTGTGGTGGCTTCGGCTATGCTTTATGGGGTCCAGATTTGGGGACCATCTGTGGATCAGGATGATTGGAAGTCAATGGAGAGACCTTTGGTATCTATGATTTCCCGAATGATTAGAGCCAAGGCCTCCGTACCAGACACGATTACCCGAGCGGAACTAGCTGCCCCTCCGATAGAAATTGAAGCTCTTACTAGATCAGTGTCCTTTATACATGGTTTGTGGGATACAAATAATTGCCGATATACTAGACTGGCCCTCGAATCCTCTCGACAATTAGCAATGAAAGGGGATACATCATGCTGGTATGCGCAACTGTCCTCGTGGTTTCAGAGACACGGGTTCATTATGGAAAGATTACCCCCCTTCCAATACTCTCTTGAGGCTCCATCACTTGCAATTACATGAACGGAGATTAATAAAATCATCCGTCAGGATCTTATACAGTTGGATACTAAGAGGACATGGGTAGACCCTACACAAGAATTGGGCACGAAGATGGCCGACTACAAAGAAAACTTCCTATAGCTATCTGAAGATGGATTTGTGATTCGCCCGAGCTACATGGATACCCACTTGTCTCATGGTTTGAGATGTGCTATTGGTCAGATTCGTACATCCTCACACCAGCTGGAAATTGAATTTGACAGATTTAGGGGAATCCCACCAGAGAGCAGAATTTGCAAGTTATGCGGAATGGAGCCGGAGACAGAATTACACTACATATGCCATTGCACCGTATACTATGAGATACGTGGGCGTTGCCATTGCCTATTTAAAGAAGGCTTTGGACCTCTAGATAGAGTCATGCAATACCAAGATCAAAGATGCTTAGGCTTGTACCTACTGGAACTACATCGGCACAGGGATAATCTAATGAGAAGACAAAGAGCACTACAGCCTCAGAGGCAGATCACAGATTTCTTCGGATCGAGAGAAGCAAGAGTGGAAGGAGAAGCAAGAGGCCAGCAGCCAGCACAAAGGAGTACCCACATTCATACCAAAGGCACCCTCATTGACAGGGCGATTGAGCTTAGGAAATCGAGACGACCACGACCGAGATGCAGAAGCACACTTCACCGGAGGAGACTACAACAAAGGATTAGAAGCATTCTAGCCAGACACCTAGAATGCTCCTAAGAAGTTTATTTAATACTTTGTATTTAGTTTTTCACATTTATTTTCACACTTTCACACTTTTCACACTTAGTACTTTAGTACTAAGGTACCCAGACATTGTAACAGATTCACCACTTTTGTATCAGTTTGGTCTCATAGGTCATTCTGGCCTTTTGAAGACGTTAATATAACATTTCATTTCATTTTCATTTCTTTCTCTCTCACTCAAACCATGCATGGGGGAGTTGCACGCAAAACAGAATTGATGCAGGACGTGCAAAATACTATGAATTTGAGAACATGTGCAAGCAGAGTGTCACAAAGCGATGGGAAATTAAGTCTATGGCATTTGATGCATGTGTGGTCCAAACAATACTTTACGGTGTAGAGGTATGGGGGGAATATGTAGACACCTGGGGATCAAAACTACCACCCCATACTCAGTGATGCTTTTGGAGACAGGCAAGAGACCTTTGGAAATGCAAGCCTTACAGAGAGTACACAGATACCTCATGAAAGTTAATATGATGCCAGAGAGCCACAAGGCATGGCAAACCGGATGTAAGCTGCAAAAGAATTACGAGAGTAAGTTTCTCACATCTAGTCTTGTAGAAGACATACGGAAATGGTTCTCTAGATGGAATGTGGGAGACCATGTGGACATGCATATAGAGGAACACACTGAACATGAACATGGGCTGAATTTTGACATAAGCATACTTGAAGCCCTACGCACCAAATGGAAGACAGTAGTACACAGGTCCAAATTTGAGTACTATGGCAAGCACATCAATACACAATATTGGGAGACCTACAAGACTGGGGACACTCAGATGCATATAAAGACACCCATGTCCCACCGGGCAAGACAAGCCATTACTTTGATGCGGACGCGATCACACATGCTCAAGATTGAAACGGGAGGGTGGCTGAATATTAAGGAAAATAGGAGGACATGCCCACAATGCAAGTTGAACAAAGTGGAAAGCGAGGCTCATGTCACCGTTGAGTGCCCAGCATACGCACACATCCGTGTTGAATTTCCGCAGCTCTTTCAAGGGAATGTCACCTTTGAGGAGCTTCTCTCTCGGAAACACCCCTCCCCGGTAGCTTTAGGCATATACTTTGCCAAAATATTGGATCATCACACAACACTCACACACAAGAAAGCTACTAGCCCACTACCCCCTCTCACATGAGGGGAGCATTTTGTAGACCTTTTGTGGTCCCATGGGTCATTTTGGCCTCCCGAGGACGTAAATACATCATCATCATCTCTCTCTCTCTCTCTCTCTCTCTCTCTCTCTCTCTCTCTCTCTCTCTCTCTCTCTCTCTCTCTCTCTCAGAGCGTGCGCCTTGCTACCGCCCGTTGCCTGCCCCCGCTGCATGCTTGCGCCCGCTTGCGCTCCCTGCCTGTTCACGCAGCGCAGCGCCTGCCTGTTTGCTCGCGCAGTTATTGCCGCCCCCATCCCTCCGTGCTGCTGCCGCCCTTACACATACACACACACACATACATTGCACGTTACATTTTCACAGCACAGACCACCTCGCATCCGTCCGTTGCACACACACATACACACATTTCACATTGCACTTTCACATCACATCACTACATTGCACTTTCACATCACATCACTACCTTGCACTTTCGCATTTCACATGACTCTCCTCAACACTTGAGTCACGCAAGGCAAACGAACAAATCAAGAAAGCTCCGAGATGGCAAAAGGAGGAGTAACCAAGGAGGAATTAACCAAGCTGGACGACAAGCTCAATGCCACAATCAAGGAGAACAAGAAGATGGCGGATTCCGCCATCAACACTATCATCAACCGTCTCTCCAAGCTCGAGAAGGAAGTGGAAGCCTTGAATAAGGAGAAAGAGGAGAGGGTCAAAGAAAAAGAGATTAAAGACGAGGAGACAAGGAAGGAGCGCGCGATGTGGAAGGAGGCCCAAGAAGGATGGAAAAAGGAGAAGAAGGAGATGCAAGAACAAATGGACATCCTCAATGCCTCAATCGCATCCCTCACCCCCGAGGAAGGCGAAATAAACAATGAAACCAAAGAGGCCATCAAGGAAGAACTCACCAAAGCTCTCACCGAAAGCTTGGAAGACAAGCTCGTGGCCTCAAAGGAAGGGTGGGTGGAGGTGGTCAAGAAGAACCTTAAAAAAGAAGCCAAAGAGGACGCTCACAAAGAAGAGGCCCTCCTTGTACGCACCACACTTGAAGAGGAAAGATGAGGCATGCCCGCCGCCTAAATATAAGAGTCACCGGCATGGAAGAAGGGAAAGACTCCACTCCCGAGAAAGATGGCAAAACCCTATGTACCAAACTTGGGTACAAGATAGAAGACCCAACCCCCTTCACCAAAGCTTGGAGAGCCGGTAAAGACCCAACCAAAAAGATGCCCCTCATCCTCCAATTTCCATCGGAAGAAGCCCGTACCCTCTTCATCCGCAAGAGGGTCATTCTACAAGGCCTCACAGGGGCCCCCATCTGCCTTGATGATGACCTCACAGAGATGCAAGTAGAACACAGGAGAGCATGCATGCCTCGAGTACAACAAGCACGCAAAGAGGGGAAACGGGCCTCCTACCGAGACGGTCGAGTCATCATTGATGGCAAGGCCGTAGCATAGGCACTCGTGGCCTATGGGACACTATATGAGGAGATACACATGGCAGTTTGGAACTGCAATGGCTCTCTATGGACACATCCAGGGAGACTAGAGGAGGTGATGCATGACCGAGACATTGTTCTACTCACAGAGACACATGCGAGTCCCGAGAGAGGCCTACCTCGAGTACAAGATTACCAATGGGAGTCTCTACACAGGAAGTGCACACGACACCACTTCTAGAGGATCTTGCGGGGTAGCAATCCTCTATCGCCGCTCACTTCACAGCAGGATATAGATAGTAGCCCGCGACCCAGAGGCACGCTACATGTGGATACGGATTGAGCTATCGGAGGAGCACACTCTATACATTGCCATTTGCTACTTCGCGCCTAGCAGTTCTAGATTTGCACATACAGGCGGAGCAAGGGTAGAGGAGACCCATACACATGTAGGAGAGGAGGACGATGATACACAATCACCATATACGTGTCTCAGGGAGGGGATCATGAAGTACTCCAGACTAGGGGAAGTCTTCCTTATGGGGGATTTCAACGCCAGGACACAAAGTAGACAGTGTGACATCTACGACTTCGATGACCCAGAACTACTCTCCACCCTGGAGAACACAGAGGCAGAGAGGACCTCCAGAGATACTACCACGCCCACACCATATGGGAGACACATACTCCGTTTGGGATCACAACACCGTCTCGTTATCTATAACGGGATGGCGCAATGGCCATCATTTGGAGGCTTGACTTGCATACCACCATCGGTATCTGGTGGAGGTAGTACAGTGGATTACATCATCTGCCTCAGAGAGGTAGCTCACCTGCTCACATCCTTCACCATCCGACCACTACTTATCGGGGCTGACCACACATACCTTGCTCTCTCTTTCACTGGCTCACCCATTTCACACACACCACCCACACCCACGCCACACACTACCATACATTTCACACATGAGCTTGCCAGAGTCTTTTCATCACATGTGTATGAGGGGATCTATGCTCTCGATCCAGATACACCACTCTCTACACTCACTAGCCAGCTCTTCGCAGTTCTTCACACTTCAGCCCTCAGTTGCTTCCTACACACCACTCACAGTGGCCGACCCCCACCCTCTGGGACGATGCCCCAGAATAGATGGTATGACAAGGAGTGCAGAGACCTCTACAGACAGCTGCGGGCTCAACGAGCCTTGGAGGAGATCCTCGAGAGCGAGGTCAGGAGACAAATGAAGGCCATTACACGCCGTAAAAGGCGGGCCTTCGAGGAGCAGCAGGAGCTTGAGCTATACCACCTTCTCATGAGTACAGACTGCGCCACAGCATGGAGGATTCTCAAAGAGCCACGTCCTACTACCCCACTAGAGGACCCCCAGACCTGGCAGGACTATGCCGAGCGTCTATATCAGATACCTGGGCAGTCACTGATCCCAGAGCCATCCGACCCTCGACCTACCACTTTGACTTTCTTTACATCTACTATGGTGGATGCACTCTCTCCCCGACTCTATTTGGTCTGTACATCGACGAGATTTCAGATTACATCCTACGAGCAGGCGGCACGGGCTCAGACTTGGCAGGTATACCACTCCACATTATGCTCTATGCTGATGATATCATCCTTGTTTCTGAGACACAGGAGGGATTACAGAGCCACCTGCGAGCCTTAGATGATTTCTGCACACACAAAGGGCTCACAGTGAACCTTGGCAAGACCAAGGTCATGATCTTCCATACCTCCAGGACAGTTCGTAGTAGAGCAGTACTTACAGCAGTAGGCGGAGAGTTCGAGGTGGTTGACTCATATGTTTACTTGGGGGTGACTTTTATTGGCACCACTGGCAGATTTTCCATGGCCCAGGTAGGATTACACGGGGATATGCAGTGCTGGCTGGCCTAGAGCGCAGATGCCATCAGGCCCACTTCCAGGAGCCCCGCACCAAAGGGTGGCTCTTTTGACACTCTAATCACACCTGCCATGATGTATGCCGCGGCCGTATGGGCACCAGGACTCTCAGCACCTCTATGGACACAGAGAGAGCATCCACAGATCATTATGATCTCTCGTTTGCTCCATAGCAAACCCTCAGTACCACATGACATCATTAGAGCAGAGCTAGCCACACCACCGATGCTAGTAGAGGCCCTTTTTCAGATGATCTGTTTCATTCAGCGCATGCGAGAGCTCCCACCAGACAGACTCACCCATAGAGCCTTTGAGGCATCGATACAGCTGCATCGGGAAGGTGACACGAGAGCATGGTACTCAGGTCACAGAGTGGTTTACATCCCATGGTTTGGACATCACACACCTGCCTCCTTTTCAGTATGATCCTGACTTGACTCTCCTCATACACGCCTCTCACACACTGAGAGGAATCGTGTTCTCAGACAGGACCTCTGGCAGCTCTACATTAGGGAGACATGGATCACACCCAGAGAGCCTCTCCCCACAAAGAGGTAGTATTACAGAGATCACTTCCTGACTATCCTAGCAGATGGGTTCATCCAGAGACCGAGATACATGGATATCTACATGCCACATAGAGCACAGGTCGCCATCGGACAACTCGGAGTGTCGTCACACCAGCTAGAGATTGAGGCAGGACGAGCTACACATGTCTCCAGAGCAGAGAGGATATGCAGACTTTGCACAACAGAGATTGAGAGCGAGGAGCACTATGTTTGCAGATGTAGAGCACATGAGGAGATCAGAGGTAGATACCTGACCTTGTTCGCAGATCAGCCCACTCTACATCAGATTTTTGAGTCCAGAGACCAGCGACAGTTTGGCCTCTTTCTCCTCGAGATACAGCACCATCGGGACTCCCTCCTCCAGGTAGCATCAGCTGGGAGAGATAAGCGCCAGACTAAGCTCACAGATTTTTTTCAGAGGACCATGGCAGCACCACCACCTCCGACCATCCAGAGAGGAGTGACTCTACAGAGCAGGTTGAGGAGGTCCGAGTTCGTAGATGCCCACGTACCCATGGACGCAGGGCGCCTCGCTTACACCAGAGCGAGATCGAGGAGCACTACTATAGATCTTTGGAGGAGAGATGCCTCCGGGCTTGTGCAAATCCAGCAGCCATCTTACGAGGACTGTTCATACCCTACCTGCCCATGCATTCTGTACTACACCCGGATTATGGTAGTGGATGGAGCTAGAGATAGGATAGCATTTCATCTTATGATTGTACAGCCTACCTCAGCATATAGGATTACATCTTTTCCCCAGTTTTGGAGCTCCATCCCCACCCTTGTATCACTTTCCTCCCCCAGTCATCATACAGGATAGTCACTTTTACTTTTGTACCTTTTATCCTTTACGGATACACAAAGGACACCCACCTCATGTACTTTGATTTGTCTCATAGGCCGACTTCGGCCTTTTATAGACGTTAAAAAATCTTTCTCTCTCTCTCTCTCTCTCTCTCTCTCTCTTTGAGTGTGTGTGTGTTCGCATCGGCAAGAATCACACGAGACAAGGCAATGAGGGATGAAATCTGTAAAGCAATTTCCATTAGAAATCAGCAGAAAACAGTAAATTGAATGCAAATATTCTGATTTTTGTCGAAAATCAATAAAATAAAGGTAAAATTTTCCTGTTTCTCTTTGATTTTTGCTAAATTTCAGTAAAATCAGCCAACAGGTACTCTGATTTTATGAAAAGCAGCAAACAACACGTAAATTATTACCTGCACATTGATCATAAGAAGAAAAAATAGTAATTTCAGCCCATTGTAAACTACACGAAATTGAGGTTATCGGACTTAAACCAACCCATAGGTGTGCACATGGTCCTTTCTCTAGCCAAGCTGGCTGTGATACTGTCAAACAAACAAACGGGAGGATCTCCCAGCTGCACAGATTGCCTATGGACACACGTCGGACGAACGACCTGACCATAACTACCATTCAGTGACAGCTCCCCCGTGCTAGGGCCATCGTCTGAGGATGTAGGAGTGCGCGTGTTAGACCGAGCGGGACATAAGAGATGCCCAAGGGCAAGTCTAGCAGAGTGCTTATACCTATCCTTGTTTGTTCATGGTGACTTGTAGAATGATGGATTGTGACTCATGTACCTCTCAACAATGAGGAGCTAGGGTCCAAATAGGTTCTATTAGTCCTTGCCTATAGTCTCCAAACTCCCAGAGTTTCATAGTGTTTCAACCCCATTTAGCTGAGAAATCATCAAGTAGTTAGCAGGAACAAGGATTGAGCCTGTGCTTGTGGATAGACTATTAGTGTTGATTCGTGAGGGCTAGCGAGTGCATCTTCATGCAATAGTAACTCTATTGTGCTTGACAACCCAACACGTCTTTGTGCCCCATCTAGGTTGTTGCCTTGAATATTGACATTATTTTATGTTAATGCCAGATAGCTATGCTATAGATGTCCACTGCGACGATCCGCTACAGACGACATTGTGCTCATTCAGGCTCTCTTGGGGACTACTACAACATCTGGATGCATACAATCCTTTTGTGTGGATAGAGATCTCACAAGAACCTTGGTAAACCAAAGTTACGATGTTCGACACCACACAAGCATGAGTAACCGCATTTCACACTTCAAGGAGAGCAAGTTGAATATGTGACATCCTATGCAGTTACTTTCAAAGGGCTGCAATTCTCTTTTAAGGAGGCAGCAAGAGCCAGACTTGTGTGAGGTTTTACAGCTTTGGGAGAAATTGAGAGATAGTGAATGATCATTGAGGCATTGTTTTGAGCAATTACTTTTCTTAATAGGATATGGGAGCTTCCTTACAAAGGTATCCCTGCTTAGCACTCACATCCTCCGATCAACTTACTGATAAGTGGAACACCTATTTGATATGGCCAGATGTGCACATAGCCGGCTTTACAGGGCTTGGGAATTGATGGTTTCCTGCCTTTCAGTGTGAAATTAGATACGACTTGGATGTGGAAATTCCTTAGCCATTGGACACAAAACACTACCAGATACATCTGCTACACACCCTTCCGGATGGCCTACATACATGGACACACACCTTATGCATGGTGCTAGAGTGCCGTTGGCCAAATGTGGATCTCCTCACACACTCCAAGTTTGGAGACTGGTAGATATGAGGGTATATCATGAGAAGATAACATATGCCAGATGCATTACCAGGAGGTGGAGTCGGAGGAATTTTTTTTGGTGCTTTTGTACTATTTATATGAGATCCAAGGGAGGTACCATTGCCTTTTTGTGAAGGCTTTGGACCATTGCATTGGATCATTTGCTTTGAGGATGTTAAGAGGATCAGAGTTGCCTTGGACTATTGGAGTTTAGACGTAACAGAGAGACTCCCTTGAGGGAAAGTAGGGTAATGGGCCCTCTACCAACATAAAGGAGTCCTCACAGATGTTTCCAGCGTGATTAATGCAGTTTCAGCAGCCTCTACTTTCTCATCTACTGACTTACCTCCTTCCTAGAGGAGTAACACCAGACAAGGCCATTGCCTTTTGTATACCAACTTGCAAGATGTCCATGACCACGAGGAGCTCGCTTACAGCTTTCTTATCATCAGCATATTCGAGCCCACCATTATAGGAGGAATGCATGACGACCCAGTGGTCTCTCCGAATCCTTGAGGGAGATAATGTGCTGAGCAGAGACCAGTTATGACTCCTATGGATTTGCCAGTTGTAGGCTGCCCTCGAGGAGCTTGTTCTTACTAGGGATTAGTTAGAATTATGCTTCATTCTTTCTAACACCTTATGATGTCACATATGTTGTACCTTGTTCTGGTCTCATGATAGAAGTCATCGTATGTTGTACCTTGTTTTGGTCTCATGGGCTATATTGGCCTTTAAGAGTCGTCAATATCTTTCTTTCGTTCTTTCTTTCTGTCAGTGGCGTAGTATTTTTTTGAAGAGTGGAATCAGTGTTGTTTTTGTTAACCGAAGTTTGCATTTGCTGTTTGTATGCACCTTAACTGTTAGTATCCCATCTTTTGGTACTGGGTTGAAGCCAAAGGATCTTCTCTGATCAACGTCTCCCTTTTTTTCTCTTTGTTTCGTTGCAGTCAGGCACTTCTTATCCTCTTTAGGAGCTCAAGCCATTTTGTGGGCAGCAGTGGTCATTCAGAATGATTTTCACAGCTCTGTTTTTTTCTAGAAAGAAAAGAGATGAGTTTAGGGGTGGTTCAGACTGCGAGGACAACCGTAGCGAGCAGGGACGACCTCGGATGTGGCATTAGCTCATTTGCCAAAAACTTTGAGTCTGCTTTTCTGGACCCGCCACTCAGCGGGCGGCGTCATCAGCCTGGAAGAGAGCTCATCCGTGTTAGTTTGCAGCGTCAAAAGCGGGCATGTGTCGATCTCAGGACATCCCGCGCAGAAGCTCTAGGATCTAGCTACGCTGCCAATGTCTATTTGCTATTCAGTTTCTTCCTGTTTTAATTTATCCTACTCAGTTTCGTGTGTGGACTGCTTGGCAATTCAAACGCCTTGACTTTGGGTGATGCCCTGCGCAGTCCGAACAGGGCCTTAGGACGAGGCAACAAATTGGCTCATGATCCATCACAACGTCCAAATTTAAGTTAAAAATGTTTAATGAGTGGTATTAGCTGGGTAATAACAGTGGGAAAGAAAATGCACTCTTTTATTCATTAAACACTTCATGATCAGACCATATGGTTTCAGTATCGAGAACAATCTTTTCATGCAGATTAATGTTCATAATGGTGTGCCACAAGCTGTTGCTAAGGTTAAACATGGGGCATCCTTTCTTGTGTTTGATGGAAAGGATGGACTCGGACATACTCCATATCAAGTATCTTCCCAAAAATACACACTGCAAGATCATGATCACCAAATTATTGATCTATTGCGCTCATGGTCAAGAAGTCAGCCACAAATTTCAGGTATGGGTTTTTGATGTGTTATGAGCTTCACAGGTTATATATGCATAATATACCACAGCATTATGTACTATCTTGCATTAGATTTATGACAAGTGTTGCAAACAGATTCTTGTTAAAATGATTTCTGAATACGTGATGAAGTGTTAATATTTTACAAACTTAACTAGTTTGTGCATGGCCCTTTAAAGTCCTTTCATGGTTCCTAGTCCGATGATAGCACTATGTGCTGGTTTTGCTGAATGGCCATTTTAGTGGCAGTCATGACGGCATTCTATTGTAAACAATTTTTTGCAGCAGTAATTAATGAGAGGAGCTAGAAAGAAATGTGATCTGCACGATTCTATAATAGACTTAATAGGCTAGTGCAGTTGGGTATGATCTTGTCAACTTTGTTTAACTGACCTTGGACTTATACACAGCCAGTCGTGAAGTCCTACATAGAGATGCATGCATGGTGCCAGTTGAGTGTTGTTATTGGAGGGAGACTGCTCAGTGCCAGGTCAAAACCGACATTGGTTACTGCATATGTAGATGATAGATATGGTGATTTTGGGACATTCCCTTTCATGTTAATGTTTCAACATTTGCTTCAGCTCAACTAAATCCATTCGTGCTCAAGTTTTATCAATTCTGTTAGGTGGCTTACTCAAAAGGAACTGCTTGCTGAGTTTGAAGGTTGCATTTTTACAGGATCTAGTGACTATCTTGTTCCAATTAGTGGCATCAAGGAAGGCAGCTACTTTGACTTATGTTGTAAGGTATGCCTCAAGAGATTTTAGGCATGTTGTTCTGGCTCTTGCTTAAACTACGGTTATCAGGACAAGAAGTCAAGGAAATTGTCATCTTCTTGCTAATTAACCGGGATTATTTAAAGACTGTTATGAATGGATCTGTACTTCCTAACACGCGGCAGTAACTGCTGTTTTGCAACAGCCAAAATATTTCGTGTTTTCAATTTGTATGAAGCATGTGTTGTCTCAAACATTGCAAACCAAGAGACCTCCTGCCAACATCGTCTGTCCTCTGGAAACTGATTTACATGTGTACCCAGTCACCTGTGGTGAGCTCCTCTCCTAGCTCTGAATTGCTTGTGAGAAAGGTGATGTCTTTGTCTTCCACTATCTCCTTCAACCTCCTTGGATCTATCCCATAGCTGTGTTCATGATCCTCGTCTCACACAGGCTAGGTGCCTTTATTGAATGGCTTACTACCTCCACCCATCCTTGGTGTTTGGCTTAAATCTCTACCTTCATCTTCTCCTTGACTACTAACCAACTTTCTTTTTTTCCCGAGAAAGAGATCCTTCTATTAGTTAATAAATTGCCCATAGGGCTACAACCACCTCTACTAGAGAGGGCTACAACAATCATAAGGGGAGACTCTCCCAATGAAAAAACAACATATGTACAATGAGGCTAAATTAGGAGATGGGAGGAGGGAAAAGCCACACCGGTGGACCGTAGTGCCATCTAAGCACACCCTGGACCATGGTGAAGAAAGGCCCAGGGTGCCAGAGTCGAAGGAACGCCTCTCTACACTCCCGCATGCGGTCGGAGTTGCCCTGGAGTCTCTCGAACTGTCCCTTGAGAGTATGGATCAGCTCTAGCCAAAAAATCTCGAACTGTCTCTGCTGGTGGTACAGGGCGAGCCTCAGAGATGCTGAAGCAGCGGGCCCGCCAGATGAACCAGAGTGTTGGCGGGCCACATACGAGCTCCCAACACTCCTCTCTCTCACTGCACCACTCTTGTGGAGTAAGCTCTGTAGCAGGCTGGAGTGTAGATCGACCCCGTGTATCACTATCATCCTGCTGGTGGAGGATAGCTCAAACGGTAGTGTCGGGTCAGTGAGAGTGGACCAAGCAGCTGCCTCCCAAGTGTACTGTCGTGCTGTGGAAAGAGTTGGCATCAGCGAAAGGACACGAAGCCAAACCTGCTGTGCCATAAGGCAGTCCCAAAGACAGTGACGTTGACTCTCCACAGGATGGTCACAAGCTGTACATACTGCCGAGAGACCACTATGTACAAGCCAGCTCCCCACTGCTATCGCTCTATGTGCAACCAGCCACTGGAATCAAAGTGACTCACCGCGGTTGTCTGGCGTCCCACAACCTCGCCCAAAAAGCTGATAAGAACTCAGCTGTGAGACCCTCCTGCCATTGAGGTGCTGCAGCAGGAAGAGTCTCTCTCCGTGCTGCTAGTATGTGACGTTGTCAGGCATTTTTTGGATGAGCATAAAGAAGGTAGATCATGCCAAAAAGTTTGCTAACTAGCCTCATGTATATATGTGTACATAGTGCTTTGAGTCTTGGGAGTGACCTTGTAAAAATTTATGCACAAAGGTTTGGTTTTTCCGGCTTGGGTACTAGTGTTTTGGGTTGTTCGAGTCCCCAAGAGAGAGTACACCCCCAACTTCGAGTGGCCATAACTCTCTCATCTTTTATTTGTTTTTATCCTATGGATGCTCTACGGAGATCTACTCGAGACGAGCTACGTCTTTTATGTCCTTGGTTTCTTCTAATTCCAAGTGTGCTTCATGCTAGAAGAGTTCTTCATAAAACTTTACAGGTGCTTATCACAGGTGGTTTCGGCGGTGCAATAGTTCTTCCTTCCGACGGTGTGACTCATGCAAGGCTATAGAGGCACCTGCTTTCCTTGTCGTTTGCACGCTAACATCGTTTTGGTGTCCGCACCCGAGGAGCAAGTGCTCATGTGCTTCAATTCTTGTGAAATAGGTCTATTCTACAGGCAGAGAATGTAAAGGGGATGTGGATCCTTATGGACAACCGCCTATGTATGTGCAAAGTGTGGACAACACTTGAGGCGGTCGTGTAATTGGATTGCATCCTTTGGAGGGTCGTGAGGTTTTGTGAAGCTAAACATTGGGGGCCGAGTTACCCAATGTGAGGTGGATTAGGTACTGGAGCGATCCATCGACATCCCTTGAACTTACGACGTCACATGTAAGTGTTTTTGTGGAAATTGAACATGGCGGACGAGTTTCCACAGTTTCATGGATTGCCTAATGAGAATGCACGGACTTTTATTGAGAAATTGGAAGTTAATTGCTTACTGCGAAATATACTAGATCAAGCTATATTATTGCGGTTGCTGCAATACAGTTTGCAGGATGAGGCAAAAGTTTGGTTACAAAATTATGAAGAGGTGGTACATGCACAAACTCTAGGGGTGGTTTTGGATTTCAGTCATGTGAAACAAGCTTTTTTGGCACAATACAGATCCATTGAAGTACCTGATGAAGTTTGACATGAAATTTTGGGATAAACTCAGAAGGCTAATCAAAGTGTTGATAATTTTGTCATGCTGGTCTCCCGTTTATGGGATAAATGGTCCCGAGCTTTGGGAAATGAAATCCCTCCAGCCATGTTAAAGAAGGACCGTTTTGTGGCAAACTTAAAGGAAAGTCTGAAGTTTTAAGTTGAGCTGAAAAGGCCCGCTACCTTCGAGGGAGTAGTTACTATCGCCAGGGAGAAAGAATGGAAATCTCAAAGACTCAATGAGTATAGGAAAGCGGTCCATGTGCAAACTAATGGTGGCAGGGAAATCAGGTAGAGGTTGAAGCCCAACCTGCTCAAAGGGTTGCGAACACTGAACAATTACAACGAAATATGCAAGACATGATGACCATGATGCAAGAATTGCGGCTTAGTGTTCTTGGAGGTGGTCGTGGTCGTGGTAGAGGAAAAGGAATGGCCCAACCATATGAAGCTCAGCCTAATGCTAATGTGGGTCGTGGACAAGGTGTCTTTGAGCCACAAAGGAGGTTCATCCCTACCTGTTATAATTGTGGTGAACTAGGTCATATCAGCACTCATTGTCCAAGGTCAACAAGGATGGGAGGTGATATGTTTCCACTTCCTCAGCAGATTCCTAACAGGGCTAATGATTATGCAGTGGATACACGGGGAGATCAAGGTATTGAACATAAAAATCAGGCCTCAACCTCTGGTGATCATGTGGGTATTGTGCGGGTTGAAAAGAAAGAAGCAGATATGATGCCTGTAGGCAAAAGAGAGAGGGAAGGCTATGTTGCTCCAAGTCCTAGTAAGAAGAAAGGGAAAGAGAAAGAGGGTGAAGATGCGAAAGTTAAGAGGAAGAGAAGACCTTGTAGACGGTTTAAAGTAGCAGATTTAACTTTGGGAGAAGGTCAAATAGCTTACAGTTTAAAGGAAGACCTGATTGGGAGGAAAGTAGATTGTACTTTTGGACAATTGATGAATATGGTGCCCAAACTTAAGAGGGTGTGGAAGTCATTAGTGAATCCAGAGAAAGTGCCGAAGCATGGACAAGTCAGAGTGTTGGCTGTGGGAGAGTTACCCGACATTTGTCCTGTGCTGACGCTTGGCACAAAGGTGTGGGCATGGGAGAGGCCTACATTGATGGAGGTGCTCAAGTTTGTGTGATCACACAGTCATATGTCGAGAGACTGGGTCTCATTACATGCGGAAGCTCTGGGTTTAGGATTCGACTAGCAAACTATACCAAAGTGAAGTGTTTGGAAGTTGAGGTCTTTAACGTGAAGGTTATAGTAAACTTTCATGTTATTCCACCTGACCTTAGAGCTTTTTCTCTCATTTTGGGATGACCTTGGTTGAGAGTTGTTGGTGCTGTGCAAGATTGGGGCAAGGGTACAATCTGTGTGTATGGCAAGAAGGGTGAAAAGAGGGTGATAGCAACCCCGAACTGCGATGAGGACCTACAGTCGCGTGAAAGCCCCCATCCATCTGGGCATTGTTGACTCGAGAGGTGTAAGCCACTCAGCAGGTACTGCCTGTGTGATGTCCTGGCACATACTCTGCACCCATCTCATGCCCTGTATAGCTGGATGCTCTGAAGCTCCTCTGACAAACCTGAGAACTGTAGCCAGTCACCCAAAGTGCGTGCTGGATCCTCTGCCATGGGACCCCAAGAGACATGAGGCCTACTACCAACCAAGTGGCCTCTCTGAGTGCTGACCATGGGGTTCCAAACAAGGGCTTGTCTCACGTGCTCCTCCGTGCAAGTAGGCTGGTGCTGCTCCAGGCCTCTCCGCAGCTGCTCCCAGGATCGAAGAAAGCTCACAGCAAAATGATCCTCTAGTCTCCTACTCAAGTCAACTCTGTGCATCTTTGTGAAAATCCATCTGGTGGAAGGTCTCCAAGGGCCTCCAGCCTAAGGCACTCTAGCAATAAGTTGCTGAAGCAAAAACTCCTTCTAGGGCTCCTCCCCTGGAAGCAGTCCTCTGACAACAAACTTCCCAAGAAGGGCTCTTCTTTGTTGTGCTGGGTCTATGATCCCCAACCCCCCCCCTGAGAACAAGGTAGAGTGATGACCTCCCAAGCCACTTTGGCCCGGGCTATCTGAGTATCGCGCCTTGACCAAAGAAAATTCTTGATCAGCCTCTCTACCCGACTGATGCAAGAGCTCGAAAAGATCCAACAAGATGTAATGTACCACATAGTAGCCAACAGCACGTGGTTGGCCACTACAACTCTGCCTGCCAAAGAAAGTCGTGCCGAGCTCCAATGTAACAGCTTCCTCCTGATGGACAGGAGGAGGGGAGCAATCTGCTGCTCAGGAGACAAGTCCAAGCCAACCTGACAGCCCAAGTAACGAACTGGAGTCCCTGGGGGGATCCATTTGAAACCCTCATCTGGCATCCGATCAGGCTTCGGAGCACTGCCAATCGAGAAAGCCAGTGTCTTCCTCCAGTTGATCAGTTCTCCTGATGCACAACAAAAGGTCTCAAGAGCCTGCTCACACCTGTGTAGGTTGGCCTCCTGGCCCTCCAAGTGCAAAGCTGAGTCGTCTGCAAACTCAACATCCAGTAGCTCATTGCCCCGAATAGGAAGCGCTAAGCCAAGTAAACCTTGTTGTGAAACCAAAAATCTGCTCATCGCCTCAGCATAGAACAGAAAGAGGAAGGGGGCAAGAGGGCAGCCCTGTCTGACCGAATGTGTGAACATGAATTGATCTCCTCTACCTCCTGCCAAAAGCACACGACTGTGTGCACGTTTGTAAAGAGCTGACACACCTCTAATCCAGGCATCTGAGAAGCCCATCGTGCGAAGAGTGCCCTCCAAAAAGTCCCAATCAACTCTATCGTAGGCCTTCTCAAAATTGAGAAGAAGAATCACAGATCCTCACCACGAAGGCGCACGAGGGCAGATGCCTTCCAAAAAGTAAAGATGTTGTCAAGGATACTGTGCTCCTTGACAAAACCTGTCTCAGTCCCATGTATAATGCTCTCTAGAAGTGGTTGAGTCCTCAAACTCAGAGCCTTGGCAAGAATCTTGTAGGCTAAGTTAAGGATGGTGATGGGTCGCCACTGCCGAATCTCATCCAAGGAACCACCCTCCTTGGGAATGAGGTAAATCAAACCCTCACTCATGCTGTCAAGCATCTTTGTAAGATGTACTGAAAAGCGCTGCAGAGGTCTGAGCCAAGAAAGTCCCAGTAACCATCCTCACCTGGACAGCTACCACGGGGAAGTGCTCTGAGGGCCATGTGGAGCTCCTCTAGCTGAAGAGGCAGCTCAAGCTTGTGGCGCATCTCCTCAGTCACAAGACAAGGCATCTGTGCCCAAACTAGCTCTCTGCGTGCATCCTGGCACTCCGACTGAGGCTCTGCTGACAACAGGTCATGATAAAAGTCAGTAGCAACTGCACGCATGTCCTCTAGCTCTGAAGCAACTGACCCATCAGGCCCCCTCAACTGGCTGACATTATCGTGCGCATGCCGGGGTCCCACAGTCTTAAAGAACGCCCCCGTAACTCTGTCACCACCTGGGTCCACTGAGATGCCTGTCGATGGAAAGCAAACTCATGACGCCTCTCCACTGTGCTGGCAAGCTCTTGGCGAGCCTGCTGCATCTGCTCCTCCGACCAGGGACTGTCTGGGTGCTGCTCCTGCATCCTCTGCAGAGAAGCAACGCCTCGTCGAAGACGTTGCTCCTCCTCTCTCGCTGCAGCCAGGCGGGCCGTAGACTCCTGAAGAAAGAAACGGCTAAGCTGAGCAAGTCCAGAGGCCACTCTGTCAGGTGGAGAGTCCTGCGTGTCCAAGCCCTCTGTCCAAAGGGCCACCGCTCGCTCTCTGAGCTCAGAGTCCAGCAAGATCCTCTCAAGGATGTGTAGCATTGTGTTGCCCCTCCTCTGTCTATCTGTCACTGTGAGGATCACTGCTGCATGGTCCAAAAAGGATGCCCCAGCCAAGATGCAAACTGACCGTACTAACCAACTTTTTTGAGTTTTTCCTTGATCTTTTCAAGACTGCTATTGATATGGCCGTCATCCATCTCGTTCGATCTGTCTAGTATCACCTTCATGTGGCCAAGTTTAGTTTCCGTGATCTTCTCTTCTTGTATTTTCTTGATGCTCACTGATGTATGGCTCCTTGTGCATCAGGTAGTCTTGCATTGCTTTCAGCCCTCTTTACAAGATGTTCGTGAGTACATTCTTTTCTTTTGGTACTGTGATATATTTCTCCATCTCAGCAATAGCCTTGGATGAGCCTTCCATGTAGTATGTTTCATCAGACAAATAGGCAGGTGTAGGTATGTGCATCCAAGAATCTGTGCTTCAAAAGTCTTATTTAATCTTGATCGAACTTTTTTTTTGGTTCCCATGCTTTGCTTCTTTGATCTTTTGCTATTAACCATCTCAGCAATAGCCTTGGATGAGCCTTCCATGTAGTATGTTTCATCAGACAAATAGGCAGGTGTAGGTATGTGCATCCAAGAATCTGTGCTTTTAAAGTCTTATTTAATCTTGATCTTTTTTTTTTTTTTTGTTTCCATGCTTTGCTTTTTTTTTGAGCCTTTTTGAGTCTTCCGCATTGTCCAAATCTCAGGCGCATCAAATAATGTGTGACAAGATAATCAGTCATCACACTACCAAGGGGAAAAACTCATAATGCCTGAAGCATATTTGAAATGTCAAAAATATTCTATATGGCTTATTCGCATCTAGTGGTACTGCAACCATAAATTCAATCTTAGAAAAGTAACGCACACCTCACAATCGATTAAACAGCTTATTAACCCTTGGTAGGAGTGTAGCAGGAAAAGTATGTCGTACTCTCTATTGTGGGTGCTCCTCAGTGTGATGTGCAAGAAATCTCACTCCAAACACAGAAATGAACACGGTAGAGCATTATAGAACAAGCAAGAACAACTTAAATGACACAACCGTAGACTCCAAACCCAATGGAACTCGAATAACTCATGGAACCAATACAGACTTTGGCTGGAAGCACTCTCATCGCCAAGCGTAGGATTCACGGGTACAATGGGGTGTCGAGGCTCCAATTGTCGAGGGAGAGTGCAGATGTGCAAGTGCTAGATTGAACACAAGTCTTTAGACTCAATGACTCATAGGACATCTAGGATGCATACGACGACTAAAACCAACTGAGCATATATACAACCATCAAGGGTAGCCAACGGCTAACACAAATATCCCTAACAGTCCAGCTATGCCTATCTCCAAACTGTGATGGTGGTGAACTGGCTATGGTGTCCACTAGAACACCACTCCTTGCGTTCGCTGCCACATGTCATGGCCCAGGCAAGAGTCCACCCGGTGTGAACCCAAGACCAAGTGTAACTGCTTGTACAGTGCAAGTGACACCGTAGCCTTGCTACATGTTGTCTGCCACAAAATCACTCACTCTCTTGGTGAGAGAAAACACTGGAATGGAAAACTGCTATGTATACCAAGATAAAGAAAGGAACTGCATAATCACAACACAATGTTGAGCGTGAGCCAACCCTCTAGATCATGTCAACCAAGAGGCATCTATAATCTGTAATCCATAAGACCAATCGCACTCAACATCTTTCAAAGTTTCAGTAGGATAGGGGGAGAAAGGGTAGGTAGGGGCGAGAGGGGTGGGTAGGGGCAAGTAGAGGGAGGGTAGGGGTGAGTAGGGGCTAGGGGGGTGGGTAGGGGTGAGTAGGGAGTGGGCTGGTAGGGGCTAGCAAGGGGTTGTAGGGGGTGAATAGGGGGAGGGTATGGGCTAGGGGGGTGGGTAGGGGCGAGCAGGGAGTGGATTGGTGGGGGCTAGCAAGGGGTGGGTAGGGGCGAGGTAGGAGGCGAGTAGGGGGTGGGTAGGGGCAAGTAGGGTTGGGTAGGGGGTGGGTAGTGTTGGGATTGCGGCTTTGGTCTAGCCCGAAATTGTATAAGTGAGAATGATCTCCTGTATTCTAGGTGGATTAGGTGGCCTATGGCATGTGGGATATGCGCAAAAGTAGCCTAGGTCATGGTACTACCCATGGGGGCTCTTTCTAAGCATAGTAAGGGTCATTTGGAGTAGTTGGAGTCATCTTAAATTGCCGGTGGATCCGAAAATTAAGCCTCTCCCTTTAGCATGTGCTTGTGGCAAGTGGTACAGGCTCCCTTGTGCTATTTAAGCACCTCTTGTAATCACTCATTTCAAGCAATATAGCAATTACTTTGTGTCTACATTCTACTCCAATTTTATTGTGCAATTATTGTGCGATTAAGCTTGCAATTAGCATGCCTCTCTCTCTTAATCTCCCTAAACTCTACAATTGGTATCAGAGCTTAATTAGCACTTCCTAATCATTTCTATGATCCTTGACCATTAGCCTCTACCTCTCTCTCATAGCTAGTTAGTACACTACTAACTACCTTGAGCATGTTCTTGAGTTCATAACTCTTGAGCCACTACTCGATGGTTAGTAGGATGCCTAAATAGCATTGGGACCAATTAGTGTGTTATTAGGAATTTGCATTTAGGCATACTAACATAATAAAACCCCTCTCTTGGTGTGGCTTTAAGTGATACATTTATTCGATTTTTCTTGTATCAAAAGCTCCATTTCATTATGATGAATGTGTGAGCTCATAGCCCTTTGCACTAGCTTCGATTAAAGCTTGCTTAACCTCTCCTTAATCACCTTCTAAGTTTGGGTGTGCTGTGTGCTGAGGCAAGCTCAAATTAGTTAATTTTGAGCTATCTTTCACAAGCCACTCACGTGGTCATGCGGTTGGTTTCATCCTATTCTTGGTGTGTGAATTCATGTGATCAGGGCTCGCGGCGCGAATCTAGGATGTCTCTTGCAGAAGGTCAATTTTGAGGCTATCTAGTGACTGCCGATGCAAAAGGGTAGGTACGTGCAGAGGGTTATATCCTATCCAAGTGCGCAACACTCGCACTCATGTGAGTGCAAGTGTTTTATTGCATTGAAAGTTCAATATCATAGCCTACTCTTGGCAACACCCTGCAAACGCTACCTATCCTGGACCGCTCGACTCCCATCATCATGAACTTTTGTAGCTACTTCAGTGGCCAAGTGAAGCCTGGCTCAAACCACCATTGAACTTGGAGGCGAGAACCCTTTCTTGCTAGAAGCTCAAAGGTGGTGCACAATGTCCAGTTTTGGTTTTGCAACATCCCGTGTGCCTCTCATCCTACTCACAAGCAGCCCTGCCATCGACTTCGTCTCCAGGTGTGCGCGCCTTTCACTGGCCAAGGCATCTAAGGTGTCATTTTTCAGTGCAGGAAATTTGGGGCGCTATTTCTAGGCTTCAAAAGGTGTAATTTTGACAATCTTCAATGGCGAGCAATCCCACCTGACTTGTAGCCCCACATGCAATTTGATGCCAAGCCACATCTACTCGCAATCGGGGTAATTAAGATCCATTTTTTGACCAAGCCTAGGGCTTATTAGCTTGATTTGAAATGACCTCATAAAATCTATTGAAAAGATTGCACTTCCAAGCCAAAATTGGGGTGTATATGATCATCTTCACTTACGGAGATGAAATGAGTTGATAGTTGTGCTTTATGAGGAATTTTAGACAATGGCATTAGAGAGTTTCCAGTTGCTAAGACCACTCCATAGCACAATTGTTTGTATGCCAAATTCCTTTTCGATGGAAGACACAAGTAGTGCATGCTTGGGCTATTGGAGTACGGTTAGACATGCAAATGATAGAGGAGCCTTTAGTTTTTTTTTTGTATAGGTTTGGCATTGCATTTCTTAGAATATTGTTGCACGTCATTACGACGCATGGAATAAATCTTGAATTGGCATCAAGAGAGAAACAAAGCACTTGTTGGAGGAGAGGATACAAAAACGGATTTTGTTGAAGAGGAGGATGTGAAGACGAAGTGGTTGAAGATGAAGCGGTTGAAGAAGACGAAAGTTGCTCTTGGATTAGAACGAAGCAAACTTTTCCCCTGGACTTGAGATGTTGCTCTTGGATAAGAGCATTGGTTGTTTTTCTTCTAGAATGGAGTGTGGCTCCTGGACTGGAGTGTTGCCCTCTAGATTGGGGATGCGTGTCGTTTGTGCTCCTGGATTGGAGCGTTATCTTTCTTCAATGTGTTTTAGCCCAAAGCCCTAGGCCCTAGGTGAGGCTTGTTGGGATCGTGGGCTTTGGTCTTCCGTGTAAGTGAGAATGATCTCTTGTATTCTAGGTGGATTAGGTGGTTTAGCATGTGCTTGTGGCAAGTGGTAGAAGGCTCTCTTGTGCTATCTAAGCACCTCCTGTAATCACTCATTTCTAGCAATATAGCAATCATTTAGTGTCTACATTCTACTCCAATTCTATTGTGTAGTTATTGTGTGATTAAGCTTGCAATAAGCATGGCATTACCATGAATGCCTCTCTCTTATCCTCCCTAAACTCTATAGGTAGGGGCGAGTAGAGGGAGGGTAGGGGGGGGGGGGGGGGGGTGGGGGGGCGCATTTTGGGCATCTTGTAGCTCTTTTGTTAGTACTTCTTTGAAAAATTCACAGACAACATGTTTTGGATGAAGTAGGATTTGAAAGAAACATGCCCTTTATGTCCTTTGCAAGCAATCCCCTATACAGATTTGAGATAGGAGGATCTACGAGCCGTACAATCATTGGTCTTACCAGAAGTTTTACAAGCCAATCTCTTCCAAAATCATCAGTGCTCGACTCTTCTGTCAATTCGAAAGAGGTGAATCTTCTCTTCTGGGACAAGCCACAACAAATATGATTGTGTGTTGTAGAAACGTGGTCTAGCAACATCAAATGATCCCACATCCATGCAGCCGAAAGAATGGGTTGGGGGTTGTTAGAGTCGCCCAAGTTGACTTCTTTTACTAAGTCTGGAGAGTGCACTAGTAAAGATGTCTTTGTAGGTGAAGAGGTTTCCGCTTCTTGGATCACAAAGACATCATGAGCTGATATTTGTTCGATATTGAAATCTGCATGCTTCTTGTAGCCATCCTTGGGGAAGCTCGTTGAAGGGTAGTTCATCTGACACAAAGGTGAGCTTTGTCTTGGTTGGAGGGTCTGCGCAAAAGAGGTTGGGGTTTGGGCGAACTCCTATAGAGGAGATTTATTTCCTCTTCTCTGGTCCTGTATAGGCTCGCCAAGCCCAAAGGCTTTCTCTAGAGGAGCATCGAAGGCATCACGTGCTTCTTGGTTAGGCGGCACACTAGGGCCAGCTATTGTAAGGACATTGGAAGATGGGGTATCCTTGAGCAAAGATTGAATAGAGACCACATAACAAGGCATAGACTTGGTAGATTCCCACCACTCAAGCAGGGCTTCCTTTGGTCCATCAGGTGGAGTAGGCTGTTCTAGTTCGGGATTGGATTCCATTGTCAAAGAACTCTGATGCACCACTAGATCCATCCCCCCTTCAAGGCGAATAGGCTTCATTGGGGAGCAAGGAGTATGTATCCACATCCCATCATTCCCCAATCATATAGCACTTTAGTGTGCCGTAGCCATGGTCTGCCAATGAGCAAGGGGAAGCCGCTCTCGACCTGGGAAATGCGAACCACAATAAAATCCAAGCTGAAGGTGAAGTCTTGTACCTGCAGAGGCACCTTATCCACTATGCCCAAGGGATATACAGTCTTGGTCAACCAAAGTCACTAAACGGGGCAGGTCGGGTAGGCTGGAGACCTCATGCTAGCATAGTGAACTCAAGCATCGGGTTGATGTCAGATCCACCATCAACTATCACACCTGAGAATTGGTGCTCGAGAATAAACACAGGGAGACGAGGGCTTGTATAATTAGTGACCGGAGCAGCACGATAGGAGATCATGTAAGGCTTTGTTGGCTGCACTTGGAGGTGCTCGCCACTAGGCCCTGTACCTGGGTACAGAGATTGAATAGTTGTAAGGGTGTCACTTTGGAAACCCGGATCTAGCCGAAGCATGTCATTTTGAAAGATATTCTTCAAAATATTCTTTGTTGAAGGCTTTTCTCTTTGTAACAGCACCTTCTTAAGTTCTTTGGTACCTTGATCTGCTGTAGGTCAGCTACTGCTTCCAAGAAGGCCTCATCTATATTAGAGAGCAGAGAGGTGGGTCCGGCCTTGGTGTAACAGGCTTGGACACTCCAAGGGAGAAATCAATAGAAACACACGAACAAAAACTTCAAAATCACTAAACTTTGAGAGAGAGAGAGAGAGAGAGAGAGAGAGAGAGAGAGAGAGAGAGAGAGAGAGAAGAAGAAGAAGAAGAAGAAGAGAGTTTTAACGTCGTAGGAAACTATCCCAAGAGACCTTAAAGATCTACACATCAAGCGAGAAATCAATAGAAACACACGAACAGAAACTTCAAAATCACTAAACTTTAAGAGAGAGAGAGAGAGAGAGAGAGAGAGAGAGAGAGAGAGAGAGAGAGAGAGAGAGAGAGAGAGAGAGAGAGAAGAAGAAGAAGAAGAAGAGAAGAAGAAGAAGAAGAAGAGAGTTTTAACGTCGTAGGAAACTATCCCAAGAGACCTTAAAGATCTACACTTCAAGCGAGAAATCAATAGAAACACACGAACAGAAACTTCAAAATCACTAAACTTTAAGAGAGAGAGAGAGAGAGAGAGAGAGAGAGAGAGAGAGAGAGAGAGAGAGGAGAGAGAGAGAGAGAGAGAGAGAGAGAGAGAGAGAGAGAGAGACGGCATGACGGAATTTCGCATCCAAAAGCATTGGCCCCAAAGATTGGCGCCCCTTTTGGTATTTCTTTATCATTGATCATTGCAAAGTACAACTCTCGAGGGACCTCTGCTCTTAGACTCTGCGTTCAGATGCCCTGTAGAGTGAGGCCCTAGGGGCTCTTATAAGCAGTACAAGGGATCCCCAAAAGCAGAGCCTCAAAATCGTCAGGTTCAAAAGCATCTTGGCCCAAAAGCATAGCGCTAGGGCTGCCAGCACAAAATGCGCCACAAATCACGAAGATCCGTATGTTGTGCCATGTTAGCAGGCTGCTGCAAATCACAAAGGTCCATATAGGGCTGCCACGTCAATAGATCCACGCAAATTGGGCCCTTGCTTTATTTTAATGCTCTTGTGTCCCTTGGGCTCCATTGGACAAGACCCCGTAAGTTGGAACAACTTATAATATTGAATCTGTGAGTCTCGCTAGGATTTATCCGGTCGGACATGCCACGTCATCAATTTGTGACTTTTGGCACTAGTGGATGGGATGGCTTGTCAGATGTTGGAGGGGGTGCACTCATTGGTGAGACTGGGGATGGAAGAGTTGGACTTGGTGGAAGACTGAGGTCGAGGGCTGCCCTCTGTGCCCTAGCGTGCTCCTCTACTTACTGCAACTTGTCCCGAGGGGCTATCACATTGGTAGAAGATGGCGGCGGTTGAGGGATGGTGCTTACTGCTCTTAGGTTAATCTTTGGAAATGTGAATTTTGGTTGGCTCTGACTCGGACTCGAAGATGTGGAGGTACACTGTTTTGGAAAAACCTTATTTTAGCGATTCTTGGCATCAGGGCAACGTCTCTAGTAGTGCCCATATTGCCAGTATCTGTAGCACAAATTGGTCGATTGGATGGGCGAGACAAGGGGCGAGCTGATCTCGGCGTCTGGTCTTATTGAATGGAGGTGGACGTCGATGTGTAGAAGCTTTGAGGGTCTAACGGAGTGTTAGCATGAAAAAAACTCAGAGATGGAAAATTAGTTTGCATAGCTTGCATAGGAGGGGTAGTCAACAAAGGGGACATGTGATATGGATGTCCATAAGGGGAAACCGTGTTGGATGCAGGAGCCAACCCTTGTTGAAGAGTAGGGTGAGGCTCTGTTGTAATTGCCACAATCCCTTTAGATCATGTCCGCGCTTCTCCCAAAGTGGCAATAACCTCGAAGCAGGCATTCTTGTGGAGGATGCCCTGTAGAGCGACATGAGCTAACAGCCGATTGTTCCGATCCAAAGATCTCTTGTGCATTGTGGCACCTCTTTCCATCCTTTTCTCATGTGGGTTGTTACCACCGGTATTGTTTTCTTGACCCTATCAGTGTCTGTTCCTTGTGGAGATCATCAAGAAGTTTTCACCTTGCAAGCATCAATGACGGCTTGCAAAATCTTAGGCAGATAAAATTCTAGCCGTAGCATTCTTTGAAAGTATGTTTAGAACTCGGTTCACATAAAATTACCCGCTTTGGTTCTCATGGATGTTTCTCCCATATGTAGTTAAGGTAGTTCTTTCCGTCTTGAAAGGGTGGCCGATCATACACTCACGAACATAAGAGTTCATGCTCATACTAGCAGTATGACAATATTACTTGACTTGCTTATGGAGAAGCGTATGCTATAACCATAACTTGCTACTTGAGTGGTCAAGCCACATAGTAGTTGATGATCAACAACCATTAGAAAACCCCTTCTCAATAGAGAAACTCAGAGCTATCGAACACATCTCAAATAGAGATTCTCCTGTCTAAATATCATTGTGTGCAATAAGGCGCTTCAAAGAGTATCGCAAACTCTATTCTTCTTCCCAAGAAGAAGTTGGCTATCTCATTTTGTTTAGCAAGAAAAAAATTTTCGACTTGTAGTCGACTTACCTTGGCAACAAGGTTTGCATCTTCATGTGTTATCCATGTACCCAAAGGTCTACATAGTACTCATGCTGTACATGGGGCCACAAGTTGCGTTTGTAATTTTGATCTTTTAAATAGTACAAAAGAAGGATGGCTCTTGGCGCACGTGTATTGTTTACCATGCGTTGAATAAGAATACCATCAAGAACAGGTTTCCTATCCCAAGGATTGATGATATTCTTGACTGATTAGAGGGTGTTGTAATTTTTAGCATGATAGACCTCAAGAGTGGGGACCATCGGATTCGTAACAGGCCGGAGGACGTGCACAAGACTGTGTTTAGGACGACATTTGGTCTTTATGAGTTCTTAGTGATGTTGTTCAGTCTTACAAATGCTCCTGCTACGTTTAATAGGATGATGGATTGGATCTTTTGCCCACATCAAAAGTTTGTCGGTACATTCTTTGATGCCATGATAGTCTATTCAAAGAATGAAGAGGAGCATAGGCGTCACTTGACCTTTGTGTTCAAAGAGCTACAGAGTCACAAGTTGCTTGTCAATCCTAAGAAAAGCGAATTCTTCTTGAAAGAGATCTATTTTCTTGGCCACTTAGGGTCAAAGGATGGTGTCCGACTGGATCTTGCCACGGTTGAAGCAATGAGGACATGGCGAGATTTGAAAACTGTGCATGTTGTCCGTAGCTTCTTGGGCTTATGCTCTTACTACAGAAGGTTTATCAGGAACTTTGTCAAGATTGCTTCACCCCTACATGCTTTACAAAAGAAAGAGGTCACGTTCAAGTGGACACAAAAAGAGATTTCAGCTTTGAATCGCTTAAAGGAAAAGATGACTTTGGATCCAATGATCGTTTTACTAGATCTTATGAAGTCATTTGTGGTAAAGTGTGATGTGTGTGGCAATAGTATTGGGGCAGTGTTAATGCAAGATGGTCGGGTAGTAGATTACGAGAGAAAAATCTTGCAAGGGTCAGAAAAGACTATACAAATCTATGAGAAAGAGCTACTGGTTGTGATTCATGCACTTTCCAGTTGGAAGCACTACTTGCTAGGTGCTGATTTTGTTGTCCTAACTGATTATCAAACCTTATGATATTTCTTGACGCAATCAAAGTTATCCGGTAAGCATATTGATGGGCAAACATTCTCTCTATGTTCCACTTTCATATTATGCATGTGGAAGGCAAGAAGAATGTTGTGGCTGATGCGCTATCAAGAAAGCCACAAATTTCAGCTGTGTCAATTCCTTATCATCATGAGCTTGATAACATGAGGGAAGAGTATGCTACTGATGAAGATTTTGGAAGAATCTAAACAATTACAAGATGGACAACGCCATGAGCACTATCTCCTCAGGGATGGTTTCATGGTAGACTATGTGTTACTAGGCTATTGCGACATAAAGTTATGGTAGAAAACCATGTCCCACCGTATGCAGGGCATCGTGGTATAGATGCGACAGTGAAAGCGGTCGAGACATTCTTTTATTGGCCTACTTTGAGGAGAGATGTGGATGCCTTCTTGCGAGCATGCATGATTTGCCAAAAGGTCAAGTTTGAAAGGCAAAAGGCACCAGGGTTGTTACAACCACCGCCTATTCCAGACAAGCCATGGGAAAGTATTGCTATGGATTTTATCTTTGATCTTCCACCAAGAACGCCGACAGGGAATCATGGTATATGGACCATTATTTGTAGGTTCAACAAGCAGGCCCATTTCATTCGTGTCGGGAAGAAGATAAAATATGATCAGATGGCACAATTGTTTATGTCTTTAAGTACCATGGTATGCCATAGTCTATTGTTGGTGATCGTGATCCTCGTATGATCAACCTATTTTGTAGAGGCTTGTTTGAAAACACGGGCACTACGCTTAAGTTTTCTTCCTCATTGCATCCACAAATTGATGGATTGTTAGAAGAGGCTAATTCTACTGTCATCTGCTGAAATGTTATGTGTTAGATAATAAGGGCAAGTGGGAACAGTATTTGCCCATGCTTGAATATGCATACAACAATACGGTGCATTCGTCATCAGGCAAGGCACCTTTTGAGATTGTTGAGGGTGGCAAAAAGGTTCCTCCCATTTTGCACACAAAGGACAAGATTTTTGAGGCAGATTGATATATTGAGAACATGATGAAATGTATAAGAAGATCAAGCTTGCCTTGGAGAAGACGCAGGCAAAGTAGAAAAGGTCTGCTGATCATCACCGACGTGAATTGTGGTTTTCACCTTGTGATCTTGACACTTAATTACAACACTTAATCTTGATTACAATGCTTAATACTTGATTGAGAGAACTTGATACAAGACTTGATACTATTGGGTACTCTTACGGTTTGAAATGGCAAGGTTAAAGAAGATGAAGGGCAAGGAAAGGTTATTTCCCAAGCTCAGCAGCATTACTATGGGCCTTTTCAAGTACTTGATAAGATCAACGATGTTGCGTATAAGCTGAAATTGCCTGACACTTGGAAGATGCATAATGCGTTTCACGTAAGTCTTCTAAGACCCTTCGTGGGTGATATGCCAGAAGATATGTCAGATGAGGATCAACTAGACGAGGATCAACTAGACGTTGAGGAACTTGATGAGATCTTGGTACCTGAGCAGATTTTGGCACATAAGGAAAGAAAAGTTAGGGAACAATTACTCGATGGTATTTGGTGAAGTTCAGGAACTATCCACCTATGGATGCAAAGTGGATGGAAGAGTGTGAACTACTAGTCACCGAATGTACTACAGCTTTACCTTGAGGCCTTTGGGTTACAACCTACGTATGGCCCAACTCAACGTGTTCGAAAGAGGGGTAATAATGGAGCTAGCACATCAAATGTACATACGGATTCAATGCAATAGAAGTGGACAGTGCTTTACAAATGCTAAAGGTATAACGTTTACTTCTATCGTAGATAGAAATGGCAAAAGTATGACACTCGGCGGCTCCAAAGCCTTTCTACTTGACAACTCAGCTGGGGGGCGCCCATTTTGAGAGAGGGGGCTGCCTTTCTTCTTCATTGTGAACTACACAACGTGTGTGAGTAGTGGGTGTAGGTCTACAACTCTAATGGAAAGCTTGCCTTCTCCCTTGTCTTGACTCTTATGTAGCACGATGATTTTGCTCTCGTGCACCTCTCTTTCGCTTTGAATACAGAATCGTGATGCCCCGCTCAAGGGCTTTTCATCTGTATGTAGAGTTGTGTGGGTCCATGCGCGATTGCCGAGGCAAGAGCCTCTTGCACAAGTACTGAATTAGCTAATTGCTAATCCTCCGCAGGTATAGGTGAACTCGGAGAGATTTCATGCGAGAAATCTCGTTCGATTCAAAGCAAGTAGCCCTATAGGTGCGGGAGCTCGAGGGCTTGTTATGGGACCAGCACGCGAAACGAAGCCCGAAACAGTAGATTACAGTCTGCTGTATATTTTTGCAGGTTTAGGGGTTTGACCCTAATTGATCCCTAATACCCCCAAGAGCTTCGGGGAAGCTAGGGGATCACCATACAGGTGATTTGGTGCATTTTTGGGCCAAAAACAGAGAATTCAGCGTGCTGCAGATTCTTGCCAGTTTTAGGAAAGTTGGTTCCAAGATTGGGACAGTCTTGACCCCATGCACGGCAGCTTCAGTTGCTGCCAAGGTTGCAAGTATTCCCATAGTACGCGTTTTGGTTAGAGACACCCATACCCTTCCTAAGGTAGTCGTTGTACCTAGGGTGAGTGGCAGGTGGCTCCGCTAGACGGTGGAGTATTCGGGACTCCCGAATGAGTGCTTCATTTGTAGATAGATGGGCCACTTAGTGAAGGCTTGTTCTCGCAGGAGATCTCGACCCGCATCGCATGCTCAGCCCCCCAAGGTTGACCGTGCATCGCAGACAGATACCCAGGGGCCAGGACACAAGCTGACACCTCGTTAGAGGCCAGTGACCAGCCAGCTGATGGGTAGCAGGAAGTGCACGATCGTCGTCGACAATGAAGGGCTCGCTACACTGCTCCCCTTGGTGACGGCCCTCTTGTAGCTCAACAGCATTTGATTGCGACAGGGAACCGTTTTGAGCCTTTGCAGCAAGATTTCCTTGAGGAGCCTCCCTCCACCTCAGCTTCACCGCCGCCAGTCCCTCCCTCCCCTCCACCTACCGACTCCTTTGGCCCCCCTCCACCTCCACCTTCCCCTCCTCCCCCCCACCTCCCGCTCCCCCTCTCTCCCCCGTTGGGCCCTCAACTTTCACCCGACCCATCCCTCACTCCTCCTTCGACACAGGGGACTGAACACTCATCCGCAACTCGACGCTCTCTTGGTAGTGCTTTTGCTACGAGGTGAATGGCTCAGGAGGGACAACCCTACTTGAGGACGCCATTTCTAGTACAGGTCTCTCCTTTTGCGTCAGTCCCCCATGGGGTGACCTGTTTTGACATTGGCCAACGGTGGGATTTCTTTTTTTACAGCTTCAACCGATTCCTCAGGGACCCATCTTCGGACCTTGTGGCAGCTTGTTTTTGAGTACACATTCTCTTTCTAGCTGCTAGAGGTATCGAGGCTTTGGATACATCGGTAGGCTTTTCCTTCCCGTTGTGTGGCAGTGATCACACAGAGTGGACTTTGCACGCAATGCTTGATTGGCATCAGGTCCAGGCTTTAGAGTTCTCACACCACACAGGGGACTTGGGGGTGACAAATTTGAGACAGACACTTTGGCCGCTAGCCAAGTCCAGTATGGTGCCACTGGATGGAGTTGGATGTAGGCACATTGTGGTTCACTTCTTTGCTGACACGCAGAGTACCGCTTGCTATGTATTTGTACATGAGGATTCTTGGACAGAGGATGTAGCCTTACGGATTGCACGCTCTGCTTGGGTCTAGGGGGGATAGTAACTACAAACACGTCTATCTCGGGTCGCTCGGATGCGGATTACTCCCCATTCAAGCCGGCCTCAAAGATAGCGAGGTTGGCTACTGTTGCAACATCGATCTTTTCTCATTGATCCCATGAGGATTGTCTCATGGATTGTGTAGGATTTAGGTGGACCCCAATTTCAACGTTCGTTTAGGGGTCGCTCAGTGTTCGAGTGTAGGTGGGATAGATGGTAATATATATGCTTCAGGAGCACTTGTGAGTAGGCATTATGAATTATTGCGATGAGACATCATTGCTTTGGGCTGTGGAAGCATCTATTGGTAGGTGTGGTGTAGGTTGCGGAGGCTCAGGTGTGACTTGCGGACTCAGCAGCAGCCATTGTGGGTAGAGGTATCATTGTGCCAGGTAGGGCCTAGTGGGTTACTATGCAGGTTCATGGTAGCCTCCCAAACATCTATGCGCCCAGCCATGCGAGTGCATGAGCTGAGTTTTGGTCACACATTGTGGAGTCTTTGCCTCATGCAGAGCATTGGTGTGTTGGGGGGGGGGGGACTTCAACATGTTGGAGGGCCCCTCTTATAGGATTGGAGACAGCCATGCTACTGTGCACGGGACTGAGTTGGCAGCTTGGGAGCGCCTATGTATGACCTTGAAGGTTTCGGATGTTTGGCAACATGCAGGCTTTGTGAGACCCTCAGACAGCCTATCTTTCTCTCGATTTGACTGGAGAGTAGGGGTGTGAATCTATCTTGGATAGATCGCTTCTACACCAGTGATTGCATCTGTGACATGGGTGGATCTGTATGAATTTTGGCAGGGACTACCTTTTTAGATCATAAGCCAGTGATTCTTACTGTGGCAGACAGACAGAGGAGTGGGAGTGCCATGCTACACGTCCTTGAGAGGATTCTACTAGATACAAAGCTCAGAAAGGGGGTGGTGGCACTTTCGACAGAGAGTTTGGGCACTCAGGGCACCCCTGCTAGTAGAGTGGCCACTGGACTTGCTGAGCTTGGTCGTTTCTTCCTCCAACAGTCTACAGCTCGCTTGGTTACAGCCAAGGAGGAGGAGAAGCGTCTCCGACGTGGCATTGCTTCCCTACAGTGGATGCAGAAGCGCCACCCTAGTAGTCCTTGGTTGGAGGAGTAAATGTTGCAGGCTCGACAAGAGTTGATCACCATTGAGGAGCAGTGCCATGAGTTTGCTTTTCATCATTAGGCATCTCAGTGGACCCAGATTGGAGATAGAGTTATTGGTGAGTTCTTTGAGACTGTGAGTCCTCGCCAAGCACGCAACAATGTTTGTCAATTGAGGAGACCTGGTGGGTCAGTTGCTACAGAGCTTGAGGATATGCGTGCAGTTGCTACCGACTTTTACTATGAGTTTCTTTTGCAACGCCAAGATGCTTCTAGAGAGCAGGTTTGGGCACAGATGCCTTGCCTAGTTATTGAGGAGATGCATCAGAGACTAGAGATGCCTCTCCAGTTGGCAGAGCTCTGTGAGGCGCTCATGGCACTTCCTCGGGGTAGCTGCCGCAAGGAGGATGGTTTGACTCCCAGCTTCTTGGAGTACTAGGAGCTGCTTGGTCTGGATCTTTGTTGGGCTTACGAGCACATTTTGTACATTGGAGAGATGCCTGACAGCATGAGTGAGGGTCTGATATACCTTATCCCCATGGAACAAGCTCCGTGAATGAGATCTGACAGTGGCGGCCCATCACCATTCTCAACTCAACCTACAAAATCTTAGCAAAGGTTCTAAGTTTGAGAATTCAACCGCTACTCGAGAGCATTACACATGAGACCCATACAAATTTTGTCAAGGAGCACAGTATCTTTGACAACATCTTCACCTTTTGGGAGGCGTCTGCCCTCGTATGTCTGCTAGGAGAGGATTTTGTGACACTCCTCGATTTTGAGAAGGCATACGATAGAGTTGATAGGAATTTCCTCTGCGTAGGATGGGGTTTTCAGATACTTGGATCAAAGGAGTGTCAACTCTCTACAGATGTGCACATAGTCAAGTGCTTTTGGTAGGAGGAAGAGGGGAACGCTCCTTGCTCACACATTTGGTTAGAGAGGGTTGCCCTCTTGCCCCCATCCTTTTTCTCTTCTATGCTGAGGTGATGAATAGACTTTTGGCTTCACAGGAGGCTGGTTTGTGTGGTTTAGAGCTTCCTATTAGGGGAGATGAGCTGCTGAACGCTGAGTTTGCTGACGACTCAGGCATGTACTTAGAGGGCCAGGAGGCGAGGCCAATCTGCACAGGTGTGAGCAGGTTCTTGAGGTGTTTTGTTGTGCATCGCGAGCATTGATTAACTAGCGGCAGACAATGGCAGGTTGGAAGTGCTTCTACGCTCGATTGGTCGCCTAGAGAGGGATGCAGCTGGATCTCCCAGTGACGCTACTTGGGCTGTCAGGTTGGTTTGGATCTGTCTCCAGAGTAGCTGACTGCTCCTCTCCTCAATTCCATTAGGAGGAAATTGCTACATTGGAGCTCTGCTTGACTCTCTTTGGCCAGTAGGGTTGTAGTAGCCAACCAGGTTCTTTTGGCTACTATGTGGTATATCATGTCTTGCTAGATCTTCTCAAGCTCTTGCATTAGCCAGCTGGAGGGGCTGATTAGGAACTTTTTGTGGTCAGGATGCGATGCCCAGTCAGTCCGGGCCAAATTGTCTTAGCGGGTAATCAATTTACCATGTTCTTAGGGAGGGCCGGGGATTATCGACTCAGCATGGCAGAGCAGAGCCCTTCTTGGAAAGCTTTTGGTCAAAGGACATCTTTCAAGGGAGGAGCCCTCGAAGGAGTTGTTGCTACGCCGGATTTGTGCCCAAGTCCCTCATATGGGCGGCCCTTGGAGCCCGTCCATCAGGTGGATCTTCACATAGATGCACAGAAATTGCGTGAGCAAGAGTTGGGAGGACCGCTTTGCTGTGAGCCTTTTTAGGTCTTGGGAGAAACGGCGGAGTGGCCTTGAGCAGTACCGGTCCACATGCATTGAGGAGCGCTTCTTGTTTGGAACCCCATGGTTAGCACACAGTGAGGCCACTTGGTTGGTAGCAGGCCTCATGTTTCTTGGGGTCCCATGGCAGAGTGTCCAGCTCGTACTTTTGGAGATGGGCTACAATTTTCAGGCCTTTCCGAGGAGATTGAGAGAATCCAACTACGAGGCATGAGGGGGTGCAAAGCATGTGTCACGATATTACAGAGGCTATACCTGCTGAGTGGCATACCCCTCTTGAGACAACAGCTCCCAGTTGGATGGGGGCTTTCACGCGATTGGAGGTCCTCATTGCAGTTAGGGCTTTCTCAGAGTCGGGATCCTGCATGTTTTTCGAGGTTCAGGGAGAGGGTCGTCTTCACAGAGTCTCAGTAGACACACCACAGGTTGTAGAGTGCTATTTTCAAAGGATCTGAGTTGTGGGCATCTGTGGGAGAACTTGTGTCATAGATCTCGACCCAACAGATCTTGAGTCAAGACACTGGCGGCTTCGGGCTTGGGAGAGCCGCCCTTTGGTACGAGTGCAATGGGACCCGAAAGAGTGGTCCTTGGCGAGATCCTTTCTCTTCAGCCGATCACTCAGTGACCCCTTTCTTTTAGCACACAGCTCGTTTGGGGCACCACATACTGGCAACACAGAGCGAGGCTTGCCCTGTTGTAGCACTTCATTGGCAGGAGGAGGCTCTCGCAGCCGAGTTCTTATCAGGGTTCTGGGAGCACTTGTGGGACAGCAGAGAGTTGAGGAGAGTTGTCACAAACCAGTGACGTGGCATACTAGGGTTGCAGATTGTACACACCCCGCGCTGGTTGGCTGCAGTGCTGAAGTGGCAGGCTTGCCCAAAAATTCCGCTGTGATGCTGACGTGGCAGGCACCGTACGGAGAGGTCCGCAATTCGCGGCGCAGATCACGGAAATCCAAAATGATGACGTGGCAGCAGTGCACGTCAGTTTGCATGGGCAGCTTTTGGTAGATTTTGGGCTACTGCTTTATTCTACGCAAGAGGAAGAAAGAGAGAGAGAGAGAGATTTACTTTTTTTAAAAAAAGTTCTGCTTTATTACTCAAGAGAGCTTGTGAGAGACACAGAGCTTTTGTTTTATTTTTGGCAAGGCTTTTGATTTTGAAGCTTTTGGGATCTGCTTTTAGCATCCTTTGTAAACCTTTATAAGAGTTGTTGGGCTCTGACTTCTCAGAGCATCTGGACGCAGAGTCTGAGAGTGAGTCCCGACCACTCCCTTGTACTTTGAGTTGCAGATTAATATAAAAAGAAATACCAAAAGGGGTGCCCGAGACTCAAGAAGGACGTGGACGATTTTGTGTGCAGTTGCTTGGTATGCCAGAAAGTCAAGGCATAAAGCAGAGGGATTGTTACAGCCTTTGCCCATACCCACCCGCCCCTGGAAAAGTATTGCAATGGATTTCATTTTTGATCTCCCGAAAACACAGTGTGGGTTAGATTGTTTATTGCCCAGATCTTTAGATTACATGGCATGCCTGAGACGGTTGTCTCCGACAGGGACCCCACGTTTATGAGTTTGTTTTAGACGGCTATTTGGGAGAGCATTGGCACACGGTTGCTGATCTCGTCATCATTCCACCCGCAGACTCACGGGCAATTAGAGATTGCTAATTCAGTGGTACTGGATTTATTGAAGTCTTACATCTCGGATTAGAAGATTGAATGGGAAAGGTTTTTACCTCTGTTGGAATATGCCTACAGAAACACGATTAACTCTTTGATAGGGTCCGGGGAAGGTGCTATTTGAGATTATTGACTTGGCTACGAAGGTTTCACCCTTCCTTAGCACGAAAGATAAGATTTTTCGCCGACTAGTTCATGAGGGACTTGGACTTGGTCTGGAAGGCTTTGGAGAAATCTCGGAAAAAGGTAGCAGATCGCCATCATCGCAATTTGAAATTGAAGGAGAACGATTGGGTGCTCTTACGTTTTGAGAAGGCACGCCTGAGAAAGAAAAGGGAAAGGAGAAGCTTTTTCCAAAGCTTAGTATGCGATACTACGGACCTTTCTAGATCTCCGAAAAGATAAATGATGTCTCCTTTAGACTGAAGCTGCCCGAAACTTGGAGAATTCACAATGTTTTTCATGTGAGTCTCTTGAAGCCTTTTGAAGGCGATGTGCCCGATGATGGGGAGCTTGATCAGCAACCCGAAGTGGAAGAAAACGAGCAGATACTCGTTCCAGAACAGAGATTGGCACAGAAAGGATAGAAAGCTAAAAGGTAAAGCGAAAAGACGGTTCTTGGTTCAATTCAAGACCTACTCCGCATTGCGTGCGAAGTGAATGGAGGAGCACTTGGCAGATACTCCTTGGATTGTGAATCTTTACCTCGAAGCATTTGGTTTAGTATAGTCTATTCTAAATGGAACCCCGAATTCAGCTTGGGCGGAACCTGGTGCAGTGAGTATGCACAAAAGGGGAGTCGCCCCACTCCTTTGTCAACGGATTGCCTCGATTTTTGATACTAAAGTCACTGATGTCTCCTTGAGTTTCAGGGATACTGTGAGCTGATAGTATTCTGCTGTAATGACTTTTTGAACTGGAATTCCCGAACATGATACTGACTTGTTCTAAACTTGTTTAAGTGCAGGAACTGATAGACGAAATGAATGCAGCATTTCGGTTTGAATGATCTCGATAGACATGGTTGCAATAGGGATTAGTCAATCGGGCATCTACGAGGTCCTGCGTGGATCTAGATGCGATTACTAATTGCATTGCCGATAAATCATGGTCTGAGATCCGAATGAATGTTGAATGTGATTTGTCATGTGATGTCTTGTGATGTCCTCTGATGTCGTGTGATGTGACTGCCGATTGGTACATGTGCTAGATGTGTGTTCCTAGTGCATCGGTACTAACAGTCAGTGTCTGCTAAGATAGTTTATGGCTTCTGTCTGTTTTGCAGGCGTAATCGAGGGTGATTACAATGCTTTCAAGAGGGGTATGTCACAAACCAGTGACGTGGCATACTAGGGTTGCAGATTGTACACCCCGCCCTGGCTGGCTGCAGTGTTGAAGTGGTAGGCAAGCCCGAAAATTCCGCTGTGATGCTGAGGTGGTAGGCACCGTATGGACAGGCCCGCAATTCGCGATGCAGATCACGGAAATTCGTACTGATGACGTGGCAACAGTGTACGTGAGTTTACGTGGGCAACTTTTGGCAGATTTTGGGCTACTGCTTTATTCTACGCAAGAGGAAGAAAGAGAGAGAGAGCGAGAGAGAGAGAGAGAGAGAGAGAGAGAGAGAGAGAGAGAAGAGAGAGAGAGAGAGCTTTACTTTAAAAAAAAAAAAGTTTTGCTTTATTTACTCAAGAGAGCTTGTGAGAGATAGAGAGCTTTTGCTTTATTTTTGGCAAGGCTTTTGATTTTGAAGCTTTTGGGCTCTACTTTTAGCATCCTTTGTAAACCTTTATAAGAGTTCTTGGGCTCTCACTTCTCGGAGCATCTGGCCGCAAAGTCTGAGAGTGAGTCCCGACCACTCCCTTGTACTTTGGGTTGCAGATTAATATAAAAAGAAATACCGAAAGGGGCGCCAGTCATTGGGGCCAATATCTCTAGGCACGGAACTCCACCGGGGCCAGTGTCGAATCAATTGTGAACTGTGAACTGTTTGAAGTGAATTCTTGTGGTGTCACGGTAGATTCTCGACTTGGAGTGTCCAAGTCAGTTACAAGAGTACCATGTTTAAGTGGCTGATTGCGCATAGAGCTAGTGCAGTTGGGAGTTGGTTGGGACACAGCAGCTTCTCTGCAACATGTGTAGCTTGTGGCCACCTATTGGAGACTCAACGTCACTATCTATGGGACTGTCGCATGGCACATCAAGTTTGGCTTCGGATTCTTCGGCTAATGCCAACACTTTCCACAGTCTGCCAGGACACTTGGGGTGCTGCAGCCTATCCACACTCACGGGCCCAGTGCTCCAATTTGAGACGGCTTCCATCAGCAAGATCATAGTGATCAGGGGGGTCGGAGAGCCTGCCATAGAGCTCATCCCCCAGGAGTGGTACAATGATAGAGAGCGGTGTTGGGAGCTCATCTGCGGCCTAACACTCTGGTTCATCTGGCGGGCCCGTTGCTTTCGCATCTTTGAGGCTCGTCCTTTCCCATCGGCAGAGATTGTTCGTGGCATTGATCCATACACTTGGGAGCCAGTTTGAGAGATTTCAGGTAGCTCCGACCGCATGTGGGAGCGCCGTGAGGCTTTCTTGCAACTTTGGTGCCCAGGGCCTTTCTTCACCATGGTTCAAGGGATGCCTAGATGGCATTACCAGCCATGGGTGTGGTTGTTTCCTCCTCCGATCTCGCGATTAGCCCTCATTATACATATCATGTCTTATCATTGGGAGAGTCTCCCCATATTTCTGATGTAACCCTCTCTAGTAGAGGCCAGTTATAGCCCTTTGGGCAGCTTTATTGAAGGATCTTTTTCTTGTAAAAAAAAAGCGGTGTGCGCGCGCGCAGAGACACAGAGAGGCAGCGTGGAGTGTCAATGCAGGGTTTTGGGACCCTTTTTATTAAATGGGCCATTTGGCCACTTGGACAATGTGAAACCTTTAAAAATAGTCCAAATGGCCCAAAGGCCAATAAATGAAGTATAATGCCTATACAGGCCCAAAATGGTGGGCTAAAAGAATATACAGAAAATTTATCTGCAAAGCTCTCGATCAGAGCTACACGGTGGAAACGGTATCGAGGTGACGTCCAGACATTTACCCCAACAGAGAGGACACCATGCTCTGATACCATTGTCACAAACAGGATCGCATAACGATATAAAATATACTCGGATAAATAGAATTTATCACTTAATACTGAAGCCAGTTTATATAGAGAGAAATGGGGAGAAAGAGTGAGAAGATTGAAACAATATTGGGGACGAGAAGATGGGCTGGTCCCCCTTGTAAGAGTATCTTGATTACTGGGGAGAAGTCTATGCAAGCACTTGAACTGAACGTATTAAAACGCTTGTTCTAGAATCAGACTCGATAGTACTTGGAAGCCTCGGCCTTTTGTTCTCATGGCAAAACCGTACTCCAAGGAACTTTTGTTCCTTATTCTGAATCCTCAAGAACCAAGATTCTCGCCTCTGGATCTCACCTTCCAGACTCAAGGCATGGCATCCCTACAACTCGTTTTTCCTCGACTCTACCCCCAGAGTCCTGTTGCAGAACAACTCTGCTTTCCTGGACGCAAAGTCCTTCCTCGGGAATCTCTACTTCCGGATCCCAACTCAAGAGTCTACCACTCTCAGATTCGTGGATCTACTCCCAAACTCAGGATGCAAAACCCTTTGGCTGATCTGGCTCTAGTTCCTCAGAGCGCATTTCTCTTGCAAAGGCTTATGCCTTCCTCTGCCCTACTCTCTTGCAAACAAATTCTTAGAGATCAAACATGAGAAATGTTACCAGTGAGGTCTCCACACTTCGAACCAAACTCGGTTCTTGAAAAGAAACTTCCTGGAAGAGATCTCTTCACATAGAAACCTTCTCTTCCAATCCTATACACAGAAGAGGTGTGCTCTCGGGTTCCTTCTCGTAAATCAACCCCATCTACGACGTTAATGGGCTGGAAACAGAGAAAAATAGCAGCTTGTTGCAATGGGAACATTTGGTCTTGGTGACATCCAGTACAGTCGTGGCAGCCATAAGCATCACCGGCGGTGTCTTCTCTGCGACTGAAATCTGCAGCAGCACCTCCTTGCATCTAAAGCTGGTTTTTTCTTATCTTGAAAGTGAGAAAGAGATTGCATTTATAGCTTCTGGCAGCCTGGCAAGAATAGACCTTATAAGCTGAAAACAATGCTTACACAGTCACAACCTAGGCGTCCCTAGATGCAGTTTCATGCAGAGATGCAATGCTAACATAGACCTCTTTATGGAAAAGCATCTGCTTTCCCGAAAAGCAACCACTTTCTTAGAAAGCATTGGTTTTTCCTCAAAGTTATCCATCTTCATTCAATTGCTTGCTTATTCCTATGCACAATTCTAACCCAGTTCGGAATTTCCTCCTGACTATGGAATATTCCCTTTCGGATGCTCTTGTCATCCACCTTGTGACGTGTCAGGAATACCCACCCCCTAGCCCTTTTTCTCACCGAACTTACATTACAATCTCCTTCGCGATGCTCTATGTCACCCACCCTATGACGCAACAGAGATGTCCGTTCTTGGATGGTTGAATACTTCTTCCCGATGCTCCCTGTCACCCATCCGATGTGACGCATCAGGACCCGTAGCATCCATGACTCTTGGGTTTCATGAGATATTCATTGGTGTTGCCACATAGATTATTGAAGCAGAGTTGTAGTGCATGTATTATACTAAAGACTTTAATTTAGCAGAGAGCAAGAAGGAATATTTTCTTGGTGTGATGGATTGTATCGTGGTCATGACAGATCATGGTGGTTGACCATCAAGAGTCCAATCATGTTATCATCCTATATGTTTGGGACGGGACAGATGCTCCACCCTCTTCCTTGGCGGTGCCGTGAGTGCCATTTCTTTTACCTTGTTGAAGTTTCCTGACTGGTTTTATCTTTCTCTACTTTTTGATGCACTGTAGTTCTGCTACACAAGTAAGGGATGAAAACAACCAGGATCCTGTGGCAGAACTAAGGCGAGAAGGCTTGCCTCCAATTTCAAGAGACGTGGTTTCGACTTTTCCTCCTTTTGGGACTGTATTGCCAGTTGTTCCACATATACCCACAGAAGAGCTACCTCTGCAATTACCCACTCCTGGTACTTGGATCAAATTCCGCAACTTAACATGCAGAATCCAAAACGGCGTTTATGAGGCTATTTTTGTCCATGAAAGCAAAATCAGTATTCTGCCACTAACCTCTGACCTAGTCGGTAAATGTCAACGGTGTGTTGATTTTGTCTCTATATATCTTTCTGTTTACCTTTCTGGCTTTGTGACAGAATATGAAGAATTTATGAGATTTTCATTCAATTTATAGAGCCTATCAAGAGCGCATTGATGATGAGTGTGGGTGTTTGCCTCAATCGGCTCCTAGGCCTCTACACTCCATCACAGGTATTGTCACCAAAAAATTTGATTTTTTTTGAAATGTTCATTTTTTACTAAACACCAGCTAGTTGTCAATCCATGTAGCGGTAAAAGAGCCCACTCTCAGCCTTCAATATCAAAACCCATTCGAGTAGCCTAATGGCAGGTCAGAGTCTGAACATCTTGCGTACCAGTAGCTTAAGTTGTTCGCTTTGCCAGCATTTGCATGCAGTTTGAGGGCAGTACTATCAAGCTTTCATCCAATTGTGAGGGGGAAGTCTGGTCAATTACGTTGTTTTGAGAGATGCAGACGTTTGATTTTTAGTGAATTTGCTTTGTGATGTATAACTTAGTTTGAACGGTTTGCAGTGACCGATAACGAGCACTTAAGGTTTTCAACATTGAGACAGATCCTAAACCATCCGCAGGTTTGTCACAACAAAAGGACTATTCAGCAATTCAAATTTTTAACAATTCACACATCAAACTATGTAAGATCTGTCATTCTGGTTGAACACGTATATTACCATATGATAATTTATGGGAAAAAAAATGTTCTGTTGAGCACATCAAACTATGTAAGATCTGTCATTGTGTTTGAACACGTATATTGCCATCAAACTATGTAAGGTATATTACCATATGATGATTAATGGCAAAAAAATGTTCTGGTGAGCACATGAGGTTTTGTTTGATTTTTGTTTCTTTTCAACAGGTTACGTTCAAATTTCGGTGCCTTGTACGGGTGATCTCAATATTTCCACCAGCAATAGAGGAGTTCTGTGTGCAAAAAAGCTCTAGCACTTTTCCTACTATGTTACTAAGCCAACAAGGTCCTTTGAAGGCTGGGTACATGTACAGATTAAGGCTGACATTGGAAGATCCTACTGCAAGAATTAATGCTTATTTGTGTGATGTGGATGCGGTATAGACTATTCATCCACTGTCTATGTGCTATTACCTATAAGGTATGTTGGTAACTTTTATGCCTTCATCATGCAGGAGCATTTTTTCAATGGCCACCCAGCTACTGATCTTCATAAGGAAAGTGCAACCAAAGGTGCATTGCAAAGAAAAGTACAGGAGCTCCTAGGTCTGGAGGAGTATAACTCGTATGGAAGCAGCAAATCTGAAATAAGATACAACCCTCCTTGGATCAAATGTTTTCTGAAGTCATATTATTTACGAAAGGAGAATCCTTGGGAGACAAGACGCTAGAAGATATTTGGAACAATTCTTGCCTGATGCCGAGGGTAAGTAATGTTAGAAAGCGCCTTAAGGTTTTTGAAGTGCTGTTTTTCCTTCTGTTCCTCTGTCCAGAATCAGTTTTGTTCATGGTCAGGTTTGTGCCAGGGTTGATTGGCTTCCACAATTGGGTCGGCCGGGTTGCCAAGAGCCTTTGCTTCTTGGGGTGGTCTTCAACTTATATACTCTCCTTTCCGGAAGCACTTCATAAGCATCATGCAAATTCAAGATTCAAGAAAGAGCACGAGTGCCATGGCAAGTTGCAGTCCTTCAAATCTCAACCGACATATTGTGGATTCGCTGTGAGGCTGATGGTTGAGGACACAGCTGAGAGCTCAGTTTTTACCAATGAATCCAACTCCAGCTTGGCTGCATGTAGTGCTACCACTTCAGCCAGCTGAAAGCATCATTCAATTGACATGCCAGAACGCTGAAATACAGGCTGGGCACTGACACATTAGCATGGTCCATGGCAGCTAAAAGACTCGATACTGGTTAAAAATTTGTAAAAAAGGAAGACTTCCTGTCTTAGAATATTTTTGTAGGGTCATTGTACATTTTGAGTCGAATAAGGTCATTTCTGTATGGTTGTTTGCTGTGAGATACGTTGATCTCCTCGCATATAGAAGGTGATGTTGGTTATGTTCCCTTACAACCCTTGTGATGGAGGTGGGGCTTTGGGGCATACATAGTGAATGATATTCAAGATCTCTTGTTATGCAAAGTATGTAGTGGAACTTAAGAACAATAGCCCTTCCTAAAACTGTATAGGGTGGGCAAAGAATTATACAATGCTGTCAATATTAGATCATATGCTTCAAGAAAAGAGGTTGATGTTGCACATGTAAGCTTTACTCTAGACTAGGGCAACAACAATAAAGATGCAGTATAATTCTTCTCTAGAAGAAACGGGGTAAAAATCTGAAGTGGAAAAGTGGAGAAGTAGCAGGGCCCATGGCACTTCATATATAGGGGCTAGTCGAGGGAAAGTCCAATTGGGGTATTCAATCTTCCACTTCAAGTAATAATTTTGAGCAAAACTTATCTGAAAAGAAAGCTCTTGTCAAAATCTCTTCATATCTCTTGATAACCCCATCATGACACTTGAGCATTGAAAAAATAGAGTAGAGCCAAACAAAAGGTGTCCTTGTATTGGAGCTGTTACTTTATTGGAGGTTTTACCCTATATATCATTTGTCCAAGGTTCAAGGTTGTAAGCCATTGCAACCTTGGTATCAATCAAATCTTGTAGCACCCAAGAGTAAGCACAATCATTTTAGAGAAAATTACTAAAGTACCCTTGAAATTTGGGGAAATTCCTAAAATACCTTGTATCAAGTTTGGATGGATTCTCCAAATTTTGCACTTTAAGTGTCTTATATAATTTTTTTTTACCAATGAGCTCATTTGTGTCTACTTATAATAAGCCATTTTCAACTTGAGACTCCACGACACCATCCAAAATCCCAGTTTTATCATATTTGGTCGAGGGAGAACTAACCTTCCTTTGAAAAGTTGAGGGGTATTTTGGGAATTTCCCCAATTTTCATAGGGTATTTTTGTAGTTGTTCCTTGAAAGTTGTACAATTTGATACTTGCAATTTTATGAAAGCAATATTCAAAACTTGCCATGTGTTGATGAAAAATCCCTTTGTGAGTTTCAAATGGATTCTTAGATCTTCTCTGGTGTTCTAAGATTTAGTGGTGGCTCTTGCAAGCTTTGTAAGTAATCATTTCAGTAGGTTTCAATCTGCACTTGCAACAAGGGTATGTATTCATTGTTTGTGCATGTGCATTTCAATTGCAAATGGAAAAAAGAAAAAATAGATCATTGGTGCTCATAAATTGGTAAGCAATGTAAAATTCACCATAGCTTCAACAATTTTTCTATTTTGGTGAGGTCTTCGATGCCAGTTTCAAAGAAAATTCCATGGCTTATGAAGTAGGATGTGTTAGACATTACTCCCATTGTTTGAGAAGAGTGTCCCAACTTACACTTGTGCCATTCAAAAACTCAAAAGACAAATGACAACAAAAAGAGAATGAGCAAAAACCACTAGAAATTTCAAGATAATTGTGTAAAATATTGGAAATTCTATGTCAATTTTGCGAGATCCTTTTTAGAAAAATCTTAAACAGAATAGAGAATGATTAGGACGATGGTCTTTTCTCGCACATGGATTACCACCACAGTCTACACTCTTTCTTTGTTTGAGTGATGGTCTTAGGTTGTGCTTCTCAAATAATTATGCCTCGGTGGATCCATCTAGTTGGTGTAGTGGAACCATAATAGAGACACTTGATTTCAAAACAGTAATTTTGGGAAATTTTGTAAATTTAGACATTTTCGTAACGTGAAAATTGCATCATATTTGTCATGAAAAGATGAATTAAACAATACCAAGATTGATATTTTTGAAACCTCATCTCAATGCTTTATTTGAGTAAATTTCCTTCTTGAGGATGTTTCATGATTGGTTCCTTTATCCTAGTGGCTAGATCGGAATATAGTGAAAACTCTTTTGGTTTAAAATCTTGTAAAAAATGGTAGGATTTGTAATCTTTCATTTTGTTTCGTTAAGGTTGTTGAATATTACTTTGATTAGGAATAATGTAGCTTGAGCTTTATTTCTATTGATTTTTAGTCTTATATTGTAAACCAATGGGAATAAGCTTGAGGATTCGGAAGTCTTGAGCCAACTTGGGCAGGAAGTGTGGTATGGGTTTCTCCTCTATATTTATAAAAGAGCAAACTATGAATTTATATTAAAATGTGTATATTCACAAAGGCATACTAAAAGAAATAGAAAAAATTGCTAAAAGAGGAGAGTTTTTTTTATCATGTCAAGGTGATGTGTGTGTGTGTGTGTGTGTGAGAGAGAGAGAGAGAGAGAGAGAGAGAGAGAGAGAGAGAGAGAGGAAGAAGAAGAAGAAGATTGTTTTAATGTCGTAGGAAACTATCCCAAGAGATCTATCCGACAAGGAGACTTGAACTCAAACCCTGTTATTCAAGAGGGAAATGGCATACGAGAGAGAGAGAGAGAGTCCATTCAGAGGATGATTTTTCTTTTTGTCTCTATCTTGTGAGTACAAAACTCCATTTGGAAAAAAAAAGGACGCTCCTGTTGTGAATTGGCCGCGTTAAAGCTTTGTGATGGCCTCATGGAAAATATTCAGTCCAAACCAATACTCAAATACTCGCTCTACTTTTATTATATTCATTTATCTCAAAGATTCCATGTGATTCCCTTGTTTACACCTAATCTCCTAGGCTTACCTCATAAAAGGAAGAGCGGACTCAAACCTATGCAGATGGAAGTAGCATCAACTTGTGGGGCCCCCACCTAACCACTCAATCAGTTGCCTTCAGATGCTTCAGTGTAATTCCATTCAATATAAAAAAAGCCTTTCTTACTCTCCTGCGAGTCTCTCTACGCCCACCCTTCCGCTTCGCCTGCCGCCACCCTCACCCCTTGTCCTCTGTCGGGCGCCTTGCCATGGACTCCAAGGGATGACGCCTGCACAAGAAGCTCCTGAAGCACCTCTCTCTCTCTCTCTCTCTCTCTCTCTCTGTGTGTGTGTGTGTGTGTGTGCGCGCGCGCGCGCGTGCTGCAATCGGGACTCTCTCTGCGCGTGCTGCAATCGAGACCTCCTCCTAAGAGATTGTTTGAGCCAATTGAAAAAATCAGCATGCATAAAATTTGAGCTTTTTCAATCAAAGTTTGCCGGTTTTAACACTAATATGTGTAAAAATTCGCCGGATTTGTGTGAGACGTCGAGTTTTAAACACAATTTGAGACAAACAAACTATCTTTTTTTGTGATATCATGAGATACAAGCCTCAAGGGCAGTCGAATGTTCATTTGAAATGCTAATTTGTTGAGGGTGTTTGCAAGATGGCATGCCGCCCAACTCCTCTGCAGGTCGTTGCCGGCGTTGCCATCTTGCTACTTGGATTAGCGCTTCCTTGCTCTCTCGGTACTCTCTCTCTCTCTCTCTCCCCGTGCATGGTTTCCATCTCGCCATCTCTCCCTATCTAGTATCACCTTCCTCTTCTACGTGCATGGCTGCCAATCTCTCTCTGGTCGTCCAATAGACCTTTGAGGGGTCTGGTCTTTACCGGCAATGCCACCTTGCTACTTGACTAGCGCTTCCTCTCTCTCTCTCTCTCTCTCTCTCTCTCTCTCTCTCCGTGCATGGTTGCCTTCTCTCTCTATCTAGCTGTATCTCTTATCTTCCTCTTCTGCGTGCATGGCTGCCATATTCTCTCTCTCTCTCTCTCTCACACACACACACACTAATAAGTGAAAATCCTTTCTCTGTGAAGTTTTCATGATTGTCACACCCCCCCCCCCCCCCCCCCCCCCCCCCCCCCCCCAAAAAAAAAAAAGAAAGGATATGCTAGACTCATGTTACTGACAAATTCAGACCATATATTTCAATGAGAACTATACCAATATTGTTTTAAGTATGCAACTGGTCTTTCTTGCTAATTCTTCAAACATCCTAGAATAGATGATTGGTTTAGGACTACTTGTGCCTTTTTGTCAGCAGATGGAATGCCTAGGACGGGGGAAAATCTTGGCCATCGGTACATAAAAGATCTCATAAGGACAAGTTTATGGACCTTGTGTATCGAGGAGGAGGCGGCGGGTTGGTGGGGGTGGTTGCTCTGATAGCCGATGTAATTATAGTCCCTGGATGATGTCATGGCTCAACAAGAGCATGACAAGACCTTGTAATTTTTTGGGCTGTTCAATATAATTCACTCACGATTGTGAGTTTTACAAACAAAAAAATAAAAAAAAATTCCTAGAATAGATGATTTAGTAATGATTTTATGCTCATTTTATGTTGCCATTTTTCTTCAGCCCACATTGTATGTGAAGAGCTTGGAATTTATGAATGCGCTTTTGCGGTAGCATCCTCCGGAGCTCGTTGCATTCTTGAAACAAATATTTCATTGGAAAATGGGGTACAATTTGAATGCAAGGTAACATTTGCATTAATTCATTTTAAGAAAAATATGAAAGATCAATATATATTTATCAAGTAACAACATTCACCATTTCTCACCCCTAAACTCCTCACTGCCCCAGTTTAGAAACTGTTCAATAGTAAAAGTTATCCACCCATGTACTTTCCAATAGCACGTGTCATGCAAGGGTTCAACGGCCATCATTGTAGGCACCCTTTCATTGCTTTACTTACGTGCAGGGGTCGGGAATTAAAGGTAGGTTCACTTTATCCAAAACCTATTCAAATGAAAAAAATGGCCGCTTCAAATTTTTGCAAGAAGGATTTGAAGCCGCCTCAAATTTCAAGAAAAGTTCAAATTTATGTGTAACATCCCTTTCAAATTACATTTTCACCTTCTCATAAAGGGGTGAAAAGGATCCAAAGCCGGCTCCATAAAATCATTTCCTGAGCCTTGCTTACATGGTCCTTGCCCAAGCTTACCCAAAAAAAAAAACCCTATGAATCTATGAAGAAAGGAAAAAAAAGTTTAAAAAATTTAAGGAGGTTTTGTTGTTTTTATCAGCTGCTGCACCCAAACTAGCTTGGAGGATAAGCAAGATATATGCTCTATACAAGCGGCTTATTTTTTTATTATGGTCATGACCTGCCAATTATAACTTGGCGAAGCTCCTACTTTATTGCGTGCACTGCTTGCACTCTAAGTTTTGACTAATTTCAAAATCTTTAGAGCATTTGCAACGCAAAAGGCAAGCTCTATAACCTCCTCAAGCTCGACTGTATGACGACCAGTTTTTAGCAACTCCAACCCCCCTAGCCCCTGGAGGTACTGGGTGGGACAGGGCTCGTAGATAGACACATATATGACTTTCTCATGGCTTTTCTTTAACCGACACATGCTTGCCTTCTTTTCCATAAGCGTGATGAATTTTTATTAGAGAGAATCAAAGATTACATTTGATTAGCCACAGAGGGCTAAACTAGATACACCAGGAAGGCTTGCCTTTGGTACTGTTTAAAAAACCACTCTTTTAAGAGCGGATCTGCATGGCGAAAGTAGAACCCTAGCTGCTCGTCATCTTTTCTGTCGTATTCGATAACTGCCCCCAGTGCGAAGCATTGCTTTGTCGAGGCGAGGCGGGGGTAGCCAGCTAGTTTTCCAACTATGTCAATTTTGGCAGAGTTGAGACTACCAAGCTTCGTTTGCTGATACCTACGGGCTGAGGTTCCACGCCCTCCCGTGCGGATCCGCCCTAAGACATTCTACGTGGAATGTTTTGGTTCCACAGTCCAAAAAACACTATTTATAAGAGCATGGTAATGATCTGCTCACACTTTGTATTTAGGTAAAACACGTTGGCAACTTTTTGGTCGTTTTTTTCTAGCCAATAAAGGCCTTTGGTGGCGCTTTAAAAGCCTACTCTTTTAGAAGTTCTACGGTCCAGTGATAGGATTTGACGCCCATCTGCCCTTCTTAAGGCATTTTGCCGGTCGTATGAAGGCCAAAGTTTTTTTGAGTATGTCATTGGAAGGGCTTGTTCAAAAATTATCCTTCTGTGGAGAAGGGTGAAAAAATAGAATACATGTCAATGGAAGGGCTAATTAAAAAACATTTTATATATATTAATGCTCATTTACAATATCTATATGTATATTGGTTATACTCATTGACAGAAAATAGTATCTTGCCTTGTAAATTATGAGAAATTTTTTCATTGGAAGGGCAAACTGAAAATAGACCCTTCTATAGGGAAGGGTGCATTTTTCTACAACCCATCTTTTGAAAGAATAGGTTGCCCTTCAAATCCTAACACTGGTTCTACCTGGGACCTTGCAGTTCCACCATTCAAAAAACACTTTTAAAGTCATAGTAATGATCTGCTCGCACTTGCCTTTCTAGTGGGCCTTTTGTTTTAAACCAATAGGGGCACCAGAAATCATGGTAATAATGATCTGCTCACGCTCTGTATTTACGTAGACATGTGGACGACTTTCTAGTGGCCTTTTTTCCAAGCCGGCCTTAATATGTGGAATGTAGTGGCTCCACCATTCAAAACAAGAGGCAAAAAAGTGATAAAATCACGGGGCCTACCCTATGAAAACCAATATTTAGACAGAAACGTGTTAATCTTTAACCAACAAAGATCAACCAAGAATTTTTATACAATGGTATTTTGGGAATTTTTGAAATTTGAGGGGTTACTGGGAATTTCCACAAATCAAAATGGTACTTTGGTAATAATTTCACCATTTTGAGCGAATTGGTTGTACCGTGCATTGCCACTGCTCAATATTGCTTTCTTTTGCACCCCCTCCATGCTCAAAACACAGTAGCACCTAGCCCTCCTGCCCGCGAGGAAAGTTGGGAGGGCAAGAAGCAACTGTCCGACGTCCACAGAGAGAGAGAAGTCCACTCTTCCTACCTTAAAGCTGTGTTGGCTCCATATTTCATCAAGACTAACACAAACACACAAACGCCACACCACACAAATCAATCAAAGAAAAAGAAAATAAGGAAGAAAAATGCCACGGAGACCAATAGAAGAAAAGGAAATCACCCTGTCAGGAGACAACAAACCAAAGCAGCAGTGAAAGCTCCACAGTTGAGTGTAGCCACCACTGAGGCGTCCAAAGAAGCGACTGTGTTGGCAGACGACAATGGAAAAGTGGATGCTGAAACCCGGCATAACCTGTGCACGTGCGTTCTCTGTTTCTAACATTCTTTCCTAGTTGGAGAAGGCAGATGAAGATAGGTAAGTGCAACACAAGCACACCCACAACTAGCTCTCCCTCATGTTGTGCAAAAGGGCCAATGGAACACCAAAAGCACACGGCAACAGACATGGGCAATGCCATACTGCAGCCAGGAGCAGCAAACACAAGCACGAGGCAAAAGAGATGATACCAACCAAGCAGTAAATGCTGACGAGGCAAAGGTGGCACTAACAATAAGTCGCGCGTAGTGGCAGCACAATCCAAGCGCGGGATGGCAAAAGGGTATAGCGACAAGAGCTGGAAATGGTTGGGCATAGGGCTGGAGGTAGCAACAGTGGTGAGCATTACTAAATGTGAATAAGAAGAGGAGACTAGAATGACCTTCCTATCACCCACCCATGGTAGATAGGTTATCCCAGCACCTCTTTGAGTAAGAGATCTTAAACTCAAGACTTTATAGAAAGATCTTTGAGATCTCTCAAGATTGTTTCTAGGATGTTAAGTGTGTGTATGAAGAAGAAGAAGAAGAAGAAGAAGAAGAAGAAGAAGAGACATCTGTGGGAACAATCCCAAGAGTTGACGGCAAAGATCTATCAGACAAGTTTTGAACTCTAAACCTCTTTCTCAAAAGGGAACGTGGATAACCAAATTCTCTCTCTCTCTCTCTCTCTCTCTCTCTCTCTCTCTCTCTCTCTCTCTCTCTCTCTCTCTCTCTCTCTCTCTCTCTCTTTCATGCCAATATGATACCAGGTCATGAACTCTTGAAGTCCTCAAAGGTGCAAAACACCGACATTTTGGAACAGTTCATTCCCCATTAATGGCTGTACAGATCATAATACACTCCTGCAGACCAGAAAGAAGAAAAACATACTCGAACATAATTTTTATTATCTTGGTGATACATAAAATCGTAGCTGCTGCAAGTGCAAAGCGACCTTGACCATGATGAAGCTAGTACAAAATCTGAATTGAACAGGATAATTTACAACAAATGACGGCTTTTAGGGCAAGTTTAAGTGGAAAACTTTGATTTCAACTATTCTCAAATGTCAAGTTAGGGAGGCGATTCAGTTGGACCTACAAATGAATCACCACTCAGGAGATCTATTGCTGGAGCACAACTCGTTGCTGAAGCAGAAAAATTGTTTTGAGGTTGCGACTGTGACTCCACCGGAGCAGGTAAAGCCATCATAGAGCGGCCAGAGGCTCTGCACGTAGTCCTCGCTCAACACCACCACTCCCATTTTGCAGGCTCGGCAAGCTTGGAAGATGTGGGGCGGGTAGCTATGGCCACTGGTAGAGAATCGACGCAGTCAAGGTCGAAGAAGGGGCTGTGTTCGGCATGGTGGAGGGCATCGTAGAGGGGCTTCACAAGCTCGTCCTTCTGGTGGCCAGAGTGGCTGAGGAAGATCCAGGGCAGATCCTTATCATCAGCGTGAGCTAGGTCACCAGAGGATGAGGAGAGAGTTGTAATAGCTACGTCGTCAAGATGTCGGCCTTCAACCCTCTTCTACACGTCCATCTTTACTTGTGCATGCAGAGAGAGAGAGAGAGAGAGAGAGAGAGAGAGAGAGAGAGAGAGAGAGAGAGAGAGAGAGAGAGAGAGAGAGAGAGAGAGATCGACCTATCCCTTTCTAGTTTCCTCCCCAACCTCTCCGTTTCATCATTTCCTTGAAAGCATGACACGTTTCATCATTTCCTTGAGAGGCTTCGTGCTGCAAACAATGAATAACCATTTGCCAATCAAAAAATAGGAAATAAAAAAAATTAACTCTCCTTTTTCCTTAAGAACAAGATGAAAAAATGTGATAAAATCACGAAGCCTACCATAGAAATTTGCCTTGGTAATAGAAAAATGAAAACCAAAAAATTAATCGAGAGAGAGAGGCAGGTGGAAATCCATTGAATCTAGCATAGTTGCTTTGGGAGACACACATTTTAGAGATGAGGTAATTGTCGTACACGCATGTTGAGCCTGAAGATCGAGTAGGGGGAAAAATTCTGTTGACCAAATGGTTGTAGGTTACAAAAATTGTGTTTGATACATATGGTGAGATGAGTTGATATACATCAAAGCAGGTGTTTGGATGGTATGAATGTAGATTCCCTTTGCTTTGATGGTTTGGTGGGTAGGAAGGGTGGGGGAAGTGGGAAGGGAGGGGAGGTCTCCCCTCCAATGATCTTTGGGTTATTTATTTTGGGATCAGTATATATGTGATTGAATGATCTGACCAAAGCAAAATCTTGTGCCACAAATGTAGTGAGGTTGTTGGCTTCTCACCCAAATATGGTCTAGCATTGAATTATAGATGGTTGTTGTATCTTTGATTTGTTACCGATAGTTCTCTGAATGAAGTAGAGATTCCAACTGTTGGTATTGGGTTTTTGTGGTGCTGATGTCGATGTTAAAGTCCCCTAGTATGATGCTCAGGTTTTTTTAATTGTTTTCTTGTATCAAGTGTTGGAGTTCTAAAAGAAGTGTTTTTATTGGTGTGTTTGGTGATTTGTATACATTCATGACATGGATATGAGTTGTAGTTTGATTTTCGAAAGAGAAAGTTGCATCAATTATTTCAAGTCCTACTCTTGAGATAGTTTTTTGACATATGGATTGAATGCTTGGATGGTGGAATATAGATACACCATAACCATTATAATGTTGAATATGCTCAAAGTTTGGTGTCACGGGGTTCATACTTTTTTTCTGTTTCGTTTCTTGGAAGCACAAGATGCTGGATGACATGAAGTTTGGGTCGCCCTTGATGTGGTCAATGTGTTTGTTGATTGAGATGATGTTTAATGATGCAACAATATGGTGTGTTTGTGCAAGTGCAACTAGGGGCTCGTTCAAGTAGGACCATCTAGCATCTTTCCGGAGACGTTTGATTTCTTTAAGGACTATGGGGTCAGTTTTGATGTGGTTCTTGAGAATGGGACTAAGAATATGTAGATTTGCAGGGTCTTTGATACATGATAGAGCTGTGTAGACCAAGCCATGGGATTGGATCCCAGTAGGGTCGAATGCGACTGTTGTCATTGTCAAGCCTTGGGATCTATGAATTGTGCGTGCGTTCGCTGCTTGAATTGGGAGTTGTGTTCTTGAGACTAGGTTGAGTGGGTTCTTTCCTACTTGAAAGTCTTTTGTGACTTGAAGTATTGGTGTCCATTGTTTGTTTATGTTTGCATGGTAGAGATCTGCATTTTGGGATCGATGTCTTCTCCCAATTGAGGCATCGAAGAACTCCACCCAAGCTATTAATGATTGTACTCTGTTGTTTGTTGTTTGGAAGATTCCATCTGCACCATTGACCAAACCATCAAGCACATTAATATTGCTAGCACAAAGTTCGACTATCATTCCTGGCTTTAGCTCAAGGATGGAGGATAATCCAGCAGTTACTTGAGGGTTGTTTGGAATGACTAGGTTCTTTGAGCATGTTTTGTGGAATTTGTCACGAGCCTTGATGATGTATGATGTCTCTTGCAAGTTCTCAAAGACCGTTTGGTTGTGCTTGGACTTTAGTTTATTTGTGAAGAAAAGATGAGGTGTTGTAAAAATGTCGAAGTTGTTGTTTGCAAATGTGTCATTGATAAATGCCAAGTCTCTTTGTGTTTGCTCCGCAACACGTACCCTATTTAAGACCTCTATAAAAAATTCATTTGATTGACGCATTGGTGTTGTTAGCTCAGCGCATGTGATATGTGTGTTCCAGCTCGATGGTGTGAGGATGTCAAGTGTATTGCTTGTGTCACTGAATATCCAGCGATCACGGACATGGCTTGCTTGGAAAAGATCGCCACAAAAGATAACGTCCAGGCCACCGAAGGGTTCATTGTGTTTGTGCTTTATAGATCGGAGTCTTGTGTCAATAATACGCAGCAGCCTGTTGCCTATCAAGGAAGTCTCGTAAAAAACAACTAGTTTGAGGTTTGCGTTTGCCTCGGATAGGTCATTGAGGGTGTTGTTGGAAAGAGGGACCATCTCAGCTAGCATCAATGGAAGGCGCAACACAAATTGTATTGTTGTGCCACCAAGGTTGAATGCTTCTTTGCCTGTATATGCCATCAACAATGCTGTTGGAAGCTCAATATTTCCTTCTATCGAAGGTGCATAGTGTCGAACCAAGCCTTGGATGATTGCACGCAAAGTAAACGTTTTCCCTGTGCCGGCACCTCCTGTTAAAAAAAGGTGGATTTTGTCATTTGGGCATACTCTCTTTCCTGTCATAATATCAACGGAAAGATGTCTTTGCTCTATATTCAAACTCCTAACAATTGAGTGATATTCTTCATTTGGCATTCCAAGGAATCTGGATGATGTTGGTAGTTGAGTGGTATGATGCCTTGTGGTTGGTAGGTCGAGATCAAGCTCATAAGTGAATTGTTCTTGTTGAGTTTCTTGTGAGGAGATTGAGCAAGATGTTGATGATTCTTGATTGTTGATTTCTAATTTTGTGAAAGGCTCCATGTTTTGTGCAATTATAGCAATATTAGACTCATATCTCTCTCTCCAAGTTGATGTCAAAACATCGAACGTGGATTCATTGCTTGTGAACGGTAGAAACAACAAACATAGTTGGTGGTAATGTCTCTCGCTGTCGATCTCCTTGTTGAAGCTTGTATATCTGATGATCCGAGGCTTTGATCCGAGGCTTTTTGCACTTGTGGTGTGTCCCTTGTGAGATAGTGTATTTGCTTGCATACTCTGCCAAACAAATATTTTGTATGCTAGTTGGTCTTTTTGTATACTTTGTTACGAGATCATCAAAGAATGTGTCTGTGTCATCAGGATAAAGTGCTTGCAAGGAGGTCTTCCTCTTTAACAATAGTGTTCTTTGGGTTTGGTAGTCTGCATTGATGGAGATAAATTGCCTGGTTGTGCTGTGCAATGGAAGAGATAGTGAAATGTATGTTGCTTGTTGAGCTGTGATTTCTTGAGCATTGATCAAGGCACCTCCAATTTTCTTAAGACGCTCCAATGTGGGAAGACTCTCCTTCTTGCATTTCTCAAGGATTTTGTTGATTGCTTTGCTTGTGGTCGAATCTGTTTTTGTCATATATGATGTGCAGTATGCAGCAGCTCCATGAGGATTGAAAATAAACTAAATATCAAGATTGCCATCCCACAATGTACACATTGCTTTCTGAAATTGTTTGTGTATATATCTTTTGGTTATCGTGCACGCGGTCTTGGAAATCCAAAACAGTAATGCTTCTTTCTTTTTCTGAAAGTTCTACGATGGGAATGGATTTGTACTTTTTGTAAGTCAACAGGTAATTCATCTTTGTCACTTGAGATGTATTTATCAACAAAAGCAATCACTTCTTTGTCATCAGAAATCCCAAGATTTGGAGAATTGTCAATCCAAATTAATCCATGATCATGTTGGCTTCCCCTATGCTGAAATTCTGTGACAAAGAAAAAATCCATGATTTGGCCAAGTATTGTTGAATTTCGTATCAACTCTTTCTTAAGTGCGTTGAATCTATGGACATAGTACCGAGTTGTGGTGATAAGATCTGCACGAACCAACGCACGGATATAATGTGCATTGGATTGGAAATTAGATTCATTGATTTGTTGATTAAGCGCAGCAAGACATTCGTGCAATGGCTTCCATCTTTGCTCCGCACATGATAGAGTGACAAAAAAGGTAGGTTGTCCTATTTGTCGAATCATGGCGAAGACATTGCGCTTGAGTTTGGCCTTGTAATCTGATGATGTTCGCAGAGATTCAAAGTCATGATATTCTAGCTGGGATGATAGTATTCGATCAATGTTAGTGTTGTTCTGAACATCTTTTGCGCATAGTTGCATGCCTTGCAATTTTCCCTTGTGCAGACGTACCCATATAGAACCAAGCACCTTGCCAATGATAATCTTCATCACTTTGAAGAACAAATTTTCAATGTCTAATGCAAAGCGTCTATCCTTGTTTTTGAGCTCCCATTGTGCGATATTTAAATAAATTTTTTTCGCAAGATTTGCATAGGTTCTTCTTTTTCCAAAGAACAAAGCTGGAAATGACAATTCCTCACAATCGACATCATCAAATAGGCTCAATGGGGAAAATCCTTCACATGGAGCGACGCTATGGACATGTGCACTGTGATCGATGACTTGTTGTGAAGAATAGATACCATGGACAAGGGTGTAGGAATGTTCATTCACTAGCTCATCAACCTTATCTTCTTCATACAACACTACATCTGGACTCATGTGAAAAGTAGAAACCCAAGCTTCATTAATAGAGGCTTTGTGCTCTATGTATAAAGAGGTGCTAATCAAATCTTTTAGTGCTTGGAGCACATAAAAGGGACGTACACCACCACTAAGGTATGCATGGGCATACTCAAGTTTACGCTTAATCTCCACAAGGATTGTAGCATGCTCATCACTAAAACACGACAAGATTGCTTGAATTCTTGTCAAGTCTGCCATGACATTAACAACACTGCCTCGCAGCCCGAACTGACCCTCATAATTGAGCTCTCGTATTTGGGTGAAAGGAATACAAAGTGATACAAGGCGCTTCTCGATTGCATTTAACAATGCAATGCTTCCAATACTTTCATTGAGGAGAGAATGTGGATGTATGCAAAAGAGTGGCTTCCTTTGAGATTTCAAGCTTTGCTTACAAGAGAAACAAACTCTTTTGTCTAGAGCAGAGTTAAATATTTGCAATCCCATCAAGGTTTGGAGAAAAGATGCTTCGAGCACACTCAAACAATGCAAAATCTTTTTGAACAAAAGACTACCACAGCTTAAACATCCATATGCAGGAGTGTCTTGAATTTCCACTAGATATTTTTGTTTCCTAGATCTTTTATTAGATTGAGGCACAACATTGTCTTTATGCAACATTTTCGATATTGAGTAAACTTTCTTTTGAATTTGTTTCAAAGTGTAAGAAGAAAAAACTTGTGTTTGAAATCGAGAAGCTATCTACAATGCTGTCTCATTTGGAAAACTCTTCACAACGTCCACCAATCTAGCGGCAAGATCTTTAGGCCAGGAGCAATGCTTGCGTTTCTTGGTGGAAGATGATTGTGAAAAAACAAACAATCCATATTGACAAATATAGACGAATAAGCCATGAGAAGAGGAAGAAGATGCAACACAAGGATTAGCGTTAAAAGAATGTTGATGAATTTGTTCTTGAAAGACATGAACAACACATTGAAACTCCAACACATGGCAAGCTAGATTGATCAAATTGATTGAAAGCAAAGGAGAATTTTCTCTTGTGCCCATACGTTGGCAAACTAGAGAGTTTTGTCGTCGACATTACAAGCAACACGCTCATCATTCCACAGTTTCAGCCACACACTTGTGATCTCCAAGTCGTGAGAACGAAATCTTGCAACAATATGCTTGGACAAAATTTTCTCTAATGAATTGACAGAGATATCTACACCACATATAAACAATAATGCCCTCAAAACATATTGATTACAAGGAGACGATGTCCAAAATGTTGAGTCGATTGAACATTGGAAACCATCTAAACAAAAAATAGTTTTATCATCAAGAGATAATCCCGCCATAATGCCTAGATACAAAAGGATATTCAGCAGAATATAGGCTTACTACACGAGTGCAAGGCACATTAGATAGACAACATATCCCTATTCGGACTTAAAGCTTGTTACATACCCATGTGCATCAATTGAGAAATGCCCAGCTCTTTTCATTCCCACCAAGGAAGCTTTCAAACTCACTAGATCAATTTCATACAAATGCAAAAAAGAAGAGGATAAGCGAAGGACTTGGTCAACGATCTTTCCGTGCAAGGTGACAGAAATGCCTTTGCCGTCACGAGGAACCAGCTTTTCTTGAAGAGCAGGAACTTTCCATATTTCAACAACTTTGTTCCAAGCAAAACAATGAGGATTAGAGCTTTGGTAGTTTACCTGGGCAGATTTGCAAAATCCACATAAATACTCCAATCCAACGTTGTTGACATTGTCAGGAGTTTTTTGGAGCAAGGGATTGCGCATATGTACATACCCATGCATGGTGCATCGAATGAAGGATTGCCCATTTTCCAGAGCCAGGTGGTTACGTGGGGCCCACATGTGTACAGGTAGGACAGCATGTACATAGTGCATCGATTTTCACTATTACCAGTACCACTGTGTTTTTTCTACAATAATGAGGAGTTGGTAGGGCGTAAAACTTCTCGAGGAAGCTACCCGCGGGCCGACGACATGAGGTCAGCAGGTGCGTCAGATGGCATCTAGTGGCGTCAGGAGGGCGAACGAGGTCAATATTTGCACGCAGATGAGGACGGACACAACGTGGGTGTTTGCTTGTGAGAATTATGCAGAAAGGTCATCATGAGGACTTTTTTTTGGGGCCACTTCACGTGGTTGCGAGACGCATTATTGAAAAGAAATGATTGCCAGGTGTGCGTATGGATGCAACAGGGTGACAACTATGCACTGCGAGGTCAGTTTTTGGCCTGTTCGGGGTTCGTTTGAGGTCATCTAAAAGGCCAAGGGTGCCCAACTAATAAAGCTAAGTGTGGGAACTGAAAAAACAGAGAGAAGACCAGAAAAAACGTGGAGAAGAGAGGAGGAACAGCCGCAGGTGTGTTTTTGCTCATTTTGGAGCCTGTTTTGGCCGTAAACTGCTCATCCGAGGTCGGATTTGAGCACTTTGACATTGTAGACTGGGGTTTTGGGCCGTTCCGGACGCGATGGCGCTGTTCATTTTGCCAAATTCCTCACTCTTTTCCTGCTGTTTTTCTGTGTAAGTTTCTCCTATGAGCGAAGTTTCTGCTCCAGTTTGTGATTGTATCTGGCTTATTTTACCCATATTGTGTGAGCTGTTTGCCCCATTGGTGTTGGCCCAAGCTCAATTGTATCTAAACATCAGAAATTCTCCTCTTTTGAGCTGAGTTTTTTGGGTGTGTGTGTGTGTGTGTGTGTGTGTGTGTCTGTGTGGAGTGGGCAAGTGGATAGTCTCTCTCCTCTCACTCCCGAGGTGTGTTCCCTGTCTCGGCCAGGTGTGTTGTCTAAGCCGAGTGGTGCCCCATAGTGTGTGTGTGTATCTTCCCAAGAGTGTGTGTCGGGTCGTTATAGAGGCGCTGTGTGTGTTTTCATCCCGCTCACAACGTTAACAACCTCAAGGGAACCGAACACCTGAAATTAACATAAAGGGATCACACAATGCACAATGAATACAATGAACCTACCAAGCGAAACTCACCGTTTTTCCGAATACCATATTTGCAATCTGCTTATCACGGATATCTTTGAAAACCAACTTCAATTGAGAGGGCAATGGCAACAAGATAGTGTAGTCCACGACAGACAATGTATTAGAGAATTGTTTGAAGACATTTATGTTGTGGGCCACACAATCATAAAATCCATTCTCTTTGACTTCATTGGATATGTTATAAAAATCAGCCTTTCGAGAAGGTACAAACAAAAGCTGCAGCAATAACAAACAATCAAAACATGATCAAGAACACTTAGAGCTGTGTATAGAAGCTTACCGTTGCTCTATCAACATCAGCAAGGCCATCAACAACAATAAGCCTAGTGCCACTACTCCCATCACTTTTCGCCATGTTCTCCACCTTGATAACAATAAATGCTACAGTAGGCACACCATCTTCAATTGAGGAAGTCCATGATGAGACAAGATCTTTAATCTTGTGCTCAAGAAAGAGAGTTAGCACAAAGTCGAATGAAGGAGCCTTCACAATAGATGTAGTTGCATCAGCATAGAGAGCAAGTTGGCAAGTGCCTCCATCACTAGGATTCTTTTTCCTCACAACAGGGCCCTCAATACGTATAAAATCACTCAGCGCAAATGAGTTGACAAACTGTTCAATATAATTTTTTGCCACAACAAAAGTGATAGTATGATGTGCAACCTTGTCCACAAGATCAACCTTCAAAAATCTGTTGTAGTTTGCTTTTTGGATTTTATATGTGCCATATTTTGCAAGCACCTTGCCAATGAAGACATAACGAAAGTTAATAGAATCAGCAAGCTCAGAAATAAGAAGCTCGGGCATAGATTGACTCAATGCCAATTGAGATTCAAAAGAGTCAACAATAGGCTTTGGATCTTCTTTAATAGATGCTAAGCCCAACGAACGACTCACACCAACAGAGGGAGTGGCAATCCCGGAAATGTTAAGTGATGTTCGCCCTACATCACATGACACACAATACTATTATTATCGATTACAGATTGGTAAGGAAGAGAAATTTAAACAAAGCCAACCTCTCACAGTGGCCATTCCCCTTGCAGTACTAAGGGCTTTTTGAACAGATTTTGGAGATTTCTTTAACTTGGCCTTGGGATTGAGCTTTTTAAATGCTGAGTTTGGAGAACCTACTAAGGTACTTGACGATCCAAGGCCCCCACTTTCAGACACAACTTCATGCAAGTTTTCAGTTCTAGGAGATGCGCTCAAAGTCTCAAAGTAATCATTGCTTGAGTTTGTAGTGAAAGCATCTATAATCAAGAGCAAATTCAAGACAGATTTCAAGATAAGCAAGACAACAAGACTCTTAAGCACCAAAAGAGGAAACAAAATGCATAGGTGTATTACCATCCATATTCGAATCCATGGCGCCTTGGTATAGAGAGTGATACTATGCTTTGATAATAGATGTGGCTATAAGGATTAAAAGACTGTACTATAGAGGAGGTTAAACTCTCAACAAGAGCAATCTCACAATAAGAGGCTTGTAAAACGTGATAGTTCTTCAAAATACCTTTGGCTTTTATATACTAACAACTCAAAGAGTGAAACGTGATGGATAATCTTGAGTACTTCAAGAAAGATAGTTTAAAAGTTCCACTCAAAGGTTGGCAATGTTAGGAAATAAGACGTAGCTAAATAGATAATTGAGTAGATTGCTTAATGGAGAGAGATAGATTTATATACACGAGATTATAGAGTAGAGAGAGAGAGAGAGAGTACACACGATATACGTGGTTCACTCAATGTGGGCTACGTCCACGGGAAAGCAGCCACTCAATGGCTTTAGTACTTCAAAACAAGAAGTAGTTTACAAAGGGATTATACCCTTAATGGAGCTCCCGCCTTGCTTCACTCTCACCACCTCACACTCACCTTGTTGCATCAACTTCACACTATGAAAATGTGTGTAGAAATGGCCTCCTTTTATAGGCCAAAAGGGCTGCCCTCTCTTATGAGAGACAGCCATGTGTAGCCGCCCTTGTGCGAATAAGTCCAAATCGGACCCTCCAATCCGCCCATGTGTGGCCGCCCTTGAGAAGACAAGTCCGCTTTTGAATTCGGCCACCGGCCACCGGCCATTGACTTCCGACCACCGGCCATTGACTTTCGACCACCGGCCATCGGCCATTGACTACCGGCCACCGGCCAACCGACCGGTTGTTTTCCGACCACTTTTCGGCCGCCGTCCGGCCATAATATTTCGGCGAAAAAGAATATTCCGGCGAAAAAAAAGTCTCAAGGGACCTCCGTCCCCGAGGCCTTTAAAGTTGCCCTTTATTCTTGTCCGTGAAAATTTTGGTTTCCGGTGAGTGATTTTCCTTCCCGCACGATGGCTTCTCCTTATAATGGGGGCCTTACAAATGTGCGCTTTTACCACAGAAAATTACAAGGGTAAATCAGGCTCCATACTTAACAGACAATAAATGCAGATATTTACAATTGTTCCCATCTATCATTATATTGTAGTGGGTCACGACCTATACACTCCATCAAGAGAGAGAGAGAGAGAGAGAGAGAGAAAGAGAGAGAGAGAGAGAGAAGAGTGGGCTCTTTTAATTAACTCTACTTCGATTTTTGCAATAACATTAAAAGCTACAAATAACTCAACTATTACTAGAGAGAAGAGAGAAGGAAAGATAGGTGTATCCTAAATATTAGAGAGAGGAGAGAAGAAAAGTGCAAGGCTGCAAATGAGATGAGAACTACAACTAAGTAAATTAAAAAATCTAAAAGATAAAAACAAATATGACCTTAAATCATCACATCAAAACGGATTTATTTTCTCATTTTACAATGAACCTTGAGACAATCATATTTAATAATGAGAGTTAAATCCCAAAAAAGAAAAAACTCTTTCCTCCAAGTCCCACCTCTCTCTCTCTCTCTCTCTCTCTCTCTCTCTATCACACACACACACACACACACACACACATTGTGGTACTATAAATACTTTAGTTCTTTTTTTCCCTCCTTCTATATAGAATTTTCCCCTTTCCCCCCGCCTCTTATTTAACACTCATGGGATACTGACTCACAGCATACCACTTATGGCCTATGGGACTATGCCCTTGCATAACAATTCTCTCCTAGAAATGGGCGTGAGTGAAAACGCCGGGCTCTCATTACAAATGGTAGGTGGCCTGCGCATCCTGGCTATGGATCTCCCCTTGCAAGGCTTTCTGTGCATCACTTGATGACGCTACACAGCAGGGCGGCTTGCCTCTCTCATCGATCACGCTCAAGAATATTCAGTCCAACCTCTATAAATAAGGTGAGGGCGCACCTTGCCCCCCATTTAGCCTGTGTGTATTTCTCTATTGTTGTTTTGACTAAAGGCGGTGTACCGTTTGCTTCACTGTTCAAGCTATGGAGCTCACTACTCAAAATACTCAGGTTTTTTTCTAGGCCTTTCTTACCTCACGCTTGTGCTGAAAAAAAATCTCTTTGAACTTTGGTTATTTGTTGCTTCTAAGTAGTAAAACAGTTGGTTGGTACTGCTTGCAGTAGCTCTCATAGCATAACGTTGAACTGTATAAACAATCATTTTCTTAGGGGGTTCTACTTTACTGGTTTGTTTTGGCAGTACTCTGCATAGAGTGGTTTTTTTGATAGAAAAAACACTGTAGCCCTTAGATATTGTAGCAAGGCATTTTTCTTTTATTGCTAAAAAGCACACCTAATTGGACTTATTAGAAGGATTGGGCGGATTTACTATCGACTGGTCTTTTTGAAAAAAACTGTGAATCATGGGTTGTCTTGGCTTGGCTCAAGCCGCTGCAGGTCTTGACGCTTGCCGACCTAACTTAGGTTTTTGGTTCAAAAAAGAGAGGGCTCTGTTTTAGCCGATATAGGCTTTCTTTGGGCTCTGTTTTAGCCGACACAGGTCTTTTTTGCAGGCCTAACAGTAACCGGACATTACAATTGTTGTATATGATGACTAATCACTTGGGATAAAAAAGGTAAGTATATAGCTAATGCATTTTTAGCTTTGGCCTGAAGCTAAGGCTGATGATTTATAACTGCACTGGATGTGAATGGAACCTTGGGTTTTTTGAAAGCTTCTTTTGGTGATGAATTTCTGTCCAATAGCTGCACGGATACGTCTGGCTTTTCTGTTTTATATTACAAACCTTGGACTTCTACATTATACCTTCCCTCATGATTTCATATGAGGAGAAGGTGTTAGGGTTATCTTAACCCATCTAGCACCTATGACGGTGGAAAACTTGAAAGTATCTTGGCTAAAATAGGGCTGAACACTACCGAACTATATGGGATGCTAAGGACTTAATGAGAAACTTGAAGTTTTGAAGGTAAGTATATGGGGATTACTCTCAGCTTTGGCGTAAAAAACTTGCCTTTGGCTCATGACATAAAGTTCCACTTGAGAAAAATAGGTTTTTTTTAATACTCTATTGTGATTGGTAAGTATATGGTTGCTATTGTTAGTTTAAAACATAGCTACCGAGCTATGGAGAAATCTTGGGAGGTTGGAGGTAAGTATATGGCTGGTACTCTCAAACTTGGCATAAATACCGAGATATGGATCGAGAAACGAGGTCCCACTTGGTAAAAATGGAGTTTTATGATACTCTATTGATTAGTAAGTATATGGTTGCTATTATGGGCTCAAGCATAGCTACCAAGCTATGGCTTAACAAGTAAACCTCACTATTCTAAAAACTTTTCTAAAGAAAACTCTTGATTCTTGGTGGACTTCACCACTCAGATTAGAAGGTAGATTGTACCACTGATTTTTGGAAGAAATATGTAAAGACTGCTAAACATACAAAATCTAATAAACTAGCTTGTTTAAAGTAATTAAATTTTGTAAGATGGACATGGATAACAACTGATATGGTCCATTGATACCTGTAAAACACATCCAAGGCTAACTAAATTGTTGTCTTGTTTGGATGGATGCAAGTAAAGACTCTATCTTATCTTGGAGGGTTTTCTTTTCTTTGGCAAGCAACATTACTATGATGAAATACCCACTGAGGAACGGGGAAGTTCTTTTACAACTAACCTTACTGAAAGAGGATCTCTTTCCTACAATCATTGTACCTAAATATTTCTGATACTGAGTTATTTTTGTACATATCAGTTCATTGTTCCTTGGCCAGCTGTCTTTTGAATGTAAAAATTCAATTATGTCTTATTAGTTAAGATTTAAACAGCTACACACACACACACACACCGATGACTCAAGGGGGACACATAAAATTCACCTCCTTTTGTTGATGGTGTGGAGCGTCACCGTAACCCCTTTCCTCTTGCTCCAATCTAGAAGGCCCTTTTGGGGTCGACACAATTCCTAATCATATGCTTTGTGCATGTATTAGTTGATCCAAGGAATCAATTTTGGAAAACATAAATATATGTGCACAATTGTACGATAGAATACTCTTCCTCTTATACCATCAGCAACTGCTACCACTAGGTATATGTAAAGGAGCAGCTAGAATTTTTGTAATTAAGTCATCCATCGATAGCAGTACTTTTCCCCATGTAACTTTCGTCTTTTGTCATCTTCCTCTGGTCCACCAAAGAAATGTAACCTTGCTTCTTTTCTAATATTCAATCTCTGCAACCACTATGGAAAAAATAAAATAAAAAATACTCGGCCTCTTGTTTACAACCTATTTTTGATTTGATGCAGACCTCTTCAGTGATTGTAACTCCTTTTGCGGATTGGATTGAAACTGCAGAATGTTTGTTATTATGTGGATTGGATAGATTGACAATTGGCATTTCAACTGACTTCGTTGGAGATCTTGGACTTCAAGAAATGATTTGCTCATCCATGTGTCAAAGGAATTGTCCCAATATCGTGGATATTTTCTCTAACCTTGCCATTGGAGAAGGTAAAAATCCGATAATTAAAGAAAAAAGAAAAAATCACCTAGAATGTTTTATTGGTATTCAAATAAGGCTTGCATCTATTTATTGGAATTATGTAAGCTTTTCCCATAGACTTTTGAGAAATTTTCACAATAGCATGAGAGCTCGATTCAAAAGGCAAACAACACACTAGGAGAGATTTTCAGACCTAGCATGATTTCATCATTCAAATGGAATAGATGTAGTGGAAAAAAAAGGCACAAAAAGGCTACCTAAAAAGTGAACTAGCTTGCAGTTGAAAAAAGCATAAAAAGGCTATTTAAAAAGTGACAAGTTTAGTTGGACAATAATGAAATCAATCGGCTTTTGAGTGTTTGTGACAAGGATAAGAGATACCTTAGCATCGGAGAATTACGTACTTGTGGTCATTTGACATATGGGTTTCGAGCTTCCTTGTAAAAAGCTCGCTTATGGACTGTTATAGGTATCACAAGGAATTCTAAGAGTGTTGTTGGCCTCCATGGATCAATTAATTATGGCTTGCTGGGGTGAGTTTTGCGCGTGTGCGCACGTGCGTGCGCGCGCACACACACACACACACGCGCGCACACACAGAGAGAGAGAGAGAGAGAGAGAGAGAGAGAGAGAGAGAGAGAGAGAGAGACCTTAGCATTGGAGAACTACGTAGTTTGGTCATTTGATGTATGGGTTTTGAGCTTCCTTGTAAAAAGCTTGCTTATGGACTGTTATAGGTCTCACAAGGAATTCTAAGAGTGTTGTTGGCCTCCATGGATCGATTAAATTATGGCTTGTTGGGTTGAGTTTTGCGCGCGCGCGCACACATACACACACACACACACACACAGACAGACAGAGAGAGAGAGAGAGAGAGAGAGAGAGAGAGAGAGAGAGAGAGAGAGAGAGAAGCATGTTAAATTAGTAGCGTTTTTTGTATCTTTCTTGTTTTTGTTAATATAAATATCACATAAAATTAGTAACGTTTTTAATTAGGTGGTCAACAAAATATCATCTTTCTTAGTGCATAGGTGGAATTCTAAATAACTCTTCTTTTCTTAAAATGAAGGGTTGAATCTCCAAAACTTATGCAAAGATGGAGGAACACATCATTTTAAGCAAAAGAGAAAAGCATTGGTCATATTCACCAGAAGCAGAGCCACCAAGTTTCTTGCCGTTTTAATTACATGCATCAAATTACACACTATTCCATTGCGCATGTTTTGATCACTCAAATTTATCATCTCAAAAAACTCACAATAATGAGATGTTCAAATTTCTCTTGACTTAGATACAAAATGAAGTCTAAAAGAATGAGCCTTTTAATGAAGTCTAAAGAGCGAGGTTTTTTTTTTTTTTTTTTGAGAGTACAAGAACTTTGAAACACTGACACACACCCTATGTACAACAACCTCACAGATAGGGAGAGAGACATCCCATCACACACACACACTCTCATATGGGAATAGTCTCTGAAGACTTAGAACTTGTCTTCAGGTTGCCAAGGGGATATTGAACCCAAGACCTTAAGCACATAGTCTATGACTGTACCAACTGAGCTAGCACTCATTGACAAATGAGCATTTTATTGCATTGTACCATTGAAGCATGTTCCACATGATAGTAAGAGTTATCGATTGCTATGCTTGCTATCTCAAGTAAGATTGATTGAAAGCTTGTTTTGATGTTCCTTTTCAAAGATATGAACGTGTCCACTCGACCACCATATCTTGTTTTTTATGCATCTTATATCGTATTATTAAAATTATATTTATAAAAATTCAAATATAGATATTGTCTATATGTATTCTATAAAGGCAGTGAGAGTGCCCTTTACACATGTGTAGAGTTGCGAAATGAAGGCTACGGTCCAAAAGTCCTTTAGGCACGATAAAGAGGGAGAGAGAAAGAGAGAGAGACGGCCGGCGGCCGTACTAGTATAGTATACATTGAGTGACACATAGTCTTATATTTTGGGTTGGAGATATATGTAGACATGTGTATGTAAATATTGCTATATTTCTTCATGTCTCTCTCTCTCTCTCTCTCACACACACACACACACATTTGAGTTTATCGGAAACTCAACTTATTTTCCATGTACTAGTTTAGCTTATTATAGGAAACTTGGTCCTTGTAGTGAAGAAATTATCACTAGGTCATCTTGGTCTCGCATGTCTCGTTATATAAGCATCTATTTGCATAATAGAGAGTGTTTTTGTGTTTTGGTTTGTGATTCTTTTTCCTCATGCATTTGGACTTGCTAAGGAAGGGCTATGTAGAAGGGGGTAAAATATTTTACTAAGTTTTAAGTTTGTGATGTGAGTTGTTTTCTCAACTCGTAATAATGATTAATTTCATACGATTCAAATGCTTCGTCTTGTTTTCCTAGCAAGTGAAGCCTCACTTAGGCATTTTTATAACAAAAAACAGAAAGGAAGTCAATGCGTCCTTTAACGAATAGACCCATTCACTAACGAAACAAAAGGCACAACATAATTGTATGTCTATGTGTATATATTTATGTATATATGTATGTATAGCACTAGTTTGGTGACCCAGCACGACATAAAAGTATCTTTTTAGGGTTTTGAAAAAAAAAAAAGTCTTATCATATGTATGTATTTGCAGAAGTTCTTACTTTAGCTCAAAGCTAAAACCACACTTTTATGTGGGAAAAATAAGAAACACTCACAACTCTTGAACTAATGGTCATGGTCATGGTAAAGAGGAGCTCTAAAAGCCAAAGGAGTGCTCAATTTAACAAAAAAACAACATATTTGCTAGGTACATCCCATTTTACACAAGGTCAAAAAGTCTCTAGACAATGAGCTCATTTTTTTTTTTTTAAATATCATTTGATTCTTGAACAATGTCTATGGTTGCTATAGGCCCAATTTATTTCTTTTGAACATAGAATTAAGTCCAAAAAAGGTGCAATTTTTGCATTCTACTTACCTTTCATCAACGTACACCCATCATTATCTTTATAACATCTTCCACTTTACACTTTTTGATTCTTTACTTTCATGTCCAAGCATAGAAAACATCAAAAACACCAAAACATATCTTCGTAAGACAATTTGGAACACACTTATCAAATACAAAAGCTACACGTATGAAAATTTTGGCTTCCACAATGTGATTGCTCATATGGTATATAAAACTTTTAAGTTGGTACCGAATTGGAATTGTACACTTATATGTGGATTTAGGCTTTGAAATACACCACATTTGATGAGTAAAAATTTAACAATTTGAAGACAACATAGTATTAACTCAAAATTAGTGTGATTTTGGTAAGATGGAAAATCAATTTCTCCTTTGTGTTGTTTGCTGTTTAGGGTATTAGGTGCCCCAAAACTCAAGGAAGAAGAGTTACATAGTGAGACTCCATAAACACACTCAAAATTACCTTTTGATTACAAAGATACTTCCAAAATATTCATCGACATGTGAATTTTAATCAACATAGAAAATTTTTCATAAATGGATGATAGCTCCCAATACATAGGCTTTCCATTTTGTAGAAGCATAAGAACACCTTTACAACTACCTATTCTAGCTATATATCACTTTAAAGGTCACTAAGTTGTGTTTTAGGGCGACCTAATGTCAATTTCATGAAAATTGACAAAATATAGCACACGTTTTTTAATGTTCGATTAGGTTTTAAAATGTTATTTAAACCTAACTCTAAAGGTTGAGTCAGTAGCCCTAAACAATTCCAAGTTTAAGCTAGATTTATGGATATAGAGCACTTTAGAAACTCCTTGAAATCTCAAAAAATAATTATAGGATGTTGTTGAGTTAAGAGGACACAAGTTCCAAGGACATAAAAGTGTCATGTTATCAATCTAGTGATACATGTATATGTGTGTGTGTGTGAATCTTGCTTGCTTGCTTGAGATGGAGGTGTTACTGCGTTCAAGATTTTGTAATTCCTTCACGATTCTTGTAATGTTTTCTAGTAATTCCAAGGGTCTAGTCTTTGACAAAACACAATGTTTTTGGAAGTGCCCTCTAGAAACCATTTTGTTACATTACATATATTTGGGATAGAAGCAAGACAAACAAAAGCAATGATTAGGTTTTACTAAAAAAAATTCTTATAGAATGAGAAGAATAAATTTTTGTCATGATGTCAAATTGTACATTAAAAGGAGTGATATTGTAAATAGTGTCATCATACACCTCACCTATGGGGATATCAATAATCTTATGCTATGTACCACCCTTTAAATTTAATAGCTTTAATAAGGTGTCATTGCAAGGTTAAACTTTTGGTTGTGCATACCGATTACCCTTTACAACATATGTGCCAGCATGATAAAAATCCCCCCAAACATATGTGACCATAGTATCAGTTCTCTTCTTCTCTGTTGTGCATTCCAAGATACAGAAATCAGTAATTTCCTCATTGAAAGGACGATTGATAATAGCAAAATTGTCACCAGTGCAAAGTGCATCACTCAAAGTATCATGATTCTTTGATGTCATCATTGTCATGAACATTAGTTGAAGGTTCAAGGCAACATACTCCCAATTAGGAACATGCATAGAATTTGAACACCTCCTCTATAGGCCTTTCATACACTCACTACACAAACATGAAAATTCTCTACATCCAAGAGTTTCTCCAATTGTTAAGGAGTAGCCAAAGATAGAATCTAAACCAATTGTACCTTCTATAACCTTGCATTCCCAATGGTTGCTTCTTTCCACATCACTCTCCTTTTCTTCACAAAACACTCAAATAACCAAACATACCTTAGATGCATAAGTGGCAATATCCCCCTTTGACATGGCTTCCTTCAAGATTGGAGCAATATCTATCGTGCATTGTAATTTCATACTATTTGGCTTCAACTACTTTTGAGTGAGATGCTGCTTGATAACAACACCTACACCATCATGTTCACCCTTTCAATGATCCAATTCCAAGGAATGATGTGTCATTTCAACAGGATCAGTATCCCACAACAAGGAGCAAAATATAAAGGCCTTTTTGCTTTGAATTGTGTTGCCATGATATCTGACCACTGCGAGTGTTCCTTGACTAGAATATCTATCTCTTTCAATCACGCATGATGGAGCTTGGAGCAATGTTGAAAACAAAGAGTGTCATGATGCATTTATAATTTGAAATATAGAAATGGTAGTCCTTTTGGGTGGTACCTACGATTCACACATATGTGATGTGAACAAAAATTGGCATCTAGTTGAAAAGCCAACACAGTCATCGAATCTTGTTTTATTCTTTGAATGTATAGTTCTTAGAAAAGTCCAAAACATACACAACCACATCTTTAAGAGATATACATAGACAGTCCTTGAATTGCTCAATTTACCATCTATAAAGAAAGTTGTGCTTTACAAAGTTCTTGTGATGGTCTCTAAAGAGATCAAACAGATCCTCCAGCTACATCTCTTTGTGTAGTAAAACTTTTCTTTTCATTTTTTTTGTCACTTGTTTTGCCCACTTGAATGTCTTCATTTACCTTCACCGTGACTAGATGTGAAGTTTGTGAGTCCTCAACTGGAAAAACTGGTTCACAATGATCCTTAAAATGCTTAGAAGAAAAATACTCTTATTCAATGTTCTTTGAATACAACACTGATTCTCACATCTTTGCAAGGCTTGAGTAGTTTTACTGTGAGCTTTGCATATGTCATCTGTACCACATATAACATAATGGTAGTCACACTCTTTCCCATGCAAACCTTGAGAAGCATACCTTACATGGTTAGCATCCTAGAAGAAAACATTTGAATATATGTGTTGCGACAACACTACAACTTTTTTGTGTGGTTGTTGTTTCCAAAAATATAATGGGAGCAATGCTTGTGTCTGTTTTAGTTAACATCAAGCTACATAGAAGTTTCTTTGATGGAAACCAAGAATCTTTGATGTAGCTGCAATGCTTGGTCTCATTTTTGTCAAATTTATTGGCATCGTGATGTTGGCAAGTTTAACAAATTGCTCCTTTGAGGTTTTTGGTCTCTTAATTGCTCTGAGAGTGTTTCACATTCCACTGATCAAAAGTTTGTGATCTTCAAATCAAGAAACTTAATCTTTAGACGCCTTAAAGCTCGATGGGACAATGTATTTACATATTTGTGATAATTTTCGCCTTTGCTGGAATGTGTGAAACCATTGATCACCTTTAAAATCATTTTTTTGCACTTTAAGTGACTCAAGTTACGTGTCTTTTTAGCTTCTATTTCTCTAACTTTCTAGGTAATTCACGTTTCCTTTTTGTCTCATACTTGTTTTCATGAAATGCATGTAGGTTCCTGAGAAATGGTTAGATGTGGGTAAAGTTGTTTTTTGACACTGCCATTTTCGACTGTTCTTTCAAATCAAAATTGACATCTAGACCTTAGACCGTATTTGGTCTACAGCAAACTTGTCTAGCCAGTATTTTTGCAAAATTACACTATTTTTCATGTATTTTAAGCAAAATTTTCTCCTTCTTGCCCTCCCCTCAACCGGCTACTTTGATTTTGCAACCGGCTCAAGGCTAAGCTAACCATTCCACCACTTAGTTCTTGCTCCCCTTTTGCCATGAACCCTCTCTACCTTAGTTGCATTCAAACCATGTCTCATTACTACTCATCTAACAACCCATCATTGATGACTCCCCTTAAGTTACACAACATTCTTTTAGCAAGCCATCCTGATCCTCCACCTTGTTATGCGGATTTTCTCTAATTTTTGTAGGCTTACTCACCTTTAAACTTGAAGTTGAGGTACATTTTAGATTTTGTAGGTGGGAATACACTTAAGGGACGACCAAAAATGGAATGTTGGGTATGTTTTTCTATAATAATTGGACCAAGAAAAGCTGGTAGAACACTTTAAATCCCGGTCCCTCCATATAGTGTTTGGCTAATTGTATACCCTACACTCTTTAATGTGTGTGATTTTCTTCAAAAACTCTCTCTCTCTCTCTCTCTCTCTCTCTCTCTCTCTCTCTCTCTCTCTCACACACACACACACACACACACACACACACACACACACACACACACACACACACACACACACACACACACACACACACACACACACACAATGCTAATGACTATGAATTTCAGCCTTTGAATCATGAGACTGGTCTCACACTGACCGTTTCTTCAAACAAGTCAATTCTCATGTGATATTTCTAATCTCCAGCTTGGTACTATTTCTTTGAGATGCTTGATGATTAGGATTTGTTCCTGAGACCTATCACAATTAGTTACTGAAAAACTCGTGGGTTTGGATGCTTGAATTAGGATTTGTTCTTGAAATTTATCAAAGAAGTTATTAAAAGCTTGGTGTATACACACACACACACACACACACACACACACACACACACACACACTCACAAAATATAGCACTATTTATTTTTATATAAAAATAATAGAAAAAAGGACACAAATATTGATGACATGACACTAGAGATCTACTAATCCTTTAAACATGGCAAATGCAACTACGTCAATAGTAGAGGAATGATGGACGAGAGTGAAGAAAAAGTATGGCTCCAAGCAATACACAGTTGAAGCTTGTAATAAATAACAAGCCGGACACCTTTTTTTTATATCATTTCCGACATGGAACAATTTCTTTATTCTTATGTTTCAGTGGAAGACAACAAGAAAATGTACAAAGTCTTGAATAAACAAAATCCTCATTCTTAGTATCATTGAAATCTTAAATAGCAGGGAATTTTTGACACTTGATCGGTGGACATAATAGCGCAAGAAAAATACTTGGAAATTTTGAGTTAATGCATAGTATGTGGTGTTTTTATTAATAAAAAAAGACGATATTTGATATTTACTAGGCTGTCTTGTAGTAATATTCCAAATAATACAGCTTGCCCTGAGTAATTATAACTCATAAAATAAAGTACCTTATTATTTTTTTCCAAAGTTTCAAAGATAATGTAGCCTTTTTAAGGGGTGATAATTTGGTAAAGTCAAGAAAACAATTATAGCATATCCAATGGGCGGTGCAACTTGCCCAGAATAAAGAATAAGAGACAGCGTGTAGCAGTAAAGGCACCGCATGCATACTGTGGCTATAAAGCACCTTGCGCAAAAGAGTTGAAATGCAAGGCTGAGGCCGTTCTGTAGCGCACACACAAACCCACACACTAGGGCTAACCTTGGGCTCACCTTTTGCGCACTCATACTCTATATAATAGTGCAAAATAGTAGATACTGCATGTGCTCTTGATAAGCTAACCCACACTAGGCAATACACTGCAGTTAATGAACGCAAGCAATAGCACACATGCTACAACTACATATCAATAACACATGCAAGGGTTCTTTTGCTCGCTTAGCATGCGGGTACGACGTGAACCTGGTACACGATCGCAAGGTGTTGTCTTGCTATTTGTTGCGCAACATTCAGTCCACCTCAATGTTTTGCAACCGGTGAAAACACCAACCGAGAAGACAAAGGTATCACGGATACCTCCGAGTACGTACTAAACAAGCGAAATACGGCATAAGACAGACGGTAATTCATGTCTTTTATCAATAACCACCACACAATTGATTGAAGCACATGGAGCGTTTGTAGGCCTAGTTACACACAATAAGTGTAGGCGATCTCTATTTGCATAACGCACATGATGATTAGTGATTGAATCTCTCAGAATCACACATATAGCTAGGGGTACACAAGAAAGTGGCTCTGGAAACATGTACACACACATAAGAGGTTAAAAACGATATGTTAAGAGACACCATCACAAGGATAACACAGATATAATGATGTGATATCGGAATGAAAATGAAAAACGGTGTTGTTCATAGTCATAAATACACATGAAGAAAATCGTTTTATTTTTTGGATTCCACATACATAGGCATGTATACAAGCAGATATACAAACAACACACATGAAATGTTTCACATATGCATATACAAAAGGGAATATACAAATATATGAGTAGTATAACATTAAAAGTAAAACATGTATGATAAAAAGCAGCATCATAAAGCTAATACCCATCAAAAAAATGTAATAACTGAAGGGCATAGCAATGACGGTGTGCAATACCTTGGATAATAAGCATAAACAAGAGAAATAACACAGATGGTGACGACAAACAGTAACCAGGTAAAGTGGTACATAAAGGTTTGCTTACAAGTTTCCTTTTTTCAAAGTACTAAAACAAAGGTGTTAGGATATAAGGTTTCCTTTGGAAGTATATTGAATTTAAAGAAATCCCCTCTAGGTCTACTAGGTGATATAAATATGGGTCAAGATATGAAATATTTGGTATGACAACCTCCTTTGAAGGCATAAGTCAATGTTCACAGCTATTTTTATTTTTAAAAAAGAGTGATATTACAAACAAAATGCTGCCAAAATTTCTACAAATTAAAGATACTTATAAAGAAATGGGTTTAAAAGGTAACTGTATATACCATAAAATACAACAATTGAGGGATTCATACACAAGTATTTGGGGAAA